>NC_064807.1:68247046-68372357 GCF_023721935.1 Panthera uncia
AAAAAAAAAAAAAAAAAAAAAAAAAAAAAAAAAAAAAAAAATCTTTTAGTAATGCCCTGGCCCAGAAGTCACTAAACAAGAAACACGAGAAGCCAAAAAAGGTCATTTCCTTGGACAGGAAGGTATGCCACAAACCCAATATGTATCACTGGTAATGGACCAGATTGGTACAAGAGGAATATGAGATTTGCAACTGGACACAATTATTAGCATATTCCCAGAAGCTGCCATTTGGACAGAAAATCTGGTGCCAAACAGTGCACATAGGCAATTGGCTGGGGGCATTTATAGGAAGAGTTTCCTGGAAGAATCACTGAGGATTGTCATTCACTTCAAGACTCAGGAAGTCTGGGCACCGCGTGGACTGTTTCAATGATTTACAGAGCAGGACTCCCAGCTGAGATGCTAATGCTCATCAATTATTTGTGCTGTTAATGCAAGCTTATGAAGGACCTAAGCATCAGCAAATACATGGGCAAGCGGTGCTGTTATAATGACAAATGAAAAGAATACGATGTAAGATTATATGCGTAGTATGGTTTCCACTGTGCGGAGAGGGAGACACAGAATTACTAAGTTAAACCATACAAAACTGCCATTTCATAGGTCAATAATGGTTGAATGTTGGCAACTTTCTGTATTTCAGCTTAATACATACACACAGAAAAAAACTAGAAAGAACTGAACCCAAATATGAAGGGCGACTCTGTCTAAGCATTGCTTTTGCAGGCAGAGGAACAAGATACAGAAGGTATCTTAGGAGAATCTCGTCTTTGGGCATCTATTTCTTTGTTATGTCTTTATAGTTTCCTAAAGCTTATTTTATCTTTCATTATCAGGAAAAATGAAACAAACTTGAAAAGTTGACAAGCCAAACAAAATGATGTAAAGAGAGGGAAACAGCTACTCTGGAATTGAATAAAAACGTGAAAGGTTTCTTTCACAGAGGGCGAAGCCCACCCTGCCCTCTCCAGCAGTGGCAGATGATGACAGAATGTCTGTTCCTGGCCCAAGAGGGAGGGAGAGGAAGAAGTGATCAGTGGTCAAGTTAGGAGCCTTAGAGATGTGGTAGTCTGACTTGGGACCCAGCTCATCCCCTCAGCCTGTGTTCTTGGGACTTCTGGACTTCACAGATCTCACTTTGAGAAACACAAATTGTTAGCCTAAAGTTTTATCCATTGAAAAATGCCTTTTCCTTGCAAATTACCACTGCCAAAGAAGCTTTGTCTGTTAAACGGATGAACAAACTTAGCATGAGTACAAGAGCAGTGCTGTGGATTCGTTCATTCATTCATCACATATTTATTAAGCACGTTCTGTATGCCAGGCACTGCTCTAAGTGCTGGGGAGACATAAATGAACAAAAGAAACAATGATCTCTGCTCTCCTGGGCATGCCTTCTACCAGGGCAAGCCAGACAATGAGCAGCAAGCATGATAAACAAGTGAATTATATTGTATGTTAAGAGACCAGGGGTAAGGCTGATAGGGAGGGTGCTAGAGAGGGAGGTGGGGAGTTGCAATTTTAAATAGGATTGAGAAATTTAGACACTTAAGCAATTTAGTCTCTGAAGAAGATGAGGGAGTGACTCATGTAGATATCTGGGCGAAGAATCTGGGTAGAGGGAACAGCCAGTACAAAGGCCCTTAAGGAAGCATATCCAGAATCAGAAGGCTGGTGAGGAAAGGGCCAAAGCTGCAGATCTGATGCCAAAGAGTTACCAGGGACAAGAACTTGAGGGCCCTCCCCTGTGAGCTGCAGGAAGAACTCAGCCTCTCTGTGTGAGCTAGACAGAAGCCAAGCCAATGTCATGGTTGCCAAATGTGCTTCTCAACACAATCAGATGTTGAATGCTGTCCCTGTGGATGGTTACTAGATGATGGTAAACATAGATTTGAATAAGGGAACTGAAATCACGTAGCAGGCCTCTGTTGTAAGGGAGTCAGCCGTATGATCCAGAGTATGCATATATTTTTAATATTATCACATAAGTGCGAAGATAACATAAACAATTATTCAGATGGTTCTCAGACTTTCAAGAACACTTGAGTGAACCCTTAGGAATACACAGACCTGAATTAGAAAACACCGTAGATATGCCAGAGGACCAGAAGGACTATAATAGGCCCACAGACCACCACATGTATTTGCTGCTACACAAGAAATGGAAAAGTAAGTCTAGGGACTTTGAGATCCTGCTCTGGAAACTCAGCAGAAGGAGGTGGCTTCAGAAACAAGGAGAAATGATGAGAAATGCAGGCAATGAAAGTTGGTATCCTGAACTGTCGCTGCTGGTACTTAAGCAATGGGCAGTGTCTTCTTACAAACCAGGGAGAATGGGTTTTGTCAAGTCTCTCAGCCACACCTTCAAGGTTCATGTGTCCAACAACAATAGGAGACAGAGAAAAATACCCAGGCCGTGTAGACTAGTCATACAGAGGTCATGGCTTTGAAAAATCAGCAATGATAACAGAAACACTCAAGGATTACCCTAAGAGAAGATTCTAGAGAGAAGAGTCAGGGAAAATACTGAAAGCAGCACTTAAAAAATTTTGATTCAGGAACCATATATCAAGATCATCTTGAGAAAAGGAGTCTTCATGTAAAAGCAGACTTCGGGTCTCTGCTCAGACCTTCTGATTCTGCTTGTGGACCCCCAAGAACCTGCATTTTATAATTAACTATAAGAATCTTCTGTACACTGAAGTTTTATAACTTCTGTCCTGCAGCCTCCGAAGTACGTACACTAAGAACCCCGTGTGAGTGATAAACTAAGAGGATGGAAAATTTTACCAAGAGATAATCATGGCCTTGTAAGTATCGCGGATGCTTGGATGGATAGGACAAAGGACCAGAGCGTCAGCTTCTTAAACATTTAAAGGGGTAGAAGAGGAGGGGACAGGGCATCCCCTGTAGGCAAATGGGAACCCCCTAGTAGAGAGCTATCAGGCTTTCTACTTTCTGCTCTTGACCTTGGATCTCAGACTCCATCCACCTGACTGTGCTCTCCTGAGGCCAGGAGGAAGCTAACAGTGTGACTGGAGAGGAGGTGTTAGTGGTGGTAGTCACAGTGGTGGTGATGTTTGCCAAGAGGGGTAGACGTTAAAATAAACACATTGGAGCATGTAGAGTACACACAAAACTGAAACTGAGAAAGTCATTACCTCCTGAAGAGGAATTGGACAAGTGGGGGCAGGGGAGGTATGCGTGCTTACCTTTTGCCATACACCCTTTTGTACCTTCTGAATTATGTACCAGGTGATGGATATAACCTATTTAAAATCCACTTTTTTCCTCTGGAAAAAAAAATAATGACGTATGCATAATATTTAAAAAAATTATTTTGTTTTACATTTTGGCTCCCCCTAAATTTTACTAACCAAGTACAAAGCCCAGGTTACTTGACAAGTCGAGGCCGTAACTATGACCAGGGCACAACACAGTATAGCTTGATTGAAGGAAAAAGCCATAGGTCAAGTGTTGTTACTCCTGCTGGAAATGCCTGTGGCTAAGGAATTAAATAGAAAAAGAGCTTTGGATGAGGATAAAGGAGTAAGAAAAATCACTAGAGTGATCTCGAGGTCAAGAATGATGCTTTCCTGACATAGCTGGTCAGAAAATGGCTGGGGAAGTCAGATGGAAAAGTTCAGCTACCCAGGCCTTGACTGGAAGTCGCAACTATGAAAAGATGATCGTCTGAAATCTGTTCTAGCTTGGCTGACCATCCTATCCCAAGACGCTGGAAACCTGATCTGGGCCCAAAAGAAAACTGTGCCTCCAATCCCTGGTGACATTTCAAGAACAGGGGGCACTGTTCAGCCTGCCCAGTGCTCTGGTGACCTTCTAGTATTGCATGGATGACATACCACAGGATTTCCTCAACTGCGCCCTGGCGTCCTGCTAGGATGTTGCTCTCATTTTTTCCACGGTACACACAGTCACTGCGTTGAAGTCCAAACAGACTATCCAGTGACGCCTCTATAAACATGAGTCACATGTGAAGTTTAAGGAATCCCTGTTTGGCCAGGGACATCAGAGTTCTACGGCATGCCCTCTTCACATACAGGGTACAGGTAGATGAGAGTCGTATGATTTTCTGCCAAGATGCCTGACTTCACGCGGTAGCCACTGAGGCCTCTCCCCAGATACTGCTCTCCTTCATCCCAAACCCCCTGTTCCAGTGTGAAGTTCTCAAGCTATCCTATCAGAAAACATTACCCTCTGTCCATTTCTTTGTCTTCTTGGGCTTCTTTCATTTTGGTCTTGGATGCCACCACCTTGCCCAGTCTCGGTCACCCCAACCTAACCACCAGCACCAATCTCTTTCTTGCTTCCCCTTGAGGAATGAAGGCGACCCATGTCAACTTCCTAAAACAAATCATTTGACCATCGCTGACTACTCAGATCCTCCCCATCCTTTAAGATCCATCTCATAAGCTGTGTCTTCCTAGATTACCCCAACTGGTTATGAGCAGTCTGATCCCTGTACCCCTGGGTATTTGGTCTGTTTTTTATGCTTCTCATCTCATGCTGACTCCCATTCAGTTGTTAATGTACATGCCCCTTTTGGAAGGCTCTTGAAAAATCCCAAGTGGGGTTTTTGAGGGAAAGAGAGAGCTCAAGCCAGGGATGGGCAGAGAAAGAGAGAGACACAGAATCCAAAGCAGGCTCCAGGCTCTGAGCTGTCAGCACAGAGCCCCGACATGGGGCTCAAACACATGAATAGCGAGATCATGACCTGAGCTGAAGTCGGACACTTAACCGACTAAGCCACCCAGGCACCCCAATTATTTCTGAGCAGGGTATGCAAGAGGCTGTGAGCTTCTTGTGAAAAATTGCCCACCTTTCTGCAGTTAGCAAGAAGTTATGTTGTATCTAAAGTCCTTCTTGAGTTCTTTCTGGAATTCTGCTTGCAAGCTTAATTAATTGACCAATAGACAGAAAAGAGCTACAGATACCTAGGAAGTATAAGGAGATATAGGATATAAGTTAAGGGAGAAATATGAGCAGTGGTGTCCTAAATAAGATATAATTAATCTACGATTAGATATAACTATGCACTTTCAATTTCTGTGTGAAACAATTAAAGGAATTAGGACATTGCCCCTGCCTCTCCACACCTGGGAGTTACCTCGTTGTGCTGGCAGAAGGTCTACAGGTCTAGGACACACCCCTTTGTTGTCTACCTGTATTGCTTAGTGAGCTAATTCCAAACCAGCTCTGGGGCCCGTGACCTTCATCTTTAGGCAGTAGGACCAGGAATAACAGGGTGGATAAAATCCATCACAGAAATTACCAGGGAATAGACGGCCGCTAAAACCTTGGTGTCTGTGGTTTCAATTTCATTGCAGTCTACAATTGTGTATAGTCTTAACCATGGCAAGCTTCCCTAATTTTGTCAGTACCCATGACAATATTTTATTTGTATACTATAGGGTCAATGCATTGAGGGGAGTCTTCATTTCTCTCTCAATCTTATACTATCAGAGTAACCAGCTTTCTTCGATTGCATAGGCAGACTCAGAAGCCCCTCCTTCTGCATTTAGATTCCACTAGATTTATGCTTAACACATTATATATAATTGAGCAAGCCAGCTGCCCCAAGTGTGAACTCACATCATTTCTTTTTATGCTGGGAGCCTAGATAGAATCTGGCACCTAATAAGAGTGGGATGAGTGAGAAAATTACTTGATATTAGATTGCCTTATTGATATGTTTGAGTCAGGCCAAGTCCCTTGACTTACTAAGGCCAGCATATTATTTTCCATTACACTTGTATCATTGGTCTAAAAAATGTACACAATACTAACACATATTTCAAATGCCAATTCACATGAGAGAACAATTTCCCAACAGTGCTATTTAGTTTTTTCTCAAGTTCCCTGGGTTGAGGTCAGTCTTTGTAGTTAATGTTGGGTTCCTGACCCAAACACAGCCTGTGCCAGTTATGAAAAAAAAAAAAATCAACTTTCCATGGTTTGAATACAGAGGTGACCGTGGGAACGTGTACAGCTCTGTCTCTGGTTCTGGTGAAATCATTCAAAAGCCAGTGCAGCCTGGCTATCCTGTGCACCCTCACGGAAATGAGGATAGACAAGGTCCAGCAAGAGGAAACGCACCCATTCTGCAAAGCCAGGCTTGGCATGTAGAGTGGAGGAAAGGATCCATCCCATTCATGAGGAAAGAGAGCTCTCTTGCTATTTATTAAGAAAAACTGAAGTAGGGGTGCCTGGGTGGGATGGTTCAGTCAGTTGAGTGTCTGACTTCGGCTCAGGTCATCATCTCGTGGCTCATGGGTTCCAGCCCTGTGTCAGGCTCTCTGCTGTCAGCTCTCCTCAGATCCTGTCTCCCTTTCTCTCTGCCCCTCCCTGCACTTTCGGCCCTCTCTCTCTCTCAAAAATAAATAAACATTAAAAAAAGAAACACCGAAGTAATCTTGACAACTGTGCTGTATAAGGAAAAAATATGGACCCAATAGATTCAAAGGAAAAATCCAAATGCAGATAAAGACTTATGAGCAGAAATGGATTATTTTAGCACTGTTGATAATTGCTGAAAATATGAAAAGAGGGAATGAATATATAACCATATGTCCCACTGATTATCATATAAATCTTAAAATTATTTTACAAAGAGTTTGTAATGACCTGGGCAAATGCTAGTGGTATAGTTTAGATAAGGACAAAAACTATATTCATAGCATCACTTTGTAAAGAAAAACACATTTATGGGGTGCCTAGGTGGCTTGGTTAGTTGAGTATCCGACTTTGGCTCAGGTCATGATCTCACAGTTTGTGAGTTTGAGCCCTGTTTCGGGCTCTGTGGTGACAGCTTAGAGCCTGGAGCCTGCTTTGGATTCTGGACTCCCTCTCTCTCTGCCCCTCCCCCACTCATGCTCTGTCTGTCTCTCTCTCTCTCTCAAAAATAAATAAAACATTAAAAAATTAGAAAAACACATTTATGAACATAAAAAATCCTGAAAGTACAGTAGGATGTGAAGAGTATTTCTAGATAATGATATGATTGGTGTCTTAGTTTATTCAGGCTGCTATAACAAAATACCATAGACTGGGTGGCCTATAAACAACAAACATTTATTTCTTACTGTTCTGGAGGCTGGGAATTCCAAGATCAAGGCGTTGGTAGGTTGAATGTCAGGTGAGGATGTGCTTCCAAGGTTTATAGACAGCTCTCTTCTCACTGTGTTCTCACATGGAATGGGGTGAGGGAACTCTCTGGGGTCTCTTTTATAAGGGCACTGATCCCATTCATGAGGGCTCCACACTCATAAGCTAATCACGTCCCAAAGGCCCCACCTCCAAATACCATCCCATTGGGGATTAGGTTTCAACATATACATTTTGGGGGGACACATCCAGTTAATGGCAACTGGTGATTTCATATTTTTTTAATACTCTACAACATACGTATAGCACTTCAAAAATAAGAAGGAAATATTTTTAAAAACCTGTGTAACCAATAACAAACACAAAACTTTTGCTCCCGGAGAATTGTATGGGAGGATATTTTTATATCAGAGTGACTGTAGCACTGACCACAGGAATCTCATGACTCTTCTGTGGGAGGTTTAACTATGGTAACTACGATACCCATGGTCTCCTCATCTCCTTTACACCAGCCCTGCTGGCAGTCCTTCTGAGTCCTAGAATCCCCATTAGTTGGGAAGCCCATGAGCCATGGAAGTGTTTAGCAAGATCAATTGGATTTCCTCATGTAGGAATTTAAACTGGAGAACACAGTGGAAAAAGTGTGAAAACACACACAGAGAGCCCAAGATCAAGGGACAGTCAGAGTAACTGTGGTTGAATGTTACACTAATGATGTGACTTCCTGGGGTCCACACCCCTGTGTAGTCCCCTCCCACACTGAGGCTCAGCCAAAGTGACTTAATTTGGCCAACAGGACATCAGTGGACATGACACAATGGATATTTAACAGGCACTCGCACATGAGGACTGGCCCTCTTGGAACCCTGAGACCGCCATGCTGTCAAGAAGCCTGCAATGAAGGACTCCATGGAGAGAGGCATAGCCATGCCAGGTTTTTCTCAGCTGAACCCAGAGAAGACCAGTAAAAGAACTACTCAGCCAACACACTGAATCATGAGATATTAAAAAAAAAAAAAAATTGTCAGGGCACCTGGGTGGCTCAGTCGGTTAAGCGTCCGACTTCGGCTCAGGTCATGATCTCGCAGTTCGTGAGTTAGAGCCCCACGTGGGGCTCTGTGCTGACAGCTCAGAGCCTGCTTTAGATTCTGTGTTTCCCTCTCCCACTCATACTCTGTCTGTCTCTCTCTCTCTCAAAAATAAATAAAACATTAAAAAAAAAATTGCCATTTTCAGCCACTGCCTTGCAAGTGGTTTGTGACCAGCAAGGGGTAACTGGGACAGCCACAGCAGGGAGTCCTGTTACTGAGGCCTCCACCTTGCATCTTTCCATTCCAAGCTCCTTTTTTTCCTGGCTTGCCTGGATCCAGTGGAGTGTCTGTTCTGGGGTTCTTTGAGATTACCATCTTCTATATTTATCTTTATAGTCTTTCAGCAAGCCTGTGTTATTTTAAGGCAGGCGTTATTGTCAAACCCCAGCATTCAATGAGCTGAGCCAAAATGTGAGTATCTTTAAGCAGGGGCGCCTGGGTGGCGCAGTCGGTTAAGCGTCCGACTTCAGCCAGGTCACGATCTCGCGGTCCGTGAGTTCGAGCCCCGCGTCAGGCTCTGGGCTGATGGCTCGGAGCCTGGAGCCTGTTTCCGATTCTGTGTCTCCCTCTCTCTCTGCCCCTCCCCCGTTCATGCTCTGTCTCTCTCTGTCCCAAAAATAAATAAAAAAAAATGTTGAAAAAAAAAATTTTTTAAGAAGAGGGATACTGTGGGTCTTGTTTACCATTACCCCCCCCCCCCCCCCTCGAACGGTGTCTGTCACATAGCAAGACCTTAAAAGATATTTGTAAGTAAATGAACAAGCAGATCTTGAGGGCTTGTTTAAAATGTAGATTCTAGGGGCGCCTGGGTGGCTCAGTCGGTTAAGCATCCGACTTCGGCTCAGGTCACAATCTCACGGTCCATGAGTTCGAGCCCCGCGTCGGGCTCTGTGCTGAGAGCTCAGAGCCTGGAGCCTGTTTCAGATTCTGTGTCTCCCTCTCTCTCTGACCCTCCCTGTTCATGCTCTGTCTCTCTCTGTCTCAAAAATAAATAAACGTTAAAAAAAAATCTTAAATGTAGATTCTAGGGGCCCCCCCACCTCTGGAGACTCTGATTTGGTGGGTCTGGGTTGGGTCCAGGAAACTACATTGTTATTAAGCCATGTGAGTGAAGCCAAGGCAGGCGGCCTATGGACACATTTTCACCTTTCGGGCCTCAAGTTATTCTTGCAACTGAAAGAAGCCAATTTATCAATTTTCCAACTGTCTCTGCGTCAGAATCACCTGGGTTGCTTATTCATCATGTTAGCTCCTAGCCCTCCCTCCTGACCTGCCAAATCTGAAAATCACTGAAAGTGGAAACTTATAATGTATATTATCAAGAAACTCCTGGGAGAATCTGATGCACCTGGTCTGCAAGTTTAAGGGCATTTGCAACCGCTGACCTAGCAAACACAATTCTCTGAAAGTCATTTGGCCATCAAACATACTTTTCTCATTCCCAAGAACAGAGAACACACCCCTCCTCTGTTAGACAGTCTCACACTAATCTTTAAGGCTTAAAAAAAAAAAAAAAAAAAAAAGGTTTTCATGATTACTGTGAGAGGTATTTCTTAGGAACTCTTTCTAAGTTTAAATGCCTCATCTGTCAGTCAGACTTTGGTAACACCCGCCTCTCATGTGCTGTGAGGACTACAGTGAGGAAAGGTGCACGACAGCACTTTGAAACTGAACACACGCACATGATTTGTAAGCCTTGGATCATAAACATGTCATGCAGAGGATTAAAGTATTTTTATCTGTTTTTAGACAAACAATCATTCATTATGAGTTACCTTGCTCTTCTAAGGACGGGATCCCGATGTAAAATGTTTCAGGGACAGGAAACCCTGGCTACATTTCTGATTCCTTCACACGGTGTTTAAAGCTGTGTGTAATCTGAGCCCTGCATCACCTTGGTCTCTCCTGACCCCTCTCCTCCACACCCTCCTGCCCCGTGCGTGCCAGCCCTTCCAAATGCTGCATGCTGGCTCACCTTTGTCACAAACCCCGCTCCAACTGGGCACTGTCTCTGGAATGTTCTTTATTATTGTCCATCCCCATCCACCGGGACCTTTCCTGAACCTTTGGTGTCTGTTACTATCTTCCACCCTTTAGGCAGAATTGACCAGCTTCTATCTGGAATCCCCACTGAACATTTGTCAAGATCCTGTATCACTTGGTTACACTTCACCTTCTTCCTCCACCTTGAAGGCAGGAACTTTTCCTTATTCGTCCCTGTGTTTCTGGCCCTGAGCACAGTGCCTGGTACAGAGAAGGGACTGATAAATATTTGTTGATAGCATGAAAGTCAGGGGCTGTCTTTGGTGGGGCCTTAACTTCTAGGGAAAGAGAAAAGTGCTCCCACCTGGCAGTGGCCCCTTATTTCTCTCTGACTCTGATTTCCTGCTGTTGTCCCTCTTCCCTCCATGAAGAGACTTATGAAAACCAAACAACTTGCGACAAGCTGCTTGCCTGATCTTTAGCTGGTGGGGGTATCCAGTAGGTTTAGAAGAGTTCGCCCAAGTGGGTATTATATCTACATGTAATATTTGATACAAATGAGAAATCAAGGTATTAATGAGAAATCTCTTGTGAAGGCCAGTTCTGAATTGTTGGTGCCTACTAGCTACCTCCAGCTGGATGTCCCAGAAGCATTTCAAACCCAAGGACTCCCAAACTAATGAATCAGCTGCAGCCCACATACCTGTTCCTTGTCCATTGACTGTCTGCCCAGTTGCCTGGGTGCCAAGCTCCAAGCCCCCCATCTCTCTTGCCATCTAAGAGAATGACCTATTCTCTCTGTTCCAGCCCCACAGTATTTCTCACATCCTTCCCAAGCTGTTTTCTGCTTTAGGACCTCCTTATCTCTCACCAGTGCTCTTGCAAATTAGCTCCCAATTGGTCTCCCAGCTTCCTCTCACTTTTTTGTTGGAATATGGATAACAAGTTGACCTTGCTAAATATAGATTTGGTTTTTTTTTAATTAAAAAAATTCTCTATTTATTTTTGAGAGAGAGAGAGAGAAATACAGAGTGTGAGCAGGGAAGGGGCAGAGAGAAAGGGAGACACAGAATCCAAAGCAGGCCCCAGGCTCTGAGCTGTCAGCACAGAGCCCAATGCAGGATTTGAACTCTCGACCACGAGATCATGACCTAAGCTGAAGTTGGATGCTTAACCGACTGAGCCACCCAGGTGACCCAATAAAGTGTAGATTTGAACAAATTCTTCCTCTGCTTGAATGTTTCTCCAGGGCCTACCTACTGAAAAAGTCTGCATGGTATTTGATGGTAACAAATCTATCTGATTGGACGGCATCTCCTGGGAAGTGAGAACATAAGAAGGAGGCACCAAGAGGCATTCATTCGTTCACCAAATATTGAATAACACCAGCTAAATGCCCTGCTCTGTTCTAGGTTCTGGGGATAGAGTGAAGTCTTTTGATTTTATGGAGCTTATACGTGAAGAGACAAAAAAATGGGGTCACTTTAAGATGACCTCTGATCTGAAAAACAAGGACTGTGGTAGATTGTGTAGATTGCATTGGCTTCACTTCTTCCCTCCTCTCTGCATCCATGCTCTTTGCCATGTAACCTTGAAGTTCCTTACATTAGAAGTAGATGGACTTCTTCCTGCTGGACTTTGGGCTTGGCCATGTGACTTGCTTTATTTAGCCAATGGGATGTTAGCAGATGTCATGCAATTAGAGGCTTGAAATATGTTTGCGTGGTTAAGCTTGTCCTTCTTGTACTTCTGCTTCTGCCATAAAAAGGCTGCCTCGGGTAGACTGCTGGTCCCAGAAGAATGAGCAAAATGGGAAGTAGAACCAAACTGAAGGAAAGGTTGTTGTCTTAAGATGCTGGGTGTTAGAGGTAGTTTGTTATATAGCAGTATTGGAGCAACAGCTCATTGATTCTATCCTCCATGAGATCTTCTTGAAACCCCTGCTTTGGAAGTGCTATTCCCGAGGAACTGGCTGCTACTATAGAGGCCCTCATACTTCCTTAATTCTGTACAAGAAACCTTTTCCATGTAAGAAATATTTTAACCTAGTCATTTACATCAGCACCTAAGAAACCCGAGTATGTCTTTTCCTTGCAACGTGAATGAGCCTAAGACACGATCTCCCCTCCTATCACAGGTCCTAGAGGGAAGAGATTACTCTTGTTTGTGAAACTGGCACAGAACCTGGTGTACTGACTGCATGGGTCCTCCACTACTTGTGGAACCAGATGAGACTCTGGCCAAAATTAGTGAATTTGATGAAGCAGTCTTCCCTAGATCCTCTCTTGGAAGATCTTTTTCTATGCAAGAGACTATTGTTAATTCACTTTATCTACCCCCACACCCTCCATCCGCCCCCTCCCCCCCACTATTGGTGAAAGGAAGATACTCTGTCAGGCACTGAGATATACAGGCAAATTAGGCATGGCTGATCTTATGTTTGTAGAGATCACAGATTAATAGAAGAGATAGGCTGTTCCAAGATGGCAAGGTAAAATCTATCTGGGAAATGAGGACAAGATACTGACGGAGTGGAGACTAATCCAGCTTGGCGGCTCAGAGAAGACTTCAAGGATAAGATGATACTTGAGTTTTGATTGGCAAGGAGGAATTGGCTAGATAGAAAAGGGGGAGAATGTTCTGGGAAGAAGGTGAACAAGTGCATGAACTTAAAATCTATGATGAGTGTGTAAGGGTGTGTGGGGTGAAGAGGGCAAGAGAAGTGGTGTGAAATGAGGTAGAAACTCAAGCTTGGCCAGGTGTGAAGAGGATTGTGTGCTACAGTGAGGAGTCTGGACTAGGTCCTGAGGACACCAGGAAGCACTGAAGATTTTAAGCAGGGGAGTGAAATGTTCAGATTTTGCGTACTTAAAAGGTCTTTCTGGCATTAATGGCTTGGGAAGGAGCAAGGACACTTGTTAGGTCATTGCAGTAATACGGCGGGGGGTGGGGGGGGCAATTTAGATGACCTGAAGTGTTGCTAGAAACCTAGAGAAGTGAGGGAATAGGAGAGTTAGGAACTTTGAGTGGATAGACCAGGTGCCTTGTGTCTGGTCCCTGGTCCCTGGTCCCTGGAGGGAGGACTGTTGAGACAGCTCCCAAGTTTCTGCTTAAACACAGGTTGGATGATGATATCACTCGTGGAGATTGGTGGGGTGAGGGGGTCTAGGGAAGACTGCCTCATTAAATTCACTTGGAAGGGGGAGAGGAGGATAGAAGATGAGTTCCCTTAGGGTCATGTGGATGTGGGTGGGTCTGGGGAGCCTCTAAGTGCATGTCTCATAGGCAGCTGAACACCCACACTCAGAAGAAATAAGTATTGGAGTGTCACAAGTGTGTGATGGTGGTTGAAACCATGGGTTTGGTTTGTTATATTGCCTGCCCAGAACTGGTGCTTGCAGAGGCACTGAAGAGTCATCTGCACGTGGTAGAAATGACTTTTAAAGCCCTAGAAGAATCTCTACGTGGTATTTGAGAGGTTTTACTAGGATATTCACGTGGGGACCATCCTTTTTCACCTTTGTGCTGCCAGAACTCTCCAGAGGGCCCACATGCTTAGTAATGTTGGACGAATGGATGAGTGAAGTCCCCTGGTCCATTGGAAGTTGTAGATGGAGAACCAGCATCACCAGACCCATACCCCTGATTCTGTAGGTTCAAGTTGGGAATTAATGACATTCAGAATTCTCACAATTCCAGACCTTCCAGAGATTCTCAGGTGATTTCTACAATCACCTTGAGGAATTTTCTCATAAAACAGATCCTCAGGCCCCATGTAAATTTAGTAGGTCTGAGCTGGAGCCTGGGAATCTGCTTTCAAAACAAGCTCCTGAAGGGTCTCTGATGCTGATGCAATGTGGGCCACATTTGGGGAAAAGCCACTTGTGCTGGATATTCCCCGTATCTCCATCCAGACCTGCTCTTTGTTTTTACTTACTCTAGTCTGTGCCCGATAAGGCTGCCTTCTGTAGCCCGCACCAGCCAGGCTCCTTTGGTCTCTGGCTTCCACTGGGTTCAGTCAATGGAAAGGAAGCAAGAGCAGGAGATGGGTGGGAGAAACGAGGGTGGGCACTGATTTACCAGGCCCCCTGCCCAGCCGTGGTTTGGCAGTGGCTACATCCACAGTTCCTGATGGGTAGCCCTCTCTGCTGGCTAAAGCTTTCCCCAAGTCCTGTATCAGCTCCTTTCCTTTACCCCTGCAGGCCTGGGGTAGTAACGGCCTTCCATCACAGCTAGTCCCTGGGTGCTTTGCTATCTTCATTTCCCCTAACTCTATCCAGATGTCTAAATAATTTGTTTATTACATGCTCTCCAATTACCGCCTTGAGTGTGCCCTCTGCTTCCTGCCAAGACAGGAAAACAAAAACATTGACTGGAAAGGGTCAGGAATTCTGGGCCCAGTTCAGTTCAGTTTAATCCAATTCAGCAAACATTTACTGAGCGAGGTCCTCTGAGCCAGGCTCTGTGCCAGAAGCTGGGGATACAGAAAGTGACTTAGACACTGTACCAACCTGCAGAGGGTTCACAGCCTAACGGAAAGCAGAGCCCCAGAATACAGGGTGATGGTGTGGTAGCTCAGGGTAACATTGGAAGTGCAGGGGAGACATCTATGCTAGGACGGGCAGGCAACAAAGGCTTCCCAGAAAAAGGGGACATGTAGAATTCGGGTGGGCAGGAAAAGAATGAGAGAGGACACTTCAGGCAGAGACAGAATCATGACATGAATGGCTGCCTGGAGGGAGCTTTGTGCCCACTCTGCTGGGAGGTGTGCAACAGGGTTGCCTCAGAGGCTTGAGATGTGGGATGCTCCCCTGGGACAGCTGCTAGTTAGGGTACCCCTGCCTCCAGGCATTCTCTGTGGACTGGGGACCTCCTATTCTTTCCCAACTGCCATGATTTGGGCTCCTCTCCTTTTTTTTTTTTTTTTTTTTTTTTTTAAACAATTTAACTTTATTTTTATTTTTATTTTTGAGACAGGGAGAGACAGAGCATGAACAGGGGAGGGTCAGAGAGAGGGAGACACAGAATCCGAAACAGGCTCCAGGCTCTGAGCGGTCGGCACAGAGCCCGACGCGGGGCTCGAGCTCACGGACCACAAGATCGTGACCTGAGTCGAAGTCAGCCACTCAACCGACTGAGCCACCCAGGCGCCCCATGGGCTCCTCTCCTTCTTAAGCAGCTCTACCTCACAGCCTACCCTCAGAGGGTTGTCTAGGAGAAAAGAGGGAGATTGCACGGAGTAAGGGGTGGGGGGTCCATGAGGTTAAGTCAAAAGAAAAACTCTGGCTATTATATACAACAGACCTCCCGTTTGGGACTCCTGATTCCACAAACTATCTCCATTGACTTTAAAGGAAGGTGAGTCTGGCAAACTCTTATTCAGCCTTCAAAAGCCAACCGAGATTTTACTTTCTGCAGGAAGATGTCCTGGAACTCCCTAACCAATGCTTCTTTGTCTTCATCCTAGTCTTTGGTAATTTGCATGATCACCAGCCTGTCTAGCCCACTTGACTACTAGATCCTCAGGCCTGTGGCTTTCACCTATTTGTCTCTTTCTCTCCAGGGCCCAGCACTGGGCCTAGAGCATAATAGAGCACGAGAAAATATTTGCTGAACAGAAGTAACAGGAATTCTTGCTGCATTAGCACAAGTAGTAATGATAATGGTGATATTATCAGCCCTATTTGAGGAATGAAGAACCGGTGGCCCAGGGTAGTGAAGGGGCTTGCTCATCATGTTGGCACGGCCCATAAATGACAGGACAGAACTAGGACTTGAACCCGAATAAGCCTGTTGATTCCATGGGCTAGAGTATACATGGCCGGGCTCTTCACCTGCACAGGCACAGCATGTGGTGGCTGACCAATGCTACTCAACCAGCAGATTGAAAATAAGAGCCATGTTGATGGAGTGATTGCTCCTGACCAGGAATTGTCAGAACACCTCATTTCCGTCAACTCACTTAACCCTGACAACTCACTTAACCCGGCTTCTGGAGGTATGTGTGTGATCGTTGCCTGATTAGAAAGATTAGGATCCAGAGAGGCGGTTAAGCAATGCATCCAGCTCATACGGGGAAGAGGCAGAGCTTGCATTCAAACTCAGACTTATTCCAGAGCCTGTGCTCTGAACCACTGCACTTTCCCCAGGGAAAGCAACACCAACTGCAGATTTAGGAAGAAAGGGAAAGCACTCGTATAGACTGTATTTGTAAGAGGTTTATAAACAGAATTATGCCTCTACATTACAGCAAAAAAAAAAAAAAAAAAAAAAAAAGGAAAAAGAAAAAGAATACTGTTTCTAGAAGCATCCTAAATTATACAAATTGAGAGTTTTAGAAAATTTAGAGCATTGCAGAGTAAATTGCGTGGGCCTGGTGGAATGTGCTTGTTCTGCTACTGAGCAGCTGTGTTATCCTGGGCACATCTCTTTCCCTCTCTGGGTTTCATCTATCTCCTCATCTGCCTTAAGCCTTCCCGAAAAGGCTTTCCTTTCAAATTGCCAAGTACTGGGCAGTTTGCATCAAGTGCAGTCTTTTTGCGCCCTCTCCTGTCCAATTGCAATACTGCTGGTGGTGTGGTTTGAAAGGAGAGGCAGCCCCAATCTAAACAAGGGGTGAGCAGCCAAGGGCACTAAAAGTCCATAACAGGAAGCAAGGGCCAGTCCTGTTCCATCCCTTCAAAGACTTAGAAGTCCTGCCCACGCAATTTCAATTGTTTCCCGAAGCCTCCGTACCCACACACGGTGCCACCTGTATTATTTATTACCTGCCTCACGTTGTGTGGTGGTTGTTTGTTGACATGTTGATCTCTTTTTTTTAAATTTTTAAAATGTTTTATTTATTTTTGAGAGAGAAGCAGAGCGTAAGCAGGGGAGGGGCAGAAAGAGAAGGAGACACAGTGTCTGAAGCAGGCTCCAGGCTCTGAGCTGTCAGCACAGAGCCAGACGCAGCGCTCATGAACAGTGAGATTGTGACCTGAGCCGAAGTTGGATGCCCAACCTACTGAGCCACCCAGGTGCCTGACATGTTGGTATTTTTAAGCACAATGCCTGGTGTTACTCGCTTTTATATTCTCTTCCTGCCCCTTTGGGAGAGCATGTGGCACAAAGGCCCTCAGCTCAGTCATACTGAAGGGAAGACAAATGGAGAGAAGAATGAATGAACTGACAAGAGGCAGCCTTCTGCAGAAAGGTTGAGCATGAGTGGGGGAAGTTCTGAGTTTGGAACCAGTGAACCCCAGGACTTTGCCACGCCTTCCTCTCTGCCTGGAACACAATCACTTCCCTTGTGCAGCTTCTTCTGGATCATACCTCTTTCCTTCCAGTAATGATTTCCTTTGGGAACTCTCCTCTGATTCTCACTGATCTGCGTGAGATCTGCTTTCTATTTGTTCCCACGGTGTCCCAAGCTTTTCCTACCAAAACACCTACCAAACCATTTCCAACTCTAATTTGCTTGTTTTCCCCACTGGACTTGTGCTCCCATGAAAGCAGGGACTGTGTCTATCTTGTTCATCCTTACATCACTAGTATTTAAAAACGTCCCTGTCTGTGCTCATCCTTGGAGCTTAAATATTGTTTTTTGAGTAAATACTATGTGAAAATAACATGAATGGGCTGAAGAAATCTAAGAAAGAAATGGAAATCCTAGAAGGGACTCAGCGAGTGTCTAATCTCATCCTTCTATTGTACAGATGGGGAAATGGAGGCTCGGAGAGGTCCTACAGGCTGTCAGAGGCAGAGCTGGAGTTAGAGGGTTCTGATTTGGATTGTCTGGGCTTTCTTTGCTGTCTGGTTTATCTAAGGAATAAAGGAGGCTAAGTTCTTAGGACCGGCAGTGTTAACATCACCTGGGATTTGTTGGGCTCTCAGGCCCTGCCCAAGATGCACTGAATCAGAATCTTCCCTGTAACAAGATCTCAGGTGTTTTGTAGACACGTGAAGTCTGAGAAGTGCCGATTTCAGTGAGCAAGGGGACAGCTAGCCTGGCCTAAACGTCATCCCAGTTTGTGCAGGAAAGCCAGCTTGTGAAATGGAAAAGAAAACCCAGCCAGGGGCGCTTGGGTGGCTCATTCTGTTAAGCGTTGGAATCTTGGCTTCTGCTCAGGTCATGATCTCGTGTTTTGTGGGTCCGAGCCCCCCATCGGGCTCCATGCTGTCAGCGTGGAGCCTGCTTGAGCTTCTCTCTCTCCCCTCTCTCTGCCCCTCCCCAGCACATGGGCATGTGCTCTCTCTCTCTCTCTTAAAATAAATTTTAAAATTAAAAAAAGAAAGACAACCTAGCCAAAATATTGTGGCATTCAGTGTATGCAGTAGATAAACGACCGGAAGTGCACGTACCCTCACCTTCCAAAGTTCCAGACAGTTTGGAAGTCCAGGACTGGCCTGTTGGAGGACAATGGTTCAAGGTCAGGTGAGGTGACTAAAGGGAAACTCCCAGAAGTGCAGCTGACTAACAAGCCTCTGCTGCAGATTTCCAGCCTTTGTAGTTCTCGAATTAAAAAAAAAAAATTTCCAAATGCATATTCATTTACGCAAAGAATTCTAACCATGCTGCTTGAAGTGGTGGTGAAAGTCCTCATACCCTGCCAGTGACACTGTCGACTGGTGCAGCCTGTTTGGTAAACACTACAACCATATGTAGCAACAACTATAATATAGTTTATCCCTTTGGACCAAGTAATGCCATTCACAGGAAGTAATCCTGGGAGATAGTTCAACAGAAGTGAAAAGCTATATGCACGAAGATTTTACTACAGCTGAAAGCGGAAAGTATGAAATGAAAAGGGGATAGTTGAGCAAATTATGATATGGTATCTTCCCCAAAACAATTTAAAATTCATTATAGTATAATTAATGTCCCACCTCATCGGCTTGGGGTACACTGCTAATTAAGAGCATGGTCTCTGGGTTTTCGGTTCTGACTCTAGCCCTTCCTGTATGACCTTGGGCAAGTTTACGTAACTGCTCTATGCCTCAGTTTCCTCAACTGTAAAACGGGGATAATAACAATACTTTCTTCATAGGATTGTTGTGAGGAGTAAACGATTAATTAAGTTAACTAAAATGCCTGGAATAGTCTTCTCTGTAGATTTATATTATTATTAGTTTTAACAAATTAAATGGCCTGGTGCTCCCACCCCACCCACCTGACCTAAGAATGCTTTTCTTCCCTTCTCAGGGCCTGCTCTCCTTTGATAAGTCCGAGACTCCCAGGGATGTTTCCTCCATCCTCCTTGGAGTCAGTCTGGTTTTCCAGCCTCAAGGAGAGAAAACAAGAGAATTTGCTCAAATGGCTTGTACATTCCATTCTTTATGGCTCTTGTTGATGTCTGATGCTGCCATTGAGACAAGTGATCCAGGGGCCCTCTTGAATTCTCCCTGTCCTAGAATTATGCTCAACCATGGTAACTCAATCCTATATAGTCCTGGGATCCCAGCTCTTTATACACGTACACACACACACACACACACACACAGCCACTGCCACAACTCATTCTCCATGGTGCCTGAGTCATTGTTGCTGAGGGTGAATGAGATCCCTTCCTTTGTCTCCCAAGCCCTTGGTCTATTCACATTTATCTCCCTAGAATATCATTCCACTCAGTGGGTAACTTCAGTTGTTCCAATGGTAATAACAGCTACCATTAATTGAAAGCCAAGTGTTCTGCTATTGTGTCTTCACAAACATCAATCCTCAGAATGAACCTATGAGGCAGGTACTGTTATTCTTACTTCCCAGCTGGAGTCTATGAGGTTCAAGCATGTTAAGGGGTTTGCTGGAGATCCACAGCTTGCAAGTAAAACAATCTTAAATTTTAACCCAGTTTTGTCTAACTTCAAAACCCACACTCAGAACCGCTACCCTACACGGCCTCTCTAGGAAGGGATATAAACAAGAAGTTCATAATAAATGGTAAATAAAGAAGTACAATCGTAATGAATAGAATTGTGTAAAAATGTCTGCATGTCAAGAGTATTTGCTGTGCAAGACAGGGTTGTGTATGTTTTTTCTCCTCTTAAATAATTTCCTCTAGTGACAGTTATACGGTTTTTACAGTTAAAAGAAGCTGTCCTCCACCTGCAAAGATGACTGCCTTTAGCCTCATAGTTCTTAGCCTTGGTTGCACATGAGAATCCCCTCGAGGGTCTATTTGAAAAGATACACAGTGTCCGGAGTCCATTGCTGATGAAGCATGTCAGACTCTCTGGGGGCTGAGTCCAAGCAGCAGTATTCTAAGAGCTGATTTTAGTGTGCAAGCAGGATTCAGGAACAACTTTATGGAGAAGCTTCACCTCCCACTGTTCTTCTTCTGGAGAATCTAGCTTCCTTGTGTCCTGTAACTCCATGCTACTTGATGCAAGCTTTTCTTTCTTTGCCCAGGAAGGGGCTAGTAATATGACTTATTTCCCAATCTTCTGTTCAGAGAGGCACTGAGAAGAATTTTTGGCTGATAGAAATATTCTACATCTTGATTGTGGTTATATGACTGTATACATTTGCCAAAACTCACTGAAAAAAGGTGAATTTTATTTTATGTAAACTATAGTTTATTAAGCCATTAAAATTTTTTTAATGCGTATTTATTTTTGAGAGAGAGAGAGAGAGAGAGAGAGAGACATAGTGTGAGTGGGGGGGGGGGGGGAGAAAGAGAGAGAGACACAGAATCCGAAGCAGGCTCCAGGCTCCTAGCTGTCAGCACAGAGCCTGATGTGGGGCTCGAACCCATGAACCATGAGATCATGACCTGAGCCGAAGTCAGATGGTAAACCAATTGAGCCACCCAGGTGCCCCTTTATTAAGCCATTTTTTAAAAAAGTATGAATTTTGGAAAGAAAGAAATAAAACATTCACAGATTGTATGTTTAAATATAAGGAAATCTAATATAATCTATAAGGATTAAATAAGTAAATTGGCAAGGGAGCTGAATACAAGGACAATTACAAAACACATTGGTACTTCTATTTACTAGCAACACAACTAGGAAATAAAAAGTTTTAAAAATAATTTATAATAACAAAACACAAATGAATGAATCTAATGAAAGATTTTGAATACCAGTACACTGCCAACCGTAAAACATTCCTGAGAGAAATTAAATAAGAATGAAATAAATTGAGGGATAAACCATGTTCATGAATTGGAAGACACAATATGGACAAGATATTAATTTCCCTTAAATGGACCTACAGACTTAATGCAAACTCAATAAAATGTCAGGAAATTTTTTTAAAGTGGCTATTAGCAAGTTTGTTGTAGAATTTATATGGAAGGACCTAGAACAGCCAAGGCAATATTGAAGAATAACAAAGCTGAGGACTCCACTACCAGCTGTAAGATTGTTATAAACCTACGGAAATGAAGACAGTGTGATACATAGATAAACAAATAGGCCAATGAAATAAAACAGAGTCCAGTAACACTCCCATCCATACATGGTCACTTGATTTATGCCAGATGTTTTACAGGAAGCCAATGGAGAAAGCATCAACTTTTCAGTAAAGAGAAAAAGAAGAAACTGGATTCTTCACACCATGCACAAACATTAATGATGGACCACAGATATAAATATGAAAGATAATAAAACTTCTAAAAGGAAACATTGCAAAATATCTTCATGGTCTTGGGGTATGCAAAGATTATTAAAATAGGATACAGAAAGTATAAACCATAAGAGATAAGTTTGATAAATTGGATGTTATTATTATGAATGACTTCTATTCATCAAAAGCACAATTAACAGAGAAGGCAAACCACAGACTAGTAGAGAATATTAGCAATACATATATATCTGACAAAAGACTCATACCCAGCATATATAAAGAGCTTTTACAAATCAATAAGAAAAAGCCATACAATCTAATTTTAAAAATAGACTGCAATGATTGTTGCCCAAAAGAGGATATCTGAATGTCAATTGCTTATGAATAGATGCTCAATATCAGTATTCATTTGGCTAATGCAAATTAAAACTTCATGATCCTCTGAAGGGGTATATAGGAACTCTGTAACTATAACTGCTCAGGAAAAAGTCTATTAATCAAAAAAAAAATTATTAACAAGGAAAAACAGTAACAGCAAACTCATAGAAAAAAAGATAAGACCTGTTACCAGAGGTGGAAGGTGGGGGGAGGGAGAACTGGAAGAAGGGGGTCAAAAGATACAAATTTTGGTAATAAAATAAATAAATACTAGGGATGTAATAATAGACAACATGAGGACTGTAGCAGATACTGCTGTAGGATGTATAGGAAAGATGTTAAGAGACGAGATCCTAAGTGTTCTCGTCACAAGGAGAAACATTTTCTGTCCCTTTTTCTTTCCTTCCTTTTTTTCAAAAATTGAATCTGTCAATTATTTCTCAGTAAAACTGGGAAAGAGCCCCCCTCATGCTGGTCTATCCTCCCCCCATCACTTGATATAATTAAAAGTATTAATCAACCTAGCATTAACAAGGATATAGAGCAACTGGAATTCTCGTTGTTGTAAGCATTTTGGAAAGCTGACGGTATTTACTAACGTTGAATGTAAGTAGATCTTATATCCAAACATGCTACTTTGTGAATACCAAAGACCAGCACACTCCTATGTTCATCAAAGGACATATATGTGAAGATTCTTCGCAAACTGAAAACAACTCAAATATCCGGTAACTGTAGAATAAAAAGTAACTTGTGATGTATTTATGCAATGGAAAACTATCAATGAAAAAGAACAAACTACTGCCACACACAATAAGGGGGATGAATCTCATAGACATAAAGTCGAATTAAAGAAGCCGGATGCAAGTGAGGACGTGGACGTGATCTCTGATTCCATTTGTATGAGGTTCAAAAGAAGGCAAAACAAATCTACGGTGATGAAGGGCAGAATGGTGATTGTCTCTGGCAACAGGGAGCCTTCTGGAAGGCCTTCTGGATGTTTATTTTCACTATATATACATATATATGTATTTATATATATATATATATATATATAAATACATATATATATAAATATATGTGTATGTGTATAACAGACTCTTCTTCCCTTCCTTCTTTATCTTCTCCCTTCATCCTTGTGTGTCTCTAGAATCTGACAGTTTATTAATTATACATATTTTAGTGTCTGTTTGATTAATTCTACTTCCTTGTGTATTAATACTCTTTCTTGACATTGTTGCTCTTCTCCCAGTGTTGGCTTTCCTCAAATGTTCTTGGCTGCCTACTCTTCTTTGACGTTAGAAGTCCCTGGTAGGCTAATGGTTCAAGTTGCTTCCCATCACCGTGGGGGGGATGGATTATGCGCTCATGGTTGTCCTCCAGTGCGGAGGTTCTTGGACCCACGCCTTGAGTTTTCTATGAATTTGGGGCTTCAGAATCTGCACTCAGTGCTTCCACCTGGGAGAGATGCTGCTGTCTGTCACTCATTACAGTGAAGGAGGAGGAAATGCTGACAGGTCTAACTGCTTCTCAAAGTGGTTCTCAAATCTCCGTCTCTTAACCAGCAGTATTAGCATCACCTGGGAACTTACTGGAATTGCAAATTGTCAGGTCTCACCCCAGACAAACTCGGGGGACGAGGTGCAGCAATCTATACTTGGACCCATGCTCCTGGTGACAGTGATGCCCTGTTGAGTTTGAGGACTGCTGTCTTGCAGAGAACCCCAGTTCATTTCCTGGACGATCCCTCTCTTCCTTCACCTTCACTGTTTCCACTGCAGGACGCTTGCAAGCATTTCAAGCTAAGATTTCTTCCTTCCTCTTTCTCAGTCCAATCCCAACTGCTTTCTCTCATTCAGAAATTCCTGATAGTTTCTGGTGGGTTATAGCCCCCATTCTTGATTTCCTGTGTTCTAATAGATTTTTATTTTTAATCGTGGTAAAATTTATATGACATAAAAGTTAATATCTTAACTATTTTTTTTTAGTTTTTTAAATGTTTGTGTATTTTTTAGAGAGAGCGTGAGTGGGGGAGGGGCAGAGAGAGAGGGAGACACAGAATCCAAAGCAGGCACCAGGCTCTGAGCTGTCAACACAGAGCCTGATGCGGGGTTCAAACCCACAAACCTTGAGGTCGTGACCTGAGCCAAAGTTGGGTGCTCAACCGGCTTGAGTTACCCAGGGTCTCCACTATCTTAACTATTTTTTTTTTAAATGTTTATTTTTGAGAGAGAGAGAGACAAATTGCGAATGGGGGAGGGGCAGAGAGAGAGAGGGAGACACAGAATCTGACGCAGGCTCCAGGCTCTGAGCTGTCAGCACAGAGCCCGACCCACCGCTTGAACTCACCGACTGTAGATCATTACCTGAGCCTAAGTCAGACGCTTAACCGACTGAGCCACCTAGGTGCCCCTATCTTAACTATTTTTAAGTGTAGAGTTGAGTAGTGTTGAGTACATTCACATTGTTGGGCAACCCTCACCACTGTCCATCCCTAGAACTTTTTGTCTTGCAAAACTGAAACTTAACACCCTTTAAACAACAACTCCCCTTCTAATGAATTCTTTAAACATTTTTTCCCCCTGTCATTGAATAGAATTTTGGGTGGAATTTGAGTCAGTAGATGCATGTCCCTTGAATGCCATCTTGTGTGTGTGTGTGTGTGTGTGTGTGTGTGTGTGTGTGTGGTTAAATATACATTACATAAAACTTACTATTTTAACCATTTTTAGGTGTATAGTTCAGTGGCATGAAACAGATTATGTTGTGCAACCATCACCACCATCCATCTCTAGAACTTTTTCTTCTTCCTAAACTGAAAGCTCGTACCCATTGAACACTAACTCCTGGGGTGCCTGGGTGGCTCAGTTGGTTAAGCTTTGGACTCTTGATCTCAGCTCAGTTCTTGATCTCACAGTTTGTGAGTTTGAGCCCCATGTTAAGCTCTGTGCTGACAGTGTGGAGCCTGTTTGGGATTCTCTCTCTCTCTCTCTCTCTCTCTCTCTCTCTCTCTGCCCCTTCCCCACTCACATTGCACATGCACTCGCTCTCTCAAAATAAATAAATAAACTTAAAAAAAAAGACACTAAAAAAAAAAAAACTTAAAAAAAAAACCTCCCATTCCTTCCTCTCTACCAGCCCCTGGCAACCACCCTTATACTTTCTGTCTCTCTGAATTTTACTACCCTAACCACCTCATAGAAGTGTAATTATACAGTATTTTTCCCTTTTGTAATCATTTTTTAAATGTTTATTTATTTTTGAAAGAGAGAGAGAGAGACAAAACGTGAGTGTGGGAGGGGCAGAGAGAGAGGGAGACACAGAATCTGAAGCAGGGTCCAGGCTCTGAGCTGTTAGCACAGAGCCTGATGCAGGGCTCAAACCCATGAACTGTGAGATCCTGACCTGAGTCGAAGTCAGTTGCTTAACAGACTGAGAAACCCAGGTGCCCCTGTATTTGTCTTTTTGGTGATTGGTTTATTTCACTTAGCATAATGTCTTCAAATTTTATGTTGGAATTTCCTTTCAAATTTTATGTTGGAATAGATTGAATAATACTCTGTTGTATGTATATACCACATTTTGTTTTTCCAGTCATCCGTCAAGGATGCCTGGGTTTCTTCCACTTTTTGTCTATTGTAAATAATCCTGCTGTGAACATGGGTGCACAAATATCTCTTCATGTCCCTGCTTTTAATTCTTTCGGGTATATAGCCAGATGTGGAATAGCTGGATCATGTAGTAATTCTGTTTTTGATTTTCTGAGCGACCACCATACTGTTTTCCACAGCAGCTGTACCAGTTTACATTACAACTATGCACAAGGGTTCAAATTCCTCCACATCCTTGCCAACACTTGTTATTTTCTTAGTTGTGTTTTGTTTTGTTTTTGATAATAGCCATCCTAACAGATATGAAGTGGTATCCCATCAAAGTTCTGATTTTCATTTCCCTAATGATTAGTGATGTCGAGCCTTTTTTTCATGTGCTTATTAGTCATTTGTATATCTTCCTGGGAGAAATGTCTATTCTAGGACTTTACCTGAATCTGGTTGTTTGCGTTTTTGTTGTTCTTTATATATTCTGGATATCAGTGCCTTAGCAGATGCAATTTACAAATATTTCCTCTCATTCTATCAGCTACCTTATCGCTCTGTTGATAGTGTCCTTTGATGCATAAAAGTTTTTCATTTTGATGAAGTCCAGTTTGCCTGTTTATTCTTTTGTTGCTTGTGACTTTGGTGTCTTATCCAAGCAAATCAGTGCCAATTCCAATGGCGTTGAGGCATTGTGTTTTCCTCTCCGAATGCCATCTGGATCCAACCTCTAATAGCAATTTCCAGTTGTCTGCTAGTTGAACATAAATATCTAACTTTTTCCTACCTCTACTCTGCCTCTGCCATTAGTATAGATATTTTAAAAAAAATATTTATTTATTTTGAGAGAGAGAGAGAGAGAGAGAGCACAAATAGAGGAGGGGCAGAGAGAGAGGGAGAGAGAGAATCCCAAGCAGCTTCCTCATTGTCAGCACAGAGCCCAATGTGGGGCTCAACCCCATGACCCATGAGATCACGAACTGAGCTGAAATCAAGAACCAGATGCTTAACCACCTGAGCCATCCAGGCTCCCTTAGCCATTCAGCTATCCAGCAATTTCTCTATCAGTTCAAAGTGTAGATGCAGCTGCTCTCTGATGAAAGGCTAAGGCAGGCTGGAGTAAGATCAGAAATCGGAATGACCTTGATCTTAACCCTGGTCACACTGAAAGGGGCCTGAGAATAGTAGAATGGGCAGAGCTTTGGGAATAAAGGGAACCTTGCTCAAAATCTTGGGTTACAGCCTGCCTCTGCCCCACACCTAGTGGGGTGACCCTGAGCAAGTTCCACCAATTTGAGTTTGTTTTTATCTTTTATCTTTAAAATGGGGATAGTGTTACCTACCCTGAGGTGTACTTGTGAGAATGACAGATAATATAAATGTCTCGCTCTTAGAAGCTGGGAACTCTGATGACTGATTACTTGGTTGTCACCCGGTTCACCCCCCTCTACTTGGCCTCTAGCCTGTGAGCATCTCCGGAGGCCAACCTAACACATCTTCCTCTCCAGATCCCAACACCTGATCCCAAGCCTGGTCATTTTAAGGACGTCAGTAGGCATTTGCTCAGTGAGTGATTTAGAAGGTGAAAAAACATTCCCTTGCAACCTGCCTGAAAGTCACATCATGGTCATGGCAAGCAGGTGTGAAGTCTGAGTCTGAGGGATCACGTTGAATGCATTGCACCCTGCACCCTGCTGACTTCCTGCATTTTTCCTCTTTGAATATATTACTTTCCACATTCTGGATGCCGCATGATGCCCACCTCTTCCTCTCTTCTTTCCTGCTGCTGTTTTTTTTTTTTTTTTCCAAGTGAAAATGATCCAGCACCAAAGATAGAATTTTGGAAGAGGTTTTGGTGGACGTGAAAGCCAGTCCCAAATGTTCTGATTTCAGCACTGCAAGTCTGGGGTCTGGGAAACTCTCGATCCTAGGGCTTCCTGAGAACAGTTGGTCACTCTAAACAGACAAGGGGAAGCTGACTGGCAGATACACCGACTACAAGATTGAGATCTTTTGAATTCCCTCTAAAGTTTGGTTAGATAGGTTCTGTAGGGTTCTCACAGGTGACATTGAACTTAGTACTTAGATGAGCATGGTGTAGATAAGATTTTCATTCTGTTTTCATTCAAAGTTTTATTCTCTGTACAAAGCAATCCCACTGGCCACTTAAATTATAACATGTAATATTTCTTAACACAGTCAAGTGGCTGAAATTGAGACTGGGCCAAAAAATGTATTAATTTTGGATCCTACCTCCTTTTCTAAACCTATTTTCAGACTACAATTTGCTCTCATCAAAACCAACCATTCTTTGGTGAGGTATTTGCTCAAAGACAGGTCTTTATGAGTAATCTTTAGAGAAAGAGGAAGCAGGTTAATTTTACGCTAAAATCTGTTGGATGCCAAAGGCGGTAGGATATGCAAAAATAGGAGCTTAAGGTGTTTAAAAAAAGACCCACAACTTTTCTTCCCGGTTACTATTTCTGAGTTCAAATTTAGTGGAAGATCATTGCAATCACTTAGCTGGAACATGATCAGGCAGGGAGTTTACATCCTGGTACATTCATTATGATCTCTCACTGGGCCAGTGGCCTCCACATGCTGTTTCCTGGGGTCCAGACCCTCCCTTCTGGTATTAGCCACCCACTCAAGATGTCCAGCTTATTTGTTTTTAATTTTTTAACTTATTATTATTTTTTTTTTTTGAGAGAGAGAGGGGGAGAAAGAGAGAGCAAGAGAGCTTGGGAGGGGCAGAAAGAGAGGGAGGGAGAGAATCCCAAGCAGGCTTCATGCTCTCAGCGCACAGCCTGGTGTGGTGTTCACAGCTACCAACCGTGAGATCATGACCTTAGCCGACACTTAATTGACAGAGCCACCCGGGTGCCCCCAAAATGTCCATTTCACTGGCTATTCCACTTCTCCCAGGGTGAATTCCAAAGGCATCCCAGGCTTGCCAGAGACTATCCTCAATGGGTCCTATCAGCTTGCTTCCTGCCTCCCTCCCGGCTTCTTCAGAGCCTTCCCCTTATTCACATAATATAAACTTAAATTGAACAATTTTAAACTGAACAATTCATTAGCACTAGTACATTTACAATGTTGTGCAACCATCCCTACTGTCTAGTTTTGGAACATTTTCATCACCTTAAGCAGGTTGCTCCCCATTGTCCTCCCCCGCCCCCCCCACCCCCAGTCCCTAGCCACCATCGTTCTGCTTTCTGCCTCCATGGATGGGTCTACTTTGAATATTTCGTATAAATGGAATCATACAATATGTGACCTTTGTGTCTAGCTTCTTTTCTGTAATACAGTATTTTTTAAGTGTTTATTTATTTTGAGAGAGAGAGAGAGAGAGAGAGAGAACATACGTGTGTGAGGGGGGAGGGGCAGAGAGCGAGAGGGAGAGAGAGAATCCCAAGCAGGCTCTGCTTGATCCCTTGAACAGTGACATCATGACCTGAGCTGAAATCAAGAGCTTAACTGACCGAGCCACCTAGGTGCCCCTGTAAGAGGTTCATCTGTGTGGTGGCAGCATTAGAAATCCATGCCTTTTTAGTGGCTGAGTAATATTCCATTGAATGAATATACCACATTCTGTTTATTCATTCATCTGTTGATGGACATTTGGACTGTTTCCATCTTTTGGCTCTTGTAAATAGTGCACCCATATACGTGTATTTGTCTGAGGGCCCGTTTTCAATTCTTCTGGGCATATCCCTGAAAGTGGAATTGCTGGGCCGTATAATAATAATTCTGCATTTAATGTTTTGAGAAACTGCCAGACTGTTTTCTGTTTTCCTTCTCTCTCTCTCTCTCTCTCCCTCCCTCTCTCTCGTTTCAATGCTACAATGTATTCAAGAGAATTTCTGTCATAGTATCATTAGAAGACGCCATTAATTGTAACAGGCTGTATACGTATCTGAGGGTGGGGATGATGTCTTATTCTTCTGTGACTTGCAGGTGGGCTGGTATAGGGCTTCCCAGAGAAGGTGCTCAATAAAATGTTTGTGGAATTGGATTGACTCCAGAGGGATGAGACACAGTTTTATCCTTGAGGAAAATGTGGTGTAGGTGGGGAAGCTTTGAATACAAGTAATGAGCTAAGTGGAGGTGGAAGGTGGGTGAGGCACAGAGGAGCTTACCAGCTCATTTGGACAAAGGGAGAGAAACACCAGCGTCATAGAACTAGTAATCTGTATGCCTGGCTTCTGTGGCTGCTTTGCCTTTATCTAACTCATTATGCTTCTCTGGGAAGTTAAATTCCCCTATCAAATGAAAAGATTGCATATTTTAGTGATATTCAATTTTTTGGTTTCCTTTAAAGCAGCAGAAACTTTGTTTTTCCTATGAACTCACAGGGGAGAGCCCCGTGGGGCCGGGGTATGCAGCTTGGGGTATGTGTTTGAGGACAGAGAGCTGAGGCGGAGGCCAGAATGCAGGGCACCCTTTATCCCTGCAGCCCCGAGGATCTTGGCAGAACCCCAAGATTCCAAGATTCCAGCACATTCTGAGCCTCCCTCAGTGGCTGTGAGAGACCTCTGTTCTGCAAAGATTAAGAAAGCATGAGTGCACGAAGTACATATTATTTTGTAAAAAATATTTTTTTCAAGCCATAAAGGAGAGCTTAAAGGTTGAGGTAACCACAGAAGCAAGAAAAGAACAAAAGTTCTTTCTTTATGAAAAATTATAGCGAGTAGTATACTTGGTTAAAAAGGGAGTGCCCCATCTCCTTCTCACCTCCTCATCCTTAAAAAGAAAAGATATTGTGGGTTGACTTCATGACAGAATTGTCAAATGTTTTTGCTTTCCTAACCAAACGGATTCCTGCACCATGAGAGCATTTCCTCTGAAAAACGTCCCGTTCTGAACCCATGCCGAACATGTCAATGGGCAGGCTTAGTCTTGTCCTTACTCTCTGGGTTTCCTTTTCTCTCTGTCTCTCTCTCTTTCCCGGGGAAATGTTTTGAAAGTGTAACATTTACACTGTACCCTCATGTTGTCTTTTCTCTCTAGTTCTTTGCTTTTGACTTAGCCTGCAAAATTGGGGGTTAGCCGAGTCCCCCAGCCATTTCCTGACACGCCTGTTGCGTTGACAGGCCGTAACCTGTCCCTCAGCAATGGTCACTGCTGACGCTTGCCTTGCTTTGGTCTTACCGAGTTCTTTCTTTCTGTGAAGCTCATTTGTAGGCCACGCTTCTGCAAATATACTGCCTGAACCTCAAAATCTCTTCTCTTTGTTCAGTTTGAGGCACAGAAGTTATTCAGGCACTGAGGCTGAAGATGGTTTACACAGATGTCTGAATTTGCCGGAAAACATGTTGTTCTTAAGGTGAACGTTAAGTGAACATTCCTACTTGCTGTCATAGAAACATAGTTTAAGCAGTGTGACCACAAACATTATTCACATTCTACTATTAACCCTCTCGTTGATATATGTGTGTGTGTTTGTATGTTTGTGTATATATATATATATATATATATATATATATATACACACACACACATATATATGTATATATATGTGTGTGTGTGTGTGTGTGTGTGTGTGTGTATATTTGGTGGGGAAGGGAGGCTCTTCTTGAAATTCTAGAACTTTTCAAACTGTTTCTAAACAATGAGCACCCCTTTGGTGGCATAGTGCTATTATAAAAATAGCAAGGATATTCAGCTTTATTATCCCTCCGATTTTTCCTGCTTAACCTTTGCTTTCATCTCAAAACAGGCATGAATATACACACTGCAATATTTCCACCATCCCTTTAAGTGCTTTGTTAATTTTAAGGGAACTTACGGTTTTCCGGAGTCTGTCCGCCTGACAATAATCCCTCTTGCTCCACCATGATGCCGCCCGACTGATGGAGAATTGAATGCTATAATCCTTTAAAGAGCACTTCAAAAGTGATTTTGGAAAAGCTGAAGTCTGTCTTGTAAACCCCAGAACTCGTCTCCGAAATCTCGCCTCGATCGGCTTCCAAAGTATAATGCAGCATCATTATTTTCCTCTGGGGAAAACCTGTGAAACAGGTCTTCAAGCTCCTTTGGATGTGTCAGAGTTTTAATTGATTCTTTACCATGTCGGTCCACCCCATAATAGCAGTGCTACGCACAGGACGTGTTTTACGGGAATAGTCACCCCGAGCTTAATTTGTTGTTGCACGGCAGGCAGACTATTTCACAATGAAAATAAATCTGTTTTGTGCCCTGAGAATTTCTTTCTGGTGAACTGTATTCTCTTATATAGAGAGCAGAATCCTTTATAGCATCCAGTTAGCTCTGCCGCGGCCACAGGGAAGACATAGTCACTGTTCCTTATCAGTTCTAGAAAAGCATTTTGGTTCAGAAGATGGTTACCCCAGAACTCTGATCCTTGCGTTCATTTACTTTCTTCTTGCTTCTGGAATCACAAGACAGAGGCGATCCACAGGCCCTTATTAATTAATCTGTGTAAAGCAACCTCCTATACATTATCTCATTTTGTTCTCATGGTCACATTATAAGGAAGGCAGGGCAGGCATCATTATGCCCATTTTACGGAAATGAGTCCTAAAGGAACTTGCGACCTACTCAGGGAGCCACAGATAATAAGCACCGGGCAAGAACTAGAAAGCAGATACTCTTTTTAGTAATTACTCTTTTCCCTGGAGGACAGCCAGCACTGTTCTACCAGGAACTGGCTGCAGCAGAATTTCTTTCCCCAATACAATTTGTTTATTCATTCAGTCAACAAACATTCGCAGTGAGTATGAATTTGGGAGCTCAAAATTCAAGTCTGCTGAACAAAGGTAGCTTTCTTCTTTTATGACTGCAATTAAATTTTCTCCTGGGTCTTCATTCCTTCCGGTGGTAGAAACGGTTCAATTCTAGGCTTTCTCAGCTGGCTCAGGGAACTCCTGTCCCTTTCTTTCCATGATTGTATATAAGTTCAAGCCACTGAAAGTTGTGTGTGTGTGTGTGTGTGTGTGTGTGTGTGTGTGTGTGTGAGAGAGAGAGAGAGAGAGAGAGAGAGAGAGAGAAAGAGAGAGGACACGTATGGCCTTCATGGGTCTTTCCATCCTGACTGCTATTGAAACGTGCAGCCCATCTGGTTTTCAGACATTTGGAAAGTGCTGGCATTCGTTGTCATGTGGTGTTTATGTCTGTTTGTTTAAACTCGATCTTGAGGCATCTGTAGAACCGTTGGCTGTCTCTCTTCCAGCTAGCTTCTGTGTCCTCCTTGTAAGTGCGGGAGGTGTTTTGTGGCTCTCCTGAGCTACTCGGAGGCTCTGGGGGGACGCCATAGGGCTATCTCAAGCCCGCTTGGCCTAGCCTTGTCATATGTCATTTTTATTCTTTTTTTTTTTTTATTAAATTTTTTTTTTAACATTTATTTATTTTTGAGACAGAGAGAGACAGAGCATGAACGGGGGAGGGTCAGAGAGAGGTAGACACAGAATCTGAAACAGGCTCCAGGCTTTGAGCTATCAGCACAGAGCCTGACGCGGGGCTCGAACTCACGGACCGCGAGATCATGACCTGAGCCGAAGTCGGCCGCTTAACCGACTGAGCCACCCAGGCGCCCCATGTCATTTTTATTCTGAAGCTGCTCCCTCCTATCCTGTGCATGGGAGTGGGGAGAGGAGACTGTCTCCCCATCTCCTCAGGTACCACCTAGCATGAGGCACAGGTCCCTTTGCTTCTAGGATGCACCGAACCAACCTGGGCTGTATGTGATATCCCTAAGCACAAGCATACCCCTCATCCCTGGTCTTAGCGTGTGGGGAAGGAGGGCAGTGCACTGTGCTGGCTGACCGGGAGCATGTGTAAGGTGCCACCTGTATGTTTCTCAAAGACCTAAGCAAACACTCTACAATTCTACAATTTCCTTACTATCCAAGCTGTTTGGTGCTCACAATTTTGGGCAACTCATCTGCACTAAGATCCAAGTGGAAAACCAAAGGAAACATAATGATAAAACAATTATAATTTTGTATCTGTGATCTCATTGGCCTTCTCCACCTCAGCGAAAGCTAGTAGGGTTATCTCCATGTGGCCCCTATAAAACCAGGGTGACTCCGTAGCCTCTTCTAGGCACCGTTGCATGCTAAGAAACACCCATCTGGCATCCTGAAATAATCTGAATTTTTACCTCTGCTTCTCAAAGAAGCCCTGAAAGAGAGTAAGTTCATTACATAAAGCAATTTCCCTCCTTCTTCCATCTTCTCCTTTATCATCTTCTCTCCCCCTTCCTTCCTATTTATCTATTATCTATCTATCGATCTATCTATCCATCTACCATCCATCAATCTATTCATCTGTCCACCGATTTATCTATTAATCATCTAGATAGATAGGATCTATCTATTAATCATCTATATCTATCTAGCAGGAGCCATAGTGGGAAGACCATGGGATGTGCAGTTAGATCAGGTGAGTTCAGGTGACTCCACCACTTATGAGTGTGTGGCCTTGGTCAGAACCTCCCTAATTCCAACTTCTTCATTGGTATAGTGGGGATAATAATAGTATATGCCTCATGGAGCTGCTATGAGGCTTAAGTGAGATAATGCTAGTAAAGCACTTTGCACAGTGTCTGGTACATAGTAGGGTCTTAATAAATGGCAGCTATAGTGGGTATGATGATGGTCATAATTACTGTTGTTATATAGGTAACAAGGCAAAGTCATCACACTTGTGAGTCAGGTGCGCTGAAGGCTTGGGGAGATGTTGTCAGCTGCTCAGCCATAGTACACACTCTAAGCCACATCGAAAGCTGCTTTCTATCCTGGAACATGCGTTGAATCAGTGAGATGGATTTGAGTTTGCGGGATCAGGAAATGTGACCGGGAAACGGAGAATGTTGTAGATAACACACTCACATCTCGCTTAGTTAACGTTAGTAGGCAAAGGAAATGAAGAATCCTACATTTTCTAAGATGGTATTTTTCAAAGTTGGAACAGAATCATCTAGTACACTTGTGAAGATGCAGATGCTTGGGCCCCATCCCTGATCTAAGAAATTTGACCTGTGGGCAGGGCCTGGGAAACTGCATTTAGCTGGCTCCCCGGGCAATTCTTCCGTTCACCAAAATTTGTGAAACACTTCTCTAGAAAGAAAAGGAAGAAGGTGGGCATGGGGATGGGAGGGGGAAACAAAAGGAGAGCAGGAGGCAAAACAGGAGAAGAAAGAGAGGAGAGGGGCTACTATTGTGACTTAGAGTATTAACAGCTTCCCTTTGTAAATCTTCACTGGCCTGCCATTACCCACCATGATAAAATAAAACCTGGATTTCACTTCTTACAGATCCTTCCAAAAGTCCATTTAGTCAACCAAAAGTTTTTGAGCCTGGCTGTGGACGAGAACCCTGGAGAGAAACAGAGGACAGAGACACATCCAATGGTGGAGAAAGACATGTACACACACATCCTGTAATTCAGTATAAAGGCGCTGTGACAGAGATATGCATCAAGCATAAATGGAAGGCTGAAGTAGGGGCACTAAACCCAGATCGGAGAGATCAAGAAATGACTTTTGGGAAGAAAGGTCCCTGGACTGAGTCTTGTAGAGGGTAATCATTCATTACAAAAAGGGGAAAAGAATTAGTAGGGAGAGTGGGAGCCAAAGACTCGCACAGACAACCGGCAGGGTGTGTCCAGATGTGCTGGCTCAGATAGCTGTCCAGAGGAGGTAGTGCAAGGTGGGAACCTATTTTGTTAGAACAGTGGTCAGGAGCCACTGTTCCCATGTACCAGCCACATCACGAAAGGTCCTGTGGGTTGTGTCAAGGAGCTTGATCAGTGAGGAACTAACTACCCAAGAGTGGAAGCAAAAGATGAATTGGCAAGATTCTCATTTGTGTTTTGTAATGTGATTTTTTTTCCCCAGAATGGATAGTTTTATTGATTTTTCTGATTTATACATATGACGCATGCCAGCTGTGAAAATAAAGATAATTCAGAAGGACATAAGGAAGAAAGTAAAAGTCACTTGGAATTCCAACACCCAGAGAAACTCTGCAATTAACATATGTGCTTATCCTTCTAGACTTTCCTCTAGGTGTGTGTACCTCCACCAACACACGTACACACAACATATTTTTATTTTTATTTTACTTATTTGTTTGTTTATGAGAGAGAGAGCAGAGATAGAGGGAAAGAGCGAAAATCCCAAGCAAGCTCTGCACCAACAGCACAGAGCCCGATGTGGGGCTCAAACTCACAAACTGTGAGATCATGACCTGAGCTGAAATCAAGAGTTGGGCGCTTAACCGACTGAGCCATCTAGGTGCCACTCAACATATTTTTAAATGAGATCATTTCACACACATTGTGAAATACTGCCTTTTAATCCTTTTATCTTGACAATATTGAGTTGACATCTTTCTCTGTCTGTAAATACTAATATATACCTTAATCATAATTTCTAATAGCTCCATTACTCACTTCTGACCTCTTTTTCCCACTCTCTCCATGTTTCACGGTCCTCTTCCCACTTGGACTCGCTCTAAGTATCAATTTGGGGCCTCAGCACTCAATTTTATCAGGCGGCTGGAGATGCTCCATTGTGTGACCTTGATCCTGGTAGGGCTTCTGTGATGGTTAATTTTGTGTGTCACATAATTTATTTGCTTGGGCCATGGGGTGCCAAGATATTTGGTTAAACATTATCCTTCGTGTGTCTGTGAGGATGTTTTGGGATGAGGTTAACATTTGAATCAGTAGACTGTGTGAAACAAATTGCCTTCCCCAAAATGGTGGGTCTCACCTAATCTATTGAAGGTCTGAAATAGAACAAAAAGGAGGAGGAAGGGAGATTTTGCTCTGTCTGCCTGACTGTCTTCAAGCTGGGACATCAGTTTTCTCTTGCCTTTGGGCTGTAACTCAAATTGGAATTTATACCGTTGGTTCTCCAGTTTCTTAGGCCTTCCGACTTGGGCTAGAACTATGCCATTGGCTCTCTCCTTGGTCTCTAGCTTGTCAACTGAAGATCTTGGGATTTTTCAACCTCTATAATAAATCTCTTATAATAAGTTCATATACGTATGTATATATGCTTTTAAGTATTTATATGTTGTTTTTTTAAAAATTATTTTTAATGTTTGTTTATTTTTAAGAGAGACAGAGCACGAGTGGGGGAAGGGCAGAGAGAGAGAGGGAGACACAAAATCCAAAGCAGGCTCCAGGCTCTGAGCTGTCAGCTGTCAGCTGTCAGCCTGACATTGGCTTCGCACTCACAGACTGTGAGATCATGACCTGAGTCAAAGTTAACCCAACCAACTGAGTCACACAGGAGCCCCTATATGTTCTGTTTCTCTGGAGAACTCTGCATAATGCAACTTCCTGCCTTGTTCCTCTGTGTCTTCCTGGCCCACCATCTCCTCTATCCCCAAATCCCTTGCTTTGTCCCCTCGGTCATAGCAACATGGATCTTAGTAATGTTCTTCCCGTCCTAATGCTCACCTGCTTAATGTTTCTGTGGCTCCCTATGGCCTTCAGGATGAAGTCCCAGTTTTCTTAGGCTGGACCAGGAAGCTTTCTGGTCCACTGTTCCAGTCTCATCCCCCGCCCTTCTCATCATCCATCACCTGCAGCCACTCCTCCTTAGACCTGCCTGTGTTTCCTGCTTCTTGTTCCCCTGCCGTTGCTCACACTGTTCCTGCTGCCTGGAATGCCCTCACCCTTGAAATGTATCTGGTTCACCTGGCTGACTCCAATTCATCCTTTAGAACTCCACTCAGTCATCACATCCTCCAGAATTGTCTGACATTAACTTAGCCTGGATTAGCTATCCACTTCTCTTGTTGTTCCGAGAATACTCTGTGTTTCCTTCTGTTGTTTCTTTTGTCAGGTTGTGTTAGCAGGATCTCATGTGTCAGTCTTCCTCATTGGATTATAAGCTCCTTCACTCATGTGACTTTGTATTTCTCGACCCTAAAATGTCATTGACACTGAATATATGTTTGCTGAATGAACAAACCCACATTTTTGTAGAGGGGGCTCTTCAAGAGCCATCCCACTCTTCCCATACCACCTGCCCTGGTGGCTCAGATCTCTGCCCTGTGGGTCTCTGCCGATTGCTGCTTTCTGCTGCCTAGATGGGCACCTGGACCTTGTACTTAGTTTGGACCTTGGCTTGTGATGCTTACTTCTGCCTCTGCCTTCCTTCTCTTACTGATCTTCTGGTCTGGACTCCTATGTCTACCCTTGCCAATGAGCCAATAATGCCCCATCATCTGGGTCTGTTTGAACTCCAAGGCCCAGCCCTCTCCATCCAGTCCATCTTATCACCTTAACAAAACAAACAAAAAAACAGCCATTTCCATATTCCATGTTTAACTTCATAGACATTGAACATTATTATTAATGTTATTCGATTCTAATAACACCTTGACAGAAAATGTCCTTCAGAGCAGAACAACAAATCTGTGCATTCGTGTGGGTATGTGAAGTTTACAAGGTGCATTCACCCGATTGGATTCATTCAATCCTCCTAACAACCTTGCACAGTGGGTTATTATCCCCATTTTACAGATGGGGAGACTGAGGCTCAATGTATTTAAGTGAGCTGCTTGAGGGCTCACAACCAGGAAGTAACAGAGCATGAACTTTAGTTGAGATCATTGGATTCCAAAGCTTTGAACTCTTTGGAGTTCACCATGGTATTAAAACATTAGATATATCTGATTGTGAGCTTAAAAATATGCCCTCTCCAAATCTATCCTCTATACTACTATTAACATAATTTTTTAAAAACTTAGATTTAGATCAGATTTCTTCCCTGATTATAATTATCTAGTGGACGCTGGTCCCTCATCTAGTTACACGGGGTTCTGTTGGATCTCTGACCTCAGTCTTACCCCACATCGTAGCAATCTCCACCAGGTACCTTGTTCTAAAGGCCAGTGGTGTTCCAGCCTTGGTGCTCTTTGACTTAATCTTTCACTTCCACTGCATCTACACTTTGCCTTGCCAGTACTTCCTTCCTATCTAGCTCAGGTGTCACTTCTACTCTGGACCCATGTTTAACACACCCCATCCTCACTCTCCCTATTACCTGCTTCGGAGAGCCATTGAGTGAGTCACGCATTTTTGTCCCAGCACCTCTAACCATTTGTGGTTTTGTTTTGATTATCTGTCTGCCTCTCCCTGAAGACCTCTATATTCCTTCTGGCTAAAAATGAGGCCCAGGTCCTCCTGTGTTTATAGACACAGCCCTTAGCACAAGCCTGGTGCAGAGCAAAAGTGGAAAGTGGGAAGGCAAAGGTGGGAACACTAGGAGGTGTCCTGCTGTGGTCTGTGCAAATCCTGGCAGGGATTTGGGGAAGGAAGCCTTCAGTCCATCAGTCGTGCTGCTGCCTGAGGCATCTTCCACAAAATTGACCACATCAGATCCAGGATACAATCTCGTGGTTTCCTGTAAGCTGAACTCCCAAGCATGGTATGCAAGGCATTCTGTGTCTGTCCCGGTCCACCTCCCTGGCTATCCCAACCTGCCCCTCTCCCGCACTTCAGCCACACCCAGCTCCTTGACCTTTCTAAACTCGCTCAGGCGCTCAGGTGGGTTGAGTTGCCCTTCCTCTTGGCATGCAGTGCCTGGCACCTGCAAGGCACCTTCCTCCCCTCCCTGCAGGAACACCCCCAAACAGCCCCCTGGTCCATCACTGCTTCCTTTGTGATTGCTCAAAGACTTCCTCAGATGTCTCACACTGTCTTTTTCTGTTTCTTTTCCTCATCATTGCCATCTGCCCTATTTAGAACAGCAGCCCTCATTTCTCTGTAGCCACTTACCCTGCTTTATTTTTCTTCATAGCTCTTAACACGACCCGACATTTTCTGAGGTTATTCATTTTTTCCATGTTATCGTGTGTCTCCTCCCACTAGAAAGCAATGCATCCAAATTCCCAGTAGATATTTATCTTAGGGATTAAAGAACAGCAACAACAAAATGGCAGTTTCTTGGAATTCTTGGGGATTCTCCAACTCATGTTATTCTTTTTGAAAATCTGAAAAGTAATTTTTCATAACCTTATTTGTTTTAAAATGATGAGTGACCATAATAGTAAACAAGGAATCATTTTTCTGTGATAGGGTTATACCCAAAATTTCAGAGATTATCTGTTTAAAAAACCTGACATACTAAAAAATACAAAGCTTGTTAATTATAAATCAATGTGTTGTGATAAGATTATATATTTCAGTAACATACAAAGATGATTTTCATCTGATATTTTATTTTATTTTTTATTAAAAAAATTTTTTTAACGTTTATTTATTTTTGAGACAGGGAGAGACAGAGCATGAACAGGGGAGGGTCAGAGAGAGGGAGACACAGAATCTGAAACAGGCTCCAGGCTCTGCGCTGTCAGCACAGAGCCTGACGCAGGGCTCGAACTCACGGACTGCAAGATCACGACCTGAGCCGAAGTCGGCCGCTTAACCGACTGAGCCACCCAAGCGCCCCTGTTCTGTTTCTTTAAAGAACAAAGATCGGGGTGCCTCAGTGGCTCAGTCAGTTAAGCGTCTGACTTCAGGCTCAAGTCATGATCTCACAGCTCATGAGTTCGAGCCCCGCGTCGGGCTCTGTGCTGACAGCTCAGAGCCTGGAGCCTGCTTCTGCTTCTGTGTCTCCCTCTCTCTCTGCCCCTAATCCACTCGCATTCTGTCTCTGTCTCTCTCAAAAATAAACATTAAAGAAATTAAAAATAAAATAAAATAAAAGGTTAAAGGAGGATATTAACACAAATTACTTTTTTATTCATCCTATGATGCATATTCCAGAGGTAAAATATTTTTTCGTGTTTCATTGATTTGGTTAAGAGTGAATCCAGAAATATCTTCAAGTTGGGTACATATTGTTTCATACAAGCTCATTTTCTTAATAAGCTTTGTCTGTCTACTTCTTTCACATCAAATATCACCTCCTCAGAGAAGGCTGTGTAGACTGCATGGTTCAAAATAGCAGTGCCTCACTCCTGGCTTTGCCTTGGTCCCCCTTCTTCCCTGCCAACGAGAGACAGCTAAGTGCTAAGAGAAGAGAAGCAACAATCTGTCAAGTTTTAACCGGGCAGGCCCTCAGAATTCTACAAATTCCGCATGAGTCAACCCTGTGAGAGGGCTGCTGATCCTTCTACAAGTAGCCAGAGCAATAGTAATAAATAGTAACAGTTATAGCAAAAATAAAAGCTATTTTTTAAAGAATATTTGGTTTGGTTCTGTGTGGGTTTTATTTTTTTTTATGTTTATTTATTTATTTTGAGAGAGAGAGAGAGAGAGAGAGAGAGAGAGAGAGAATTCCAAGCAGGCTCTGGGCTGTCAGTGAGCCCGCCTGACGCGGAGCTTGATCTCACGAACCCCGAGATCGTGACCTGAGCTGTAATCAAGAGTAGGAAGCTTAACTGACTGAGCTACCCAGGTGCCTCCTGTGTGGGTTTTTTTTTAATTTACTTTTATTTTTTACTTTTTTAATTTAAATAATTAACAGACAGTGTTATCTTCGTTTCAGGTGTACAATAATCGTGCTTCAACAATTCTCTGTATTACTCAGGGCTCATCCTGATAACCGTGCTCTTAATCCCCTTCACCTATCTCACCCATCCCCCCACTCCCCTCCCCTCTGGTGACCATCAGTTTGTTCTCTATAGTTAAGAATCTGTCTCCTGGTTTGTCTCTTTTTTTTTTCTTTGTTAATTTGTTTTGTTTCTTAAATTTCACATATGAGTGAAATCATATGATATTTGTCTTTCTCTGATTGACTTGTTTCGCTTAGCTTTGTACTCTCTGGATCCTTCCATGTCGTTGCATATGGCAAAATTTCATTCTTTTTTATGGCTGAATAATATTCCATTATATATATACCACATCTTCATTATCCATTCATCTATCGATGGACACGGGCTGCTTCCATAATTTGGCTATTGTAAATAATGCTGCAATAAACAGAGGGGTGCATGTATCCTTTCTAATTAGTGTTTTTGTTTTCTTCAGGTAAATATCCAGAAGTAGAATTACTGGATTATATGGTAGTTCTATTTTAAATTTTTTTAGGCACTTCCATACTGTTTTCCACAGTGGCTGCACCAGTTTGCATTCCCACCAACAGTGCACAAGGGTTCCTTTTTCTCCACATCTTTGCCAATGCTTGTTTCTTGTGTCTTTTAGTCATTCTGATAGGTGTGAGGTGGTATCTCATGGTGGTTTTGATTTGCATTTCTCTGATGATGAGTGATGTTGAGTGTCTTTTCATGAGTCTGTTGGCCATCTGTATGTCTTCTTTGGAGAAATGTCTGTTTACATCTTCTGTCCATTTTTAATTGGATTATTTGTGTGTGTGTGTGTGTGTGTGTGTTGAGTTGTATAAATTCTTTATATATTTTGGATATTAATTCCTTATTGGATATATCTTTTGCAAATATATTCTCCCAGTGGGTTGTCTTTTAATTTTGTTGATTTTTTTCCTTTGCTGTACAGGCCTTTTCATTTTGATGTACTGCCAATTGTTTATGTTTTGCTTTTGTTTCCCTTGCCTCAGGAGACATATCTAGAAAAATATTGCTATGGCCAATGTCATAGAAATTGCTGCCTGTGCTCTCTTCGAAGACTTTTATGGTTTCACATCTCACATTTAGGTCTTTCATCTATCTTCAGTTTATTTTTGTGTAGGCTATAAGAAAGTGGTCCAGTTTCATTTTTTTGCATGCAGCTGTCTAGTTCCCAACACCACTTGTTGAAGAGATTTTTTTCCTATTGCATTTTCTTGCAAAAACTTTTTTTTTTTTTTTCGCTCTTATTATGGACCAGGCACTTGGGCGGCTGAGTCGGTTGAGCGTCTGACATCGGCTCAGGACATGATCTCACAGTCCATGAGTTTGAGCCCCATGTCAGGCTCCATGCTGACAGCTCAGAGCCTGGAGCCTGTTTCGGATTCTGGGTCTCCCTCCTCTCTGCCCCTCCCCCGCTTGAGCTCTGTCTCTCTCTCAAAAATAAATAAAACATTGAAAAAATGTTTTAGCTTACTAACTCTATGGGAGTAGGTAGAATTATTGTCTCCCATCTTATCAGTAAGTTTACAGAGGTTAAATACCTTGCCCAAGGCCATGCAGCGAGAGCCAGGATTTGAATCCAGAATGCTTGATTCTGCGTTACATACTTTCCACTATGACATCTTACTGCCTCCGGAACAATTTTATTCTATGCATAATATACAGAGCATACCATGGTGTATGTTTCTAGGAGGAAAGTAGGTATGGACTCACCGCCCCCACCCCATGCTAACTACGTGGCACAGAAGAGGGCTGTGTCTGGTTTTCGGACCTTCCGACTTGAGTCTTCTAAGACAGGGTCCAGAAATAAACCATGAAGGTGGGACAGTCAGGGACCGGGGAACAAGCCCAAGTGAAAAATGTTATGCACCTGGGGCTGTTCTTGCTGAATTGCTTCTCTTACAGAGCAGAACCCAGGATGTGGCCCAATGGACAAGCCAGACTTAAAACCAATAGCTGCAGGGGCACCTGGGTGGCTCAGTCCGTTGAGCCTCCAACCTCAGCTCAGGTCATGATCTTAGGGTTTGTGAGTTTAACCCCCACATCGGCCTCACTGCTGACAGCGCAGAGTCTGCTTTGGATCCTCTGTGCCCCTCTCTGCCCCTCTCCTGCTCATTCTCTCTCTCTCTCTTTCTCTCTCTCTCTCTCTCTCTCAAAAATAAATAAACCTTTAAAAAAAAAAAACATAAAAAACTCCAATAGCTGCAGCCATACCTGGTGGATGTGCAAAAATGAACAGAGGCTCCACAAACCTGAAAAACAGCCTCCTGAACAATGAGCTGCCTGAGCTGCTTGCCAATATCCACCAACCAGGACGAGGCACTTTTCTGTCCCTTATTAACATAATGGACCTCAGTAGAACCTGAGTGGGAACTGTCCGTGGGAACTTTCTCTACATAAGCGGGGCCTCCCGGTTGTTAGGGAGGCCAACCTAACCACTCTGTTTGTGCTGTGTCTCCCTTCAGTAGGCACTGTTGCCCCAGTAAAGCCCTGCCTGTGCCTTTGACCTATGGGTCAGCCTCATTTCTATCCTTGTCAGGTCCAAGAACCCGGCTCTGGTAACAAAAGGAGAGGCTGAGAGCCTGTTGATACTTGCTGGGGGTCGGGGTGGGGAGGGTGGGGTGGATGAGAAAGGATGTGATTGCTTCCCAGCTTTGTTCAGGTCTCTGCTCAGAGGAGAGCCCTTCCCGGATCACCCTGTTTTAAACAGCAGCCCAGTTGCTCTGGTCCTTGTTGAGTTTTGATCTTAGCACTTATTGCCACCTGACATTTTCTGATACACTGATTTCTTGCCATAAGCCACTATTTCCCCCATAGAGAATAAAAACTCCATGAGCTCAAGGGTATTGCCCAGCACTGTCTCTCCAGGGATGAGAAGAGTGCCTAGCAGAATACAGTTTCAATATATTTGTTGAGTGAATAAATAAATCTGAGTCCCCCATATTCTCATGTGTTGATATCTTATTCTAGTCCTTGCTCATGAACAGATCCAATTTGTATATACTCACAGCAATACCATAGAGTGAATTTTACGTCTTAAATTTTCCATTGGTATTGGGCCATGCCTATTTCTGTTTTGCTGTATTTAAACCTTACTGTCCGTCCTCTTTCCTTTCCCATCTCCGCTCTCCCAAAGGCAATGCCTATTAAAAGTCTATCCCCCCCCCCCCCCCCCCCCCCCCCCCCCCCCGCCCCGCCCAGGGGCACCTGGGTGGCTCGGTTAAGTATCCAACTTTGGCTCAGGTCATGATCTCATGGTTTGTGAGTTTAAGCCCCCACATGGGGGCTCTCTGCTGTCAGCACAGAGCCTGCTTCAGATCCTCTGTACCCCTCTCTTTCTCCCCTCCCTGGCTTGCACTCTCTGTGTCTCTCAAAAATAAATAAACAGTAAAAAAAAGGTCTATCCCTCCACATCTTTCTCCTTGGTTAAATAATCATGTACACATACCAAATATGTACATGTTGGTTTTTTCATTGTTTTACAAAATGGATATTTTGTATATCTCTTGCATCTACCTTTGTCACTTAACTATATAATGGAAATTCTTCCAGGTTAAGATATAGAATAACCATTAAAAAAATATAATATTTCATGGTATAACTGTTTCAGCACTTTATACTGTATTTCTTACTGATGGGCATTTTGATTGTTTTCCATTTGTTACCATTTCTATCAATCCCACAATTTGTATTCTTACATGTGTATTCTTTCAACTTGGAGCTTCATTTCTATTTGTTACATTCCATAAGGGGGATTTCTAGAGTATGAAGGTGTGGGGTCAGAGTAGATTTGCTAGATTACTTCCCTAAAGAGCTATCGCAATTCACATTCTATCAGCAAAGCCCAAGAATGCTCTTTTCTCTCTCCAACCCTTTGTGGGGACATAAACCTCTCTGGACTTCTCAGCATTCCTGTAAAAAGCTCTAGCTTCCTGAGACAGAGGAATGTGTGTGGTATAAAGGCAGGGAATGTTTGACGTCACTTCTCCTAGGCACATTTTGCTTTTCACACACTATGAGAATTACATCTGTAGCCTTTTGTTAATTTCTCTAGTTTAAAGGGGTAATAAAACTTCTCTTATCTCCCCAAGAGAGACAAATGATTATAGCCTGGACTAGATTTCTGTTAAGCTTCCAAAGTGTCAGGAATACTGGACTGCTCTCTCCCAGGTATTTACATTTCAAAAGGAATGAAGCCCAGACCTTGGTGACATCTTTTGGTTGTAAAAGCTTGAGACACTGGGTTTAGCTGGCCCTTGGAGAGATGTTTTTATGTTCCAAAGGTTAGAGCGAGAATCCAGGACCCTTCCCATCCTTTTTCCAAAAACGCAAAGGTTTTTTTTTCTCCCCCCTTTCTAGAGAGGAGGGGATGGTTGCCTCTCTCCTATGTGCAAATAGAGGAAATCCTTTTTCCCATCCCTTGTCTATGGAGTGAAACCTGCCACTCATGAGAGAATTGCTGTGGCTCTCATAGCATCACCGATGGGTCTAGTGTCAGGGACTGATCCTGAAGTTTACTCTGACCATTCATCTGCTTGCATCAGTAAAGAATGCTTTCCCCCCATCCAAGTGCCTTGTGTTTCTATGGTATTCATACACATAAAGTGCAAAAATTATGCAAGTGGGATAACATTCCAGACCCATTGCAGTTCTTGACAAAACATCTTGCCAGCACTGGGAATGATCATTGTTTTTAACTTTTTGCCAATCTAATGGGTGAGAATTGGCTTCTCATACTTACTTGCATTTTATTTCACCAGCAGTCAGTGAAATTGAACACATTCCATTTTAGATATTTCACTTATCTTGTGGGTGCATCTCTGTATGAGTGTGAGCATTGCCTTTTCATAAATTCTGCCCATTTTTCAAGGTTTTCATTGAGAATTTTCTTATCAGCTTGTGTGGGCTGTTTTTATGGCAGCAGAACAGACGGACAGTGGCTCACGAGCAAATGTTTTACAAATACTTTTACTTACAGTCAACCTTTCTTCATGGCATTGTCCTCATCCTACTGATCTTCCTTCAAGCCTTTGTCTGCTTTCTATGTGTTATCAGATAGGAAAAGGGTCCTTACTGCCTGCTATTTGCACGTCTAAAGGGTAACCCAAGTCCAGCCTCCTAGATGCGAGAGGGACCAGAGTCACATGGACAGAAGCCCTACCTGAGGGGTTGACGATAGGGAAGGTGTGTCCATTGGAAATGTCCTGTCATACTATGTCTGATATGGAGAAGCAAACCCAGAGGAAGGGACATAGTCAGTTTCTCTGCTGGAGACGATACCCAAGGAAAAGAGACAATCATGGTCGGGGTCACAGCAGCTTGGGGCTTGGAATGTACATACAATACAATACTGGCTTAGGCCGCCAATAACTGGCTTAGGAAGAGCTTTGACATCTTGACTTCTACTTCGTCATGGGGCAACTGGCATGGGTCAGAGGTCATGATGGTGACCTCTCCTCACCCCCCCTCGAGTATGGGGTTGGCGGGTGGAGGTCACAGAAAAATAAGCTAAGCAGGACCCGCAGCCAGCAGGAAAAGACTAGTGTCAGGAGGCTGTGTTTGGACCAGAGACGGACAGTTTGCAACATGGAGCTGGCTGCTGAGGCCGAGATAGGGAAAGCAGGGGGTAGCCTCCATGCTGGGTCCTGAGAGTGGGGGATTCACAGGAAAGGAACTGGGTATCCTGGGGGGAGTGTGGCTCTGATGGTATAGGAGGCCCAGCCTAGATGCTGCTGGGGGTGAGGAAGGGGGACAACAGGCCATGTGCTCAGAACATGCCTTCAGCAAAGTTTATTTGTAGAAAGAAACCACATGGTAGCTGACCAGAGAATGAGGTTGCTTTTCCAGATGTAAGCTCCAAGTGTAGAGAAGCCAAGAGGAATCCAGAGCTTAAGGAAAACCCTAAACCCCCAGAAGCCAGCAAAGGCCTTGTTTCCAAGGACAGTTGGCTATCACATAACAGGCTTGGGGGCCGAGAGCACACTCTGATTCCGGTGAAATATCAGTGATGTCCAAGCTGCCCCTTTGCCTGGGGCCACAGCTGGGGACCTCGTTCACTGCAGGTTTCCTGCTGGGCAGCCAGTGTGTGTACGGGGAGGCCAGGACATGCATTTTTAGTGCTCAAATCTCATTCTTGTGACTCTGTGATGAGCCTTCATGCTGCACTCCTGGAGACTGAAGAGAGATGGCAGAAAGCAAAGAAACACAGGTCGGGGTCATGCTTCCCTAAAGAAGCATTTGGGGCTACTTTAGTGAATGGACTGGGTAGTGGTGAGGAAAGTGAGGCAAGGCAGTGACTTTGCATCACGCCTGGGTGTCTAAGTGACAGGCATCACACTGCAGGCCGTCCCGGAGGACTTGCACAAGGATGGAGATGTTCCATATTTGCACTCTCTGACATGGTAACCACTAGCCGCATGTGTCTATTGGGCACTTGGAATGTGACTATTATCACCGAGGAAGTGGATTTTTAATTTTACTCGATTTTAATTTTAATTTATTAATTTAATTTTTTAATTTAATTTAATTTAATTTTTTTTTTTTTTCTAGAGAGCGAGCACAAGAGTGGTAGAGGGAGAGAGGAGAGAATCCCAAGCAGGCTCCACACCTGGCATGATCTGATTACTGTGACATCATGACCTGAGCCAAAATCAAGAGTCAGATGCTTAACCTACTGAGCCACCCAGGCACCCCTCCATTAATTTAAATTTAACTGTAAATAGCTACTGTAAAGGCTAGTGTATTCCACATTGGGTAGCCCTGTACTCAACAGAGGTGTCTGGAGTTTGGGCTTCAGAGTAAGGCAGACAATCTTGCCTCCCTCAATTCCTCATTTCCAGTGAACCTAAAGGAAGCTTCCAGCTGTTTTATCAAGGAAAGGGGCAGGGTGGGGACAAGATTTTACAGATCAGTGTTTTACATCATGCACATCAACTGCAACCCATTGTCTGCAGGTGACCTTTGCTGTGTCTCTAAGGAGCTTTGTTAGATTGTGTGAGGCCTAGGTGACAAGGTGACACAATGATGGCACTTGTCTCCTGTGATATTGTGAGGTATCATAAATATATATTTGAACTTCATTCTCATTTCTTGCACAGAGCTCCTAAAACTCTAGGAATTTCCTAGGTGCTGAGAGCCAGTGATATGTCTTTTGTTATGTTAATGAGGTGACCTTTGGAAAACATCTAAGGACAGGGGCTGGTTGGCAGCAGAACCAAGAACCATCCTTGTGATCCCATGGTTGGAACTTTCAGTCCCACCCTCTGACCTCAGGGAGGGGAGAGGGACTGGAGGTTGGAGCAGTTGTCAGTGGCCGATGATTTAGTCAGTCTTAAATGAAACCTTTGTCAAAACCCAAAAAGATGGGGTTTGGACAACTTCCAGCATGGCAAACGGGTGGAAGTTTGGGTGCCTGGAGAGGGCATGGAAGCCCCAAGCCCTTTCTTCACGCCTTGCCCTCTACACCTCATCCGTCTGGCTGTTCTTGAGTTGTATACTTTTGTAATAAATCGGTGATCTAGTAAGTAAAATGAGTTGTGTGAGTTGCTCTAGCAAATTAATCGAACCTGAGGAGGGGGTTGCTGGAACCTCCGATCTACAGCCAGTGGGTGAGAAGCTCAGGCATCTGAAGGGGGGCGGTCTTGTAGGACTGCATCCTTTATCTGTGGGATCTGATGGTATCTCCAGGTAGATGGTCTCAGAACTGAATTGAACTGACACCTAGTTGCTTCCAGCCTTTCTGTCTCTTCTGTCCAGCAACTCCTTCGAGTTTGGTCGTCCTCAGAAATCACCGCCCTGGCATCACAGCCCTGTTTCCTGCTGCCTCCTCTCATTCATTCCAGACGCACTCTGCCTGGATGCTCAGGCTCCCATGGGGTCCTTGGCTACAGTGCATGCCTCCAGCCTCTCCCTTTGGTTCTCATCCAGCATAAGCTTTCATCCATTTCTGCCAGGAACATCCTTCTTATCGGGATCCTTTCCCTTTGCTTACAGCTCTCTGCTTCTGAAGCCTTTTCCACTGCCCTAGCTCACATCACCTCTCCTGTGGACTTCCTCAACACCTAGATTTTGAGCCTAAGCCATTCAGGAGGACTAGGATATCTGGTTCTTAATAGGAAAGCACATCATTAGTCTTGCTCTAATAAAATCCTGCTTCTCCACTACCCACTCCCTGCTCCCTTTGGAGGGACACTGGGAACTTGCAGATTGAGAGCCAGCTCTCCTCAGGAAAGAGCTTAAGACTTTTCTCCCATGGATGCTACAAGCACCCCAGAGAAGCCCCCAAGGTTTACAGCAGGGAGCAGGGCTATCAGAGCATAGTCAGGAAAGTTGAGACAAGTGACCCCGGGAGCCCTGCTCTGCCCCACCAGACCCTCAATGTGGCTCTCCAGGGCACTGAACCCAGGTGATTCCATCTGGGTCAAAGCCCAGCCAATTGCCACACCTAGCAAACAGAATCATTACCATCATGCATCAGGATACCAAAGATACGGATGAAAAATGGCGATGTATTTCATCTGAATGACTAGTTTCCTTTTCTCTCTGGCAGTAACTACCAGGTTAAATTGCTGCTTGAGACCCTTCTTGGACCTGAAGGGTAGGGCCACATTGTCAACACAGAGAAGGACACTTATCTGTGTATCAATAGGAAATCATGTGTCTTGATCACCAAATAACCGTCTGTACACCACAGGGGCTAAGAGAAAAGGTTCTCCACTGCTTTAGAACCAGTGATGACAGAATGGTGACAGGAATAATAATTAGAACAGACCTGGGTTCAAATACCTCCTCTATTATTTACTAGTTGGGCAAGTGACTCAACGTCTCAGAGCCTCAGTTTCCTTTCTGTGTAGTGATAATAATGGTAACTACCTCATACAATGTTGTAGGGATTACGTGAAATTGTGTGTCTCATACTTAGCACACTTTTTTGGACATAGCAGTGCTCAGTAAGGCTTGGTCATTATTGATGTTATTTGAAGATTGATATTATTTGAAGAATAGACTCAATCATAAGATAAACCTATAGTATCAGAATACAGACATTTATATACAGACATGAAATGTGTTTGGGTGGAAAGCTGTGAAGCTTGGACTTTCTTGTGACCACAGAAGGGAAGTGAGCCAAGGACACTGGTGGAATATGACCTGGGGTCTTGGCTAAGGACACATGGTGTGAGTCTCTTTTCTAGCTTCCTGAGTTTTGAGTTACCTCTTTATGCTAATAATATTGTGATGTGCAAAACCCCTAGAGATGAAGTAATCAGCAATAGTAATCTGTGGCTTATGAGCGCCACCTAGAGGAAGGAGGTGAATGGCATTTGAAAAGGTTGGAAGGGGCCAGTTACTGAAGTTACACGGAAGAGTGTGAGGTTCAGATAAAGAGGTGCCTTGGGCTGGAGTTTGAAAACGCCTTGCAAGTGTATCTGCCTGTTATTTCTCTTCTAGGTACAGCCAAGACCTGTGAGAATAAACTTCATCCCCTCATCTGTCCTGCCTGCCCAGGCCATGGTGGGAGAACGCTCTGGACGGGGAGACAGCGGCAGTCGCGGCTCTAGTGACTTCTGTGCGTGGGCTTAGGTTGCCAGAGGCTGTGGCAATCTGTTGCATTCCCCGCCCTTTGCTACTTCTAAAGAGGGCGGAACCTGTCTGCGTAGGTGGGATTGGATGTCAACAATGTTACTACTGTGTCAGTTGGTGTTCTTGCCACCACCACCTTCACCCTTAGTTATAAAGCTGGTGAAGAGTATTGGTTGCACCAGAAAACTACCATTGAGCACTTAGTTTCTTCTACTTAGATGAAGAAGAACAGAAAAAAGGAGGAAGAAAAGATACTGAGCAATAAGTAACCAAAACGAACATTGCAGTTCATTTAATTCAGGAGCAGAGGCCAGAGAAGGCAATGAAATATGTCCGGGACAACGATCCGCCCCGCAAGATACAGCACACTCCCTCCTACCCCCAAGATGATTTCTGATGGTCTGCGATGTAGACAGCCTGCAGGTACAGTGCACACACTGTCTTGTGTTATCCTTGGGACAATCCCATGATGCAGGGGTTGTTATACCCATTTTACAGTTAAGACGAAGGAGGCTCAAAGACCTTAAGGGTTTGTCGGGTTTGATCCAAGCTAGTAAATGGGAGACTGGAATTTGAACTGAGATCTGTTTGGATCTAAAGTTCTCTAATTCAAAATTTGGATGTCACCCCCCAAGTCACTACTTTCCTTCTCAGAATATGGGGGAGTGCCCTGATTCTTTTTTTTTTTTTTTTTTACACATTTTTCATCTCTGAACCCATTTTATTTCATTACTTTTTTAAAGTTTTATTTATTTATTTTTGAGAGAGAGATAGCAAGCAAGGGAAGGGCAGAGAAAGAAGGAGACAGAGAATTCCAGGCAGACTCCACGCTGGGCATCTGATGGCTGGCCTTGAACTCACAAACTGAAATCAAGAGTTGGACGCTTAACTGACTGGGTCACCTAGGTGCCTCCCTCCCTCTCTCTCTCTCTCTCTCTCTGTCTCTCTGTCTCTCTGTCTCTCTAAGTAGGCTACACACCTAATGTGGAGCTTGAACTCACAACTCTAGGATCCAGAGTCATACGCTGTACAGACTGAGCCAGCCAGACACCCCCCCAAGTACAAAATTGTAAGTCAAACCCCCCATTTGAGACCTTCACATTTTCACTGAGCTGGCACATCAGCAGCACTGTCTGTATGCACTGTGCTGAGATGCCTGTTGGGATTTAAACTGTCACCAGAACCCCAGCAGACAGGCTTCTCTGACCTCACCAGTGATGCCAGAGATTCCGTGGTCTAGCTCAAACTCATCCCGACCATCTGCAAGACCAATGAAAACCCCCCCATGGATGTGCTTTTGTAAAAAAAAAAAAAAAAATCAGTTTTATTGAGGTATGCTTTATATATGAAGCTGTACCCATTTTAGGTGTATATTTGGTGACTTTTGACATATTTATACCCTTGTGTAATCAGTATCACAGTCAAGATTTACACATTTCCATCATCCTACACTGCCCTTCCTAGTCAATTTTCCATCCATCCCTGGTCCTGGGCTTCCAGTGACTCCCTTTCTGCCATGAGAGATTTGCCTTTTTTATAGCTTCATACAAATATACTCTTATGTTAGGCTCCTGTCACTCAGCATAAGAATGTGGAGATTCATCCATGCCTTTGCATGTATCATAAGTCATTTTTATTATTGCTGAGTAGTTTTCCACCGTATGGATACTTGTACGTCCATTCTGCTGTGAATACGCATTTGGATTGTTGCCAGTTTTGGATCAGTACCACGAAAGCTGCTGTGAACATTTGCATGCTAGCGTTTGTGTAGACATATGTTTTAACTTCCCCTAGGGAACTTCCTTATGAGTAGAATTGCAGAATCTGTGGTATGTGTGTCCTTAACTTTATAAAACTGTTTCATCAAATGCTTTTCCTGCATCTACTGAGCAAATTGTATGGGCTTTCTCCTTTGATCTGCTAACACGTGGTTTTCCTTTTAATACGTTTCCTGTTTTTCTTTGCTAAAATTTTACTATGGATTTTTGTGTTTGTATTACGAAGGATATCGGTCTCAGTTTGTCGTTTCTTGCAAAGTGTTTGCCTGGTTTAGGGCACAAGGTAATGCTGGTCTCATAAAGTGAGTTGGGAAGTGCTCTGTTTTCCTTGATTCCCTGGAAGAGTTTTTGTAGAATTGATGTTATCTCTTCCTTAAATGCTTGATGGAATTTATCAGTGAAGATATCTGGGTCTGAAGGTTTCCTTGTCAGAAGTTTTTAATTACAAGTTTATTTTCTTTAACAGATATTGGGATACTCAGGTTTCCTAATTTTTTCTCCAGTGAGTTTTGTTAATTTGTATCTTTCAAGATATTTGTCTACTTCATCTAAGTCATTGAATTTATGGGCAAAAGTCTTTTGTAGTATTTTCTTATTGCCGCTTTAATGACTATGAACAGTGTCCCTCTTTCTCTTCTTTTCTTAAAATTGAGATTTAACTGACATTATATTAGTTTCAGGTGTACAACATAATGATTTGATATTTGTGTATATTGTGAAATAATCACCACAGTGAGTCTGGTTACCATCTGTCATAATACATAGTTACAGTTTTTTTTTCCTTGTGATGAGGACTTTTAAGATCTACTCAGCAACTCTCAAATGTGCAATATGGTATTAAGTATAGTCACCATGCTGTACATCATTATACCCCCCTCTTTCATTTATGATATTGGTAATTGTGTTTTCTCTCCTTTGAACTTGGCAGTTTGGCTAAGGATTTGTCAGTTTCATTGATTTTCTTCATGGAATTTGCTTTTAGTTTAATTGATTTTTTTTTCTTTCACATTCTATTTCATTGATTTCTGCTCTTATTTAAAAAAATTTTTTTTCTTAATGTTTATTTATTATTGAGAGACAGAGAGAGACAGAGCATGAGCATGGGAGGGGCAGAGAGGAGGAGACACAGAATCTAAAACAGTCTCCAGGCTCTGAGCTGTCAGCACGGAGCCTGACGCGGGGCTCGAACTCACAAACCGCGAGATCATGACCTGAGCCCGAAGTCGGAGGCTTAACTGACTGAGCCACCCAGGCGCCCCTGCTGTTATTTTTATTTCCTTACTTCTACCTATTTTTCTTTTCATTTGCTTTCCCATTTTTTTTGGAGAAAGACATTTTTAATATTCGAGTGGGGGAGGGGCAGAGAGAGAGGGAAACACAGAATCTCAAGTAGGCTCCAGGCTCAGAGCTGTCAGCAATGTGAGCCTGACATGGGGCTAGAACTCGTGAACTGAGAGATTGTGATCTGAGCTGAAGTCAGGTGCTTAACCATGCGCCCTTTTTCTTTCCTTTTTCTATGTTAAGATGGAAGTTTAGATCGTTAATTTTAGACATTTATTGTTCTTATTTTGTTGTTAACTTTTCAAATTTACAGAAATGTATATTTTGGAAAAAGCAAGAATTTCCAATAATTCAATCCCCTTGAGGTAATTGCCTTTTAACCAACACTGTGCCCACCGAAGACTAACCAAAGGATTTGACATGTGACACTTTACACACCTTTGAATGTATGTCCTTTTCCTCATGGCATCCCTTCAGACTGGAATGCTCTGCCCAATGTTCTCCACCTGGTAAATTTCTGCTTACTAAGATCCATTCAGATGCAACCTCCTCCTTCAACCTTCCTTCTGTTCTTCCAGTCAGAGTTAGTTGTTCTCATCTTTGTGTACCATTGCATTTTATACATGATTCTACTATAACGTTCATTGGATGGGAAGGGCAAAATTTAATATGATGCATCTTTTTTAGTGTGTGTTTATTTTTGAGAGAGAGAGAGAAACAGAGTGGGAGCAGGGGAGGGGCAGAGAGAGAGAGAGGGAGACAGAGAATCTGAAGCAGGCTCCAGGCTCTGAGCTGTCAGCACAGAACCCCCCCCCCCCGCTCCGGCGCTTAACTGACTAAGCCATCCAGGTGCCCCTTAATATGATGTATCTGTTTCCAAAGTCCATACTCTTGTGTGCTGTGCTTCTTCCTTGGAACTTTTCTATTGGAATTTGGAGCAGTGATCTATGATTCTTGATTTGCCATACTTTTTTTTTTTTTAATTTGAGATATAATTCGCAAACCATAAAATTTACTTTAAGGTACACAATTAATTCTAATCGTTACAAGTTTTTAATCACAAATTTCTTTATGGAAAAATATATTTATCTTGCTATTTCCAGTTCCTGTACAGTATTTAACATTTGACAGTAAGACACTCAATGAATGTTTTCTGAATAAAAAAATAATCGTTTACTATATGCTCTAAGCCAGTACTTCTCAAACTTAATGTGTGTAAAAATCATCCGGGGAGAATGTTAATATGGAAATTCTAAAGGGGGGGGTGGAATTTGGAATCCAATATCTACATTAACAGCAAACTCTCAATTGATACCCATGCTGCTGATCTGAGGACCCTTTGAATTGCCAGGCTCAAAGCTACCTACTCTCTAGAATAAAGGTAGTTCCCCTAAACTCTCACAAGGGGGCGCAATGGGCAAATATTTCTACTGCTATTTATAACAATATATTAAACGAATTCATGCGACATGCTTTCAGCAGCTGTTTTGCTAATTATTATTTATTTCATGGAACAAGCACAGTGCATATGTGAGTATACTAAAAATAGATTTTTCCTTCAAGCCATATCGTTTAAAGAATTTGCCAAGATTGCGCTCATGGAACTTGGAACCATTCAATATGTCTGTTATTGGAAGTGTCCTATAAAATAGTACTAAAAAAATTATTAGATATGAAAGATCTGAAAGATGTGAAAATAATAATTGTAATAATACAAGTAATAATAATAGTAGCAGTCATTTATTACACGTTGTCGTATGGTACTATCTTATGTAGTTTCGTTTAATCCTTACAGCCAGCCCATGAAATAGGTAATAATGCCATCATTTTACAGGAAAGAAAACTGATGCTTAGAGAAATTAAATAAAATGCCCAAGTTCTGGTGGTCATATTGGAAGGGCAGAACTTGAATACACTCCCTCTTTTTCCAAAGTCCATGGTCTTGTGTGCTGTGCTGCTTCCAGGGAATTTTCTACTGGGATTTAGAGCAGTGATCCATGATCCCTGATTTGCCCTCCTCTTTTTAAAAATTGAGTTTTGATTCATATGCCATAAAACATGCCCTTCTAAAACGCACAGTTCACTGGGTTTTAGTATAAACACAAGGTGTACAACCATTGTCACTAATTCCAGATTTTTTTGTTACCCCAAAGAGAAATCCATACTCATTAGCTGTCACTCCTCACTTCCCCCTGCCCTCCAGCCCCTGAAAGCCATGAATTTACTTTCCATCCCTATGGATTTGCCTATTCTAGGCATTTCATATAAATGCATAACATTACGTGGCCTTTGTGTCAGGCTTCTTTCACTGAGCATCATGTTTTCAAGATTCATCCATGTTGCAGCATATATCAGTCCTTCATTCCTTTTTATGTCTGAACAATATTCTGTTGTATGGATATGCCACATTTTGTCTATCCATTCATCAGTCAATGGACATTTGGGTTATTTCCAAATTTTAGCAGTTATGAATAATGCTGCTGTGAGCATTTATGTGTAAGTTTTTTGTGTGAACATATGTTTTCAGTTCTCTTGGGTATGCATATAGCTAGGAGTGGAATTGCTGGGTCATATGTGAACTCTCTATTGAGCTTTTTGACGAACTGCCAGACTGTTTTCCACAATAATGGCACCCTCTTACATTCCCACCTGCATTTTTCTCCATATACTTGCCATAGCTTGTTATTGATTTCCTGAATTCTTGCGATCCTAAATTAATTGAAGGGGAAATCACCAGATTCTCAAACATGATTTCAAATAAGATGCCCTTTAATTTTCTAAAGAAATGAGCGGGCTTCTGTATGCTGCTGTGAAAAGAACACCAGACTGGGCTTTTCTGTCATTACCTATCATTCTCTATTATTAACTGTGTGACCCTGTGGTATGATCCAGTCCTTCAGATTCTCAGCTGGAGATGTGAGATAATAAGTCCTGATGTGGACCCTCTCCTATCCTCCCCAGTCAGTCAGTCAGTCAGTCAGTCAATCAGTCCTGACTCACTTCCCTAGTGGTCCTGGCATGAAGCTAAAACCAAATAGCTATGTCATGAGGAAGAACTTTCACAGATGAAACAGTTGCCACTGAGTTAATGAAGCTGAAGGACGAGCACCCTCTCTTACATGGGCCCTGGTTTCTGTCCACTCTGTAACCCTTCTCCTGTAGTGGAGTGGCACTGGAGTGGCCAAGGGCATGTTGAGCCAGAGCTAAAGTTTAGTTGAGCTGCGTTCTAAATGACTTGTTTCTAATGAGATGAGTTCCAGATATCAAGAAGGTCATGGCAGTATCTTCACTTATTCAACTACAAACTGTACTGTATCTAGTACCTGTACTAAATGCTGGGGTGCAAGCCACCAACTTCAACACGACCCTATTGGAAGACAATATTAAGTCGTGGAAGACAGTACATCTTTAATTATTTGTCTATTCTACAAACAAGTTTAATTGGAATCTAAAAACAGCAAGGGATGAAAGCCCGGTTCATTAGGGACCCACTAACTGTAAAGGGCAGATAAAAACCTTTTAATTTTGTATAAGGTCATTAGAAATTTTAAAACAGCTCTGACAGAGCTGACTTAAAATATGTAAAGACACAGAAGAACCAACATAACTAATAAGCCTGAAGAAATAGGTACATACCACATTTCGTCTCCAACACATAGAATATGTATATGTTGATCATACGTTGTATGTTTATTAAAATTGGCCATGTTCTAGGCCATAGAAAAAGGTCTAATTTATTCCAAAGAGTCAATATCATGCAAACTATGTTCTGTGATCATGTAACAAAATTAAAAATTGCTAATAATAAAAGTTAAACATTTTCCATTTCCTGGAAACCAACAAACAATAAACAACCAAAACCAAAGAGAGGCCCCAAATCTTTGGGTTAAAGGAATCAATATATGTCAAAATTCATGAGGCACAGCCAAAGCAGCATTTAGAGGGAAACTTATAGTTTTAAATACACATATCAGGAAACGGGAACATTTGAAGGCAAATAAAAAAAGCACTGGGTTACAATAGTTTGAAGAAGATAATAGAGCAAACTCTACGAGTGGGGGATATAGAAATTATAGTGTAATTCACACTGTGACTTATTCATACACAGGATGGCAAGGGAACCCACTGGAGAGGCAGCTAACCTGGAGAGATGACATGTAAGCTGAGTTTGATGGATTATGAGGAATTAGATAAGGAAATTGCGGGAAAACAGAGAGCACGTGCACTGAGGTGAGAAAGTGAGTTGGTTGTGCCCAGCTGCAGTGAGGGACTCCTGTGAAGAATTGGCCAGAGAGAGGTCGGGGTCATGTCAGACCATGAAAACTTTGTTGTGAAATCAATAGGGAGGCCTAACACATTTTTTTTGAATGAGAGGATGATGATGATCAGTATAGGGAAGAGGTTAAGGGTATGAGCGCCATAGTATATAGACTTACAGAATCACTATATTGTATGCCTGAAACTAATATAACAGTGTGTCAAGTAGGCTTCAATTAAAAAAATAAAAAATAAGGGTGTCTGGGTGGCTCAGTTGGTTATCCAACTCTTGATTTCCGCTCAGATCATGATCTCACAGTTTTTGGGTTCAAGCCCAGAATAGGGTTCCTCTGCACTGACAGTGTGGAGCCTGCTTGGGATTCTCTCTCTCTGCCTCTCCCCTGCTCATGCTCTCTGTTTCTCTCAAAATAAATAAATAAATAAATAAAAAGAAAAAAAAGGAGTATGAGCTCTAGAGTCAGGTGGTGCTGAGTTTGAATCTCACGCATTCAAACTGTGGTATTCAAGCTGTGTGTTCATGAACAAACCACTTACCCTCTGTAAGCCTTAATTTCCTCATCTTAAGTGGATAGGAATAGTAGTTACCTGATAAGTGTTTTGCGTATATAGAACACTTAGTGCAGTACCTGGCAGAGAGTTAGGGTTTATTTGCTGTGTTAGTACAATTATTCATAGCATACCTATTACTATCCAAAGTGTCTGTTTGGCTGATAAATCATATGGTCACAAATAGTTGGCAATCGTGGGTCAACTCTATGTGTGTGTGACTGTTTTAGAAAGATCATCCAGGATACACATTGGTCACACATCCTGGATACACATAGTGGAAAGTCTACACATAGTCTACACATAGTCTAGAGACAGAGAGGTCAGCTAGAAGGGGCTTGAATGAAGCAGGTGAGAACTGACTGGAGAGTTCAGAACACAGGTATATTTTTTCTTTTTAAAGGAAAGCAGGATTTATACAGCTGGTGACTCATGTGATGCTCGTAGGCTTGTACTAATGTTTCTGAGTTAGATAACTTAGCGGATGGTGGCAGGGAATTCACCAAGGCGGGTTCTGCAGAAGGAGCATAAATTCGGGATGAAGGCCCACGGGATGGTGAATTTTGGGTACGTTGACTTCGAGATGCCCGAGGACTGCAATGCGGAGGAGTTCATTAGAGTCAGAAAACAGAATTAGAAGTTCAGAGAGAGGTCAGGTCTGGAGACGGAGATATGGGTCTTATCTGTATGTGAGAGCAAACGAGATCACTCAGGGAGAGAAATGAAAAGTGAGAAGAGATGAGGCCTGGAGGCCAAGCCCACGGCACACTGCCAGTTCCGAGGTGTCCACGAAGGATGTTGTTGCCTGGGAGCTGGGGAAAGCCAGGAGAAATGAGGGTCACAGGAGCCAAGGAGGACAGAGTCTCAAGAATCGGGAAGTCGCCAGTGATGTCAGTGCTGTGGAAAGGTCAGATACAATGAGGGCAGGGACGTGCCACTCGGTTCAGCCATGTGAAGGCCATGGTGTCTATGGGAAGAAAGGTTCTGTGGGGTGGCTGGCTGGAAGCGAGTTGCGGAAAGCGTGGTTTGAGTGGTAGTCCAAGGAGGCATGAAGTCAGGCTGTATTTATAAAATTTCTCAGAATCATAGATTCAAGTCAAATCCATATTTCTGGTAATTAAAATAACATGTCAGAAAGTTCTGAGAGAATTCTCATGCCTGACGAATGAGCATCAATGGCTGTTATTTATTGTGCACTCTATGCCCACACACTGCCCACATTGTCTTGTGTGACACAGTGAAGGTGTGAGGAAGGTGCCCCTTTGACAAATGCAGAAAGTCATGTGCAGGGGCCCCAAGTGACCTGCTCAACATCACACGACTGCTGCGTGATAGAATTGCAAGTTGCACTCATCTCTGAACCACCCCAGAGGCCATGTTCATCCCTCTGAATCTCAACTCCAACTCAGAAGTGGAGGAGGGGCAGAGAGAGAGGGAGGGAGAGAGAGGATACCAAGCAGCCCGCACTGTGAGCGCGGAGCCTGACGTGGGGCTGGATTCCACGAACCGCAAGATCATGACCTGAGCCCAAATCAAGAGTTGGACGCCCAACCGACTGAGCCACCAAGTCGCTCCCATCCCCACATTTTTAATTGTCTGAAAACAATTAATAACTACTTACATAGTAATCGCCTTTTCAAGTTAAAAATGCTGAAATTTCACATTATTGCCAAAAAAGGCAATCACTTGTTTTGTCACAGTATAACCTGAGGACAACAGTGACGTTAAAGGCATTAAAAAAATTCATTGTTCTGTCTTGTGCTGAGAGCAAACAGTGGACAACGACCAGTCTTTCCAACCTGAGTCCTGCTTTAGGGGAACAAGGAAACTTTGTGTATCTTTCAGTCCCGGAAAAGGGGGGTCTTTGTCCCCGAGTAAAATAGCAAGTTTCATCTTAGCCTTCAAGAATGATGTCTTTTCATGTCTTCATGGGGTACCTGAAGCCTTGCCAAAACTCTGGGGTGAGAAACCAAACCTGACTCACCCTGGCCAGTCTGCATGAGTCCCAGCCAAATAGGAGGCTCCTTCATCGGGATGAGAACACCCTTGTCCTTGGGCCTCCTTTCGTGTATTATTCTTTACATCACATGCATGTTATATATAGCTTTTCATGTGTGTGGAGCATCCCAAGATACAATTCAAAATGCACTGCTTAAAATGGAAACAAAATAATGGGGCGCCTGGGTGGCGCAGTCGGTTGAGCGTCCGACTTCGGCCAGGTCATGATCTCACGGTTCGTGAGTTCGAGCCCCGCGTCAGGCTCTGGGCTGATGGCTCGGAGCCTGGAGCCTGTTTCCGATTCTGTGTCTCCCTCTCTCTCTGCCCCTCCCCCGTTCATGCTCTGTCTCTCTCTGTCCCAAAAATAAATAAAAAACGTTGAAAAAAAATTTTTTTGAAAAAAAAAATAAAAACAAAATGGAAACAAAATAAGACTAATCTTTCCAGAAGAAAAAGAAAAACTTTCAAATAGAGGGATGGATAAATAAAACAGAGGAATGGATAAAATAATACGCTTTGTGGAATTCTGTACCATTAAGAGTTGACTAGATCTCTTTGAATCAATTTGGGCGAAGCTCAAAAATACACTATTGCCCGAAAACAGCACACCGCAAAATGACATGCGGAGCGTGATATTTATCCAAATGTAAAAATAACAACAGCAGCAAAAAACCATATAGACTTTCCATGGTTATGGTCCATACAGTAAAAGTATGTGTTAAGGATTCATACCAGTCCTATAACCGGCCATTTCAGTGTCTGGGAGGTGGTGGTTGTGCTGGAGGAGTTGGGGTTGGTGGCCGATGAGGCAGAGACTCCTGCTCGATCCATAGCAGCTGTTCAAAAGTATGGTCCGGGGATCCCTAAAAGTCCCCATGATTCTTCCAGGGGGTCCTCAGAATCAAGACTATTTTCACAACAACATTACGATGTTCTTTGCCTTTTTCACGGTATCGACATTTGGGCTGATGGCGTTAACCAGTGGTGCGTAAAGCTGCTGGACTGTCAGTGTCATTGCGCCCTGCCCTGCCGGCTCGTTTGAAGTGGAAAAATAAATGCCAGTTTCACTTAGGAGTGACTTAAGGAAATGATAAAAGCGATTAATTTTATTAGATCTTGGCCCTTACGTACACATATTTAAAATATATCCTGAGTAGGGGGCGCCTGGCTGGCTCAGTCGGTGGAACACGCGACTCTTGATCTCAGGGTTGTGCGTTTGAGCTCCACATGGGGTATCGAGGTTACTTAAAAATAAGAAACATCTTTGCAGCGCCTGGGTGGCTCAGCCAGTTGAGTGTCGGACTTGATCTCGGCTCAGGTCATGATCTCACAGTTTGTGAGATCCAGCCCACGTCTGGCTGTGTGCTGATAGTGTGGAGCCTGCTTGGGATTCTCTCTCCCTCTCTCTCTGCCCCTCCCCGACTCGTGCATGCTCTCTCTTTCTCTCAAAATAAAGAAATAAACCTAAAAAAATTTTAAAAACATCTTAAAAAATACATATCCTAAGGAATGAAGTGTGTATAAAGTACTTTGCTACATTCTTAGATACCATGGTTGTCTTTTTTAAAAGCACTTGTGTGTTAAGATCTCATTTAATCCCCCCCCACACCCCTTTTTATGGAAAAGAAAGACTAGTAGACAAGCCGGGATTATTCAGACTAGGGTGTCTGGGGAATATTTTCCTGGAAATGAACGAAATGAGCCTGTCTCTTTACGGAGGACAACTGACAGTATTTGTTAGCAATGATAAAAATACACATTTTCAGCCAAAAATTTGAATTTTGGAAAACTTGTTTCTGGCCACTGTGAGCTTGACAGCTTCTCAGTCCTTCAAGAATTTTCCAATGAGATTTGTGGTAATATTTAACAAATGAGATTTTTTGATATTGTATAATGAAAAGAGCCAACATTTGGAAAATCTGCATAAGCTAGTGAACCAATATTTTCCAAAAGACTGCTGTGTTTCATTACCAAATCATTTCATTCTCTGCTTTTCTGCATCTTCAACTTGAAAAAAATATTTATTTGCTGCAAGGCATTTATCTTGTAAGAAAGCTAGATCATTAGAGATAAAGTTATTTCGGGTCAGGGCAACAATTCCCAGCATGTGCAGCTCCATAGAACTTTTACTTGCCTTTTTCTCCCAAATCTTATAGTGCATCTTCCTTTACCCCCACTTCCCTTTTTTCCCCATTTCCTGCTTCCTGCCTGTGCCCCAAGCCAAAATGACAGGTGCATCTGAGGGTTGTTACTGTTGCTTGTGCGTGTGCACTCACACATGCACACGCCTGTGTGGGGGGGGATGTAGCAGTTGGGAGGTAAAAAAATAATGGTGTTTTGTCTTTCCCCCATTTGTTGGCATTAATACAACTCCTCTCCTTTGTTCTATTAAGAGAGAAACTTGGAGGGGCGCCTGGGTGGCTCGGTTGGTTAAATGTCCGACTTCAGCTGAGGTCATGATCTCGCGGTCCGTGAGTTCGAGCCCCGCGTCGGGCTCTGTGCTGACTGCTCAGAGCCTGGAGCCTGTTTCGGATTCTGTGTCTCCCCCTCTCTCTGACCCTCCCCCATTCATGCTCTGTCTCTCTCTGTCTCAAAAATAAATAAACGTTAAAAAAAAAAAAGAGAGAGAGAACCTTGGAGGTCAGAGAAGAAATGTGATCATGGAGCCTTTCCCCAAATGTCTTAGGCAGAGGTATTTGGGATATCACAGAGACCTTTTAGAATAAGGAGGAAAAGAGGCAGCTATACCTCTAGAAATACAAAGCCAAGGTTATTATTTTTCAAGGAGTGGGCCGGTGTCAAAGTCGCAGGAGAACACACGTTCTTCCCATAGCTTGACTGGGAGACCTTGGAAGGGCAGTAAATTCTTGTGGTTCCAAGTCATGTTCACCTTCTAGGAATTTAGGGAGAAAAACTGGTCACAGCATGGTAGGTGGGGAGAATTTGAACTTCAGTTGAAGCACCCACTATTTCTTGCCTCCTCCTGAGTCAGAATTAACGTTCACCTCCCCTCCTTCCCACAAGGGGAGTCAGCAGAAATGTGAGCTTGAGTTCATCACCGTGAGCCTGTCATGGGTGGTGTTTAGGCCCAGGCAAGACAAAAATCAACACCCCTGGTGCAGGACCCATGTCTGATGCAGCATCCTCAGCAACTTCTCAGAGACCTGTTGAGTTGCTCTTGTGGATGTTAATAACTGCAACACGTAATAGCTATTGAACACTCACTGTGCACCTGGAATGCTTATTTTATTAATCTCACAATAATCCTGTAAGGTTGTCATCCTGTGGCAGGGACTGGCTGGCTTCTCCTTGTGGGCACACAGCTAACCTGTACTTCCCAGACTCATTTGCAGTTAAGGATGGTGATGTGACTGAGTTTTGAGTGTTGGTCAAAGGCTTGTTAGTGAAGGTGTTATTTGTTACTTCTAGGCCTGGCCTACACACTCCTCCCTCAACTCCGACCCTCCATGTTCTTTTCTCCTTCTCTGTCTTGTGAAGGCAAGCATGGAACTATACGCTAGAAGGAGTCTGACTTTTAAAAATTTTTTTAAATGTTTATTTATTTTTGAGAGAGAGAGAGCATGAGCAGGGGAGGGGCCGAGAGAGAGGGAGACACAGAATCGGAAGCAGGCTCCAGGCTCTGAGCTGTCGGCACAGAGCCCGACGCGGCACTCGAGCTCACGGACCGTGAGACCATGACCTGGGCTGAAGTCAGATGCTTAACCCACTGAGCCACCCAGGCGCCCCAGAGGAGTCTGACTTTTGAATCACATCCTGGAGGACAACCACCACTCCGTGATACCCATTTTGAACTTCAAACAAGCAACAAATACATGTTTACTATGTGAAGCCAGTGAGAGTTTTGGAGTTTACTCATTATAGCAACTTTTGGTACTCACATTAATACTCACCCCCATTTTAGAGGTGAAAAAACTGAGCCTCAGCACATTTTATTTGTCCAAGTTCTTGCAAGCAATATGAAATCTACATAAGCTTGAATTGTGTGTGTTTTCTTGGGAATGAAGTGGCAAGAATGTCAGTCAGGTAGTGGTGGGAAGTGTGTGTGTGTGTGTGTGTGTGTGTGTGTGTGTGTGTGTGTGTGTAGTACAGTTCTACCAGTGTGTGTGGGCTCTGGGGTCCCCAAAGTCCCTCTCAATCTCCAGTAGGAGTGAGAAACGTGAGTTTCAGAGACCACACTGTGCCCTAGGCAAGGGGTTCAGGCTGCACCAGGCACTTCTGCCTCTGGGCATGGCTGAGCGAGAAGCGGTGACCCCAAAAGCAACTGAAACTTCATCCCCCATGTGGCTGCTGCTGTGTGGCTGACTGACAGGATCCCAGCCCTTATCTGAGATGTAGGGGGCCTGGTCAAGGACCACGCCGACCTGCAGGAGAATGTAACACTGTTAAGATGTCTGCCTTTCCCAGGAGTATCACTTTCAGGAGGCTGGCAGGATGTGGAAGGAAACAATCTTGGCACTTACCTGGCCCTGCCCTCACCCTGCTGTGTGGAATTTCCACTGGAGCAGGCAGAAAACCAGCACCCACCGCCTTCCCGCCCCACCGTCCACTTACCAAGTTACCAAGGCTGCCCTGCCTTTTTTCTCATAACTGTGTCAGCATGCAACCGTGAGTTTGTGAGGAGAGAAGTAACTTGAGGGGGTCACATAGCTTGCTAGTGGCATATTTGAGCTGCTCCCGTATGCTCAGCATTGTCTCATTGTTGCAGGATCGTGTTCCCAAGGAGACAACTGAGACTCTGAGGCCTTCCTGAGAAAAATTTATTGGATAGTCCCTTGGGAACATACCCGTAAGGGAGCGAAAGAGGCATGGCTGGGCAGAAGGAGAAGTTGAACGGTGATTTAGTTGCAATGGAGACCCCAGCTGATCCCACAGGGAGCGCTGAAACTGAGGGGGCCCTCCAGAGATGTTCCACATTGAGGCAAGAGGGCTGAGGCTTTGTATCCCCACGTGGCCTGGGAGTTGTAAGCCGGCTGCTCCTGGTGGGGGTGTGGGTAGGGGTAGGTCATATCCTGGGGGTGAGGCAGCTCCCTTTGGCATGAGGCTGGTTCTAGGGAGGGGCTGTACTGTGAACTGGGGGAACAGGTGCCCCATTCCTAGATCATGGAGGGGATCTGGACGGAAGACTGCAGCATTTGCTACACTCATTTATACACACAGAAATTCTGAGATTGTGGATGGTGGAAATTAAAGCTTAGGGAAATTATGTCACTTGGGGTCACATAGCCACTAAGTGAACTAGAGAAATGTACGTCTCTAGTCTCAGACTTTTATCTCCAAGTCTCAAAGTGGTTGGGAACCACAACAGAGAGGGCAGACAAGGTTGATCTTGAGACTGATGGTCTTCCCAGTTTAGGGAAGTGGCCCGAGTGAATGCCTGGCCAGGGCTGAGTTGACCCCTGGAGTGTATGCTGGAAAAGGAGAGAAAAATTAGTGGGGCCAAGGGCAGGCAATGAAGGACTTGGTAGTGAGGGCAAAGGATGGGACAGGAAAGCTTGGTGCTGATTTCGAGAGAGCCTGGTCTCCCAGGAGGAGCTGAGGAAGCCCTGTGACCACTGAGAGATTCAGTTCTCTGTGGTCAGGGTCTTGGCAGCAACTGTGGGTGAGGTGGAGAGGAGGGGCCATCCTAAAAGTTCCCGAAGAACACTTCCTTCCTCCCAGTAGACCCTCCCTCCACTGCCCTCATGGATATAAATGCCTTAAATGATGGATGACATATAAGCAGGTGGCCCTAGCACCTAGGAGGCATATATCCTGACAGGAAAAAAAATGTGAAAGAATTAGAAATGGGCAAAAAAGATGACTGGGTGTCTTGTCTGGCACCCTTTCTGGTTATCTGCATCTTTCATTGCTTTGAAGCTTTTTTGTCCCTTTGTAGAAAAGTGATAGTAATGCAAATGATCCTTGCCCATAGAGATGCAAATGAAGTTTGTCCAGTGGAGATGCAGTTGGTTATTGCACTGTGGATGTTGGCTAGGCTTGCATTTATTTATAAATTCATCTCAGCATTCCAACTGCCTTGCTGTGTGTGCTCTTTGAATGCTCTTGATCTGGTTGTTAACACCTTACGGTTCTCGCTCGTATTAATGATGAAATAAATTTTTGACACGTGCTCATTAAAACAACAAAACAAAAAAGGGAAAACCCTTCCAGCTCCCCTTCCTCTGAGTTGCCCTAAAACTGGGGAAAGTTAAGCTACACCCTACAGAGACCTCTGGAGACTACTGGATGGGGGCGGTGCTGAGGGGGTGGTGGGAACTCAGCACCCTCATGTCAATTAGAGAAGGTGTGTGTGTGTCTCCGTTTGTCTTGTTTCCCACAGAGGGCATCCTCATGAGATTTTATTGGAACCAAAGTGGCATGGGTTGAATGGTGTCCGTCTAAAAGATGTTGAAGTCCTACTGCCCAGTACCTATTGAATGTACCTTTGTTGGAAATAGGGTCTTTGAAGATGTTCAAGTTAGGATGAGTCATTAGGGTGGGCTTTAATCCAATGTGACTGTACCCTTGTAAAAGGGACATTTGAACACAGAGATAGACACACATATAGGGAGAATGCCATATGAAACAGGCAGAGATTGGGCTGATGGCATCTACGAGCTGAGGAATGTCAGAGGTTGCCTGCAAACTACCATGAGCTAGATGAGAGGCATGGAGAAGATTCTCCCTCACAGCCCTTAGAAAGAACCAAGTGCCAACACCTTGACCTTGGACTTCCAAGCCTTCGGAACAGTGAGGCAATACATTTCTGTTGTTTAAGCCACCCAATTGTTGTACTTTGTTATGGCAACTCTGGGAAACTAACACACAAGTCTTCTTTCGCTACATGTGGTGTGAACCACCAGATTTTGGCTTGCTACCCCCTCTTCGCTGTGAGAAGTGGAATTAGGACTGTAGAGTGTTATAGGATCTCAAGTACCTTAAATACAGCCACCGTTCAAGTGGGGAGGCACTTCATCTTTTTGGTTGTAAAATTCTTCAGGAAAATATGAAATCTAAAATAGCACGTTCAGCTGCAGTTTGACATTGTGTAATTACAGCCCTCCTGTTTGTTGTAGGCAAAAGAAGAGACCCTCCCTGTGTCTTAACAAAAGGAACAGATTGTTGCCTGAATGGCACCCTCTTACTGTGTCCTCAATTTCCCAATCAGAACTGTCAGATGTTGCACTTAATTAAGCCGTATTCCCAGCCTCCTGGCATCCGACAGGTTCCCATAGTAATTACTGAGGTTTCCAAGTAGGGCTGGCTTTCCTGTGTTTCTGCACACTCTCATGGCAGGCACGGGTGGCTTGGGCTTGAAGTAGGAACATCCCATGCGGCTTGCAAGGGGTGTCTGGCTGTTCTCTAGGAGCTGGGGGCTGTGGGAGGAGGGTAAGTGGGTAGTGAACCTGGGGAGTCAGTCTCGTGGTTTTCTTAGGCTGAAGAGTTGCCAGCTGGTCAGTTCTCCTCTCTGCTTAATAATCCATGTGATGCCTATCAGAAGCCCATGCGTTGCCCGCATTCCCTAGATTGATTAAACATTTCGCTCTGATGGAGATCTGATCACTTGTTTTCCTGCAAGAGCTCAAGTCAGTGCCCAAAGCTGGATGATGGGGAGGACAGAGGTAAGGCAGGAAAAGGGAATTATGATTCTGTTTTGCATCTTCCTTGCTTGCTGCAGAAACCTTGGCTGAAGGGGCTTCAGCTTCCCTATGATGATCATACCTCATTCCCTAGACCCCTCTCTTTTTTCCTCCCATAGTCTTCTCCTGAGGCTTAGAGTTCCCATTTCATTTTGAGGACCTAGCACACCCTGCCCATAAGGCAAAAAACCACCCAGACCCCGCTTGTGTCCTATAAGTCCTGACACTCTGGCCTTCCGCTGGAGCTTGATGGGGCCTCCTCTGGGTGTCCCAGGGTATGTCTCCTGTGATTTCTTTGAACTGTCAGTTCTTTTGCCACTTCCAATCTTCTGTCCATGCACTTCTCTCTTGCCTACAGAGGACTCTTCTGATGCCTTTGCCCTTGAGACTTCATAAAGTGGCTCTTCACCCCTGCTGTGGCTGTGAGCACCCACAGAGTGATGCTGGTGTCCATGGCGAGGCCCCAGGGGTGCGTCTGGTGCCATCACTGCACCGCCTGATGTTGTCACTTCTGGCAAAGATTAGCGAGGAGGATTTCTCCCCACTGTGTACCGTACTTTGTCTTTTGTCTAAGTTTTAGCTCATGTTAACACTACAAAGAAAATATGTGCCGGGCTTGCTCAGCCCCGAGCTCACCCCGAGGCCAGTGCCAGTGCCAGCACACTGGGGACAGGCCGGGGACACATTCATGTTGGGGCCTGGAGCCTTGGCTGTGGAGTCCTGTGACCACAGGGATAAATGGGCTGAGAGGACAGAGAGTGATGGTTTCATTGTAGACCTATCTCCATCAGGTGTCTGCGCTTCTCATCACAAAAGAGATGATATAGGAGGTTTTTGCTTTTCCTGGCACAAAGCGCAAAGTATTCCCCAAGTCCTTCTGACATGCAGACTTGGTAGCTGCTTAGTAAATGTGTATCCAAACACCTGCAGGGCCAAATATATCCAGTCACTTGTGTTCTCTGAGCCAAACCTTTCACTGTCTTTCTCCTGCTGAGAAGATGCTTCCAGAACAGACAAGCCTATCTATCTCTAAGTGAATGTAGCAGAAGCAGTAGGTTAAGATTGGCAAAGCCAAAATCGCAGTTAAAAAATCCGCCCAACAGGAACTCATGCGTTGTTTTGGGAGCTAGAGTGCTACTCTGAATGATATTTTCTCCTGTGTTAAAAGCCATTTTTGACCCTCGACTTAGCCAATCCTTATGTTTCGGTTGTAAGTAAAGGTTATCTAAGAATGTGGAAGTTGCCCAGATCTGAAGATTTCTCAGTCTCTGAGGAAATCCAGCCTGCATGAAATATGGGACTTGGTGTTCATTCACTTGGCCTTGCCCTTGGAACTGTCAATGAGACCTCCCTCAAAGGGGATACTCAGAGTTTCTTATAATGGCATTGATAATGCATAGCAGTCAAGGTCCTATCAGGAGACAGAAACCACATCTCATTTTTATCTTTATCTTTATCTTTATCTTTATTTTATTTTACTTCTATTCTATTCTATTCTATTCTATTCTATTCTTTCTTTTAAATACCATGGGTGATGCTCATGGTCCAGGGCCTAGTCCTGGTGGGTGGAGTGTGGAGCTTTCCGGGAAGGGATGCTGGACATGGCTGGAGGCCTCAGGGCGTGCTTGTGGCGTTGGGTGTGTGTGGGAGTAAGTCTGAGTCTAGATAGAGGGGCAGGATGAGAGTGCCCTGGGATGTGGAACAGACAGGCATCATGGTGCTGATGTCTCCTTCCCTTTCTCCAGGTTAGTGTGTGGCATTTTCTGGCCTCCATCTGACGCCCCAGGTAACCCTTTACAACTCAGGGCATGGTGTATGGGGTCCATTCTGTCTTCTCTTTTTGCAAGAAGGTGAGGCTTTGCCCCTTGTCCCTGAGCCTCCCGACCACTAGAGGCCAGGTCAAGTTACCTTTCTGTGAACCACTTGGCTTTAGGGTTGGCCCCTGGGTCAAGCCGAGTGCTGGATATCTCTCCTTCATTCCATCAGTGAATTTTCTTTCTTGCTTTCTAATTCATATATGTTTTGAAAAAAGTTCTCAGTTTGAGAGACTTGTGCATTTTATCTTGGATATCTACATGCTTGTAGCTGAGGTGAGAAATGCTTCTACAACAGGTCAGTGTTTTATGGTGACCCACAGTGTCCAGAAGAGTTCTGCCAGCAGCTGGAAAGACGGAGAATGGGAGACGTATGCAAAGGGAATGTTAGGATATTTAGATGGGGACTAAGAGTGTGGTCTTCGGCCTGCTACTGATAATGATTTGAATTGTTTTTAATTACCTTTGTTTATCAAACTATAGTTTATTTGATTACAACTTCATGCACCGAACGGAGTCTCACCGAGCTCTAGTTATATTTGAGATAGGACTTTAGGTCTCTGATGATGGCGATTGTGAGTTCATTTATCTCAATATTTGCCACATGGTAGATCCTCAATACGTATTTGCAGAAGAAACGCATGCATGCGTGAATGAAAGAGTGTCAGTTTGCTAGGACAAAAATCTTACAATTGGGGTCTCCCATCCTTTTTTTTTGGTAATGTTTTATTTATTTTTGAGACAGAGAGAGACAGAGCATGAACGGGGGAGGGTCAGAGAGAGAGGGAGAGACAGAATCTGAAACAGGCTCCAGGCTCTGAGCTGTCAGCACAGAGCCCGACGCGGGGCTCAAACCCACGGACCGCGAGATCGTGACCTGAGCCGAAGTCGGACGCTCAACCGACTGAGCCACCCAGGCGTCCCTGGGGTCTCCCATCCTTAGAAATTTGACAACTCTGATGACTTGAGGAGGTGCTGTGACATGGACCAGCAGCCCCAAATTAAGTTAATAATAAACAAAGGCAATTCTTGACAGAGGGGGATACCTGCAAACTGAGAACAGTAAAACTAGAAAGCAGGAGATTGAAAAAGCATTTCTCCAAGAAAGTGACACATTGAAGGCAACTTTAAAAAAAGAAAGGCATTGATGACCTTATGGTAGAAATTGCTTTATTGTCCCTCTGAAGAAAAATCAATGAGAATTTTAGAGTGAAAAGAAAGGAATCATGAGTTTCTCAGCCTACATTGTCTGCCAGGTGTAATGACAGCTTTGCCTCAGGGGAGGCTTTCACAGCGACAGGAAAAAGGTGGCTTCACTGGGCAAGTGGCAGGCCAGCTGGGGACCAGTCCTGATGGACTGAATGGCAGGTTTCAGAACAGGAAGCTGACTCAGAAAAAATGTATGCTTAGATGTTGTGGGGAAAGGAAAGTGAACCCAGTAAAAGAGATCTTTGATTCAAGAAAGGAGGAAGAACCTGATAATCACATTAAGTTGATGAGAACAAGTAGCAGGGAGACAGGTGTGAGAACAGAAACTAAATCAAGGGCAGTTATCAGTGAAATGGGATCAGAGAGGAAACCCTGGACAATGGACCACACTTGGGAAGAGTGTGGGGACAGGAAGCTTGGGAGGAAGGGATCCCATTAGGGAAAAAAGGAGAAAGTGACATGGTCACAGGTTAGCCCCAGGCTGCTGACAAAGAAGGGAGAATGATTCCAATCTGTTGTTCCATTCTCTCCCTCAAGGATATGGTCTTCAAACTGGAAAGGGTAGAACAAAGTGTGTGAAAAGGGAACTGCAACCAAATATGGTTTAGGAAATAGAGCTAGGCCCAGATAAGCATATTCTGGAGATTAAAGGAGTAGAACCGTATGAAGTTGTTGTCAACAGTCTGTGAGAGATTATACTGAAAATTGGTGCTGTCCAGTAGATTGGAGGGGAGCTGTCTTAGTCCGTATAGACTGCTGTAACAAAATACCATAGGCTAGGTGGTTTATAAACAGAAAACATGGAGGCTGGGAATCCAAGATTAAGGTGCAGGCAGAATTTGCTGTCTGGTGAGGAACTGCTTCCTACTTCATATGTGGCTGTCTTCTCCCTATGTCCTCACGGAGCAGAAGGGGCAAGGGAACTCTCTGGGGTCTCCTCTATAAGGGCACTATTCCCATTTATGAGGACCCCACCCTCGTGACACAGTCACCTCCTGAAGACCCCCCCCCCAAATACCCTCACACTGGGGATTAGGTTTTAACATAGAATTTTGGGGGACCCAAACATTCAGTTATGGTGTGAGTTAATGTAATTTTCAGCAAAGCCACCACTGGCTCATATGAAGCCTTTGTGTGACATAGCAAAAGTAACCTCTTTCTTTCTTTTAAAAAAAAATGTGTATTTATTTATTTGAGAGAGAGAGAGAGAGAGAGAGAGAGAGAGAGAGAGGAAGATAGCGCTCAGTGTGGAACCTGACACGGGGGCTTGATCTCATGACTGTGAGGTCATGACCTGAGCCAGAATCAAGAGTTAGATGCTTAACCAACTGAGCCATCCAGATGCCCCCAAAAGGCACCTCTTTCTCAACATACTTGCTTCCATCTTTTGAAAAATTATCATAATGTGATTTTTAGAGAATAGGATGCTTCATGGCCTTCTACCATGTGAGAAATAATCCCACTGACCCAATCAAAGGAGGGACATAGAGACTCAGCACAGTGAAGCAAGGCTTTAATTAACATTCTTGCAAGAGCGGGTGTTTGAGGGACAGGCACAATTGGGGCACTTACAGCAGGCAATTTATCTGCTAGTGTGAAGTCCCTCCCCTGACTCCTCATTGGCTGAGCACTACAGAGGTTACAGCCTTACCCAGAAGTCACTTATGCCCATATAGGGCAAAGAGTAGTCTGATTGGAACAAATGTACATTCCCTGAGGTGATACAGAGACTTCAGTTCTTCGGTGCATGCTCATTGCAAAGCCCATGAAAAATAAGCCCCTGAAATGGAGAGGAGAAAAAGAACCAGGAAGTGAAGTGTCTAAGGGTTTGGGACTCCATTGTTGGAGGGGGTTTTTACATATCCCCAACAGGCTGTAAACCTATTCAAATCTACAATATCTACAGGGATGTGGTCTTTCTATATATATGTCACTCTTAAGTAATATATTGCCTGCACACTTTGCATATAATCTCTGATTTTCAGGACAGGAAAAGGGTGGATTACAGAATTATAGAACAGGAATATGATGTGATCCTTGGAAAAACTGAAGAACATTCAACTATCCTACTTGGGAACAGTTAGAAAATAATGTGGTGGTCAATAGAACTCATCAGGAATTTAGATTAATGGAGAAAAGTTAACTTGGAGAGAGGTGTCTAGGGCAGGTGACAGTGCTGTGCCCTCAGTTCTGCCTTATTTAGCAATTTCTAGATGGCACATGCCTCAAATTTTCAGATGTGATGTTAAAAGGAGTTAGAAATATAGAAATGTGCTGGGTAGTAGAATTGGGGTGTACAAAATGTTGACAGAGCAATATGATAGACTAATCTGTTAAAATTATATTTAATTGGGAGAACTTGTAGATGTCAACCCTTCAGTGTGAAAACAATGTCACAAGTATAGGATGGAGGAAAGATGTGGTTTAAGAGAAGCATGTGTGAAAGAGAATTTCTGTTGCCAGGAATCTCAACATAAATAACTGGTGAAGAGTGATCCCTCTAAGAGTTTTAGGGGTATGAAGCCACATCAGGGGAAGTAGAATTATTAGAATGGCAGAGATTAGGGTCCTTTCCTGCTCGTTAAAATCTCAGACCATGACTTTACACGTCGTTCTGTGTTCTACGCATGAAGATAGATATAACTAAACTGGAATGAATTCAAGTGTTTGTCTAGGAAAGGGAGAAAATTTGAAATTTTCAGTTTCAAAACCCTGACTGGGTTTGACCACGTAGTATCCCCCTTACCTAGGGTTTTGCTTTCCATTGTTTCAGTTACCGTGTCAACCGCCTTGGGGAAGTGGATGCTCCTCCTTCTGTTGAATCTTCAGAGCGTCAATAGCAACGTTGTGTCACGTGACGTCACAATGCTTGCGTCATCCACCTCGTTTGTCTCATCATGGGGGCATCTTGTCATTTCATATCATCTAAGAAGAAGGGTGAGTACAGCACAATATATCTTGAGAGAGACATATTCACATAACTTTTATTACAGTGTATTGTTACACTTGTTCTATTTTATTATTATTGTTGTGCCTAATTTATGCACTCAGCTTCATCACAGATACGGAGCTGTAGGAAGAAACATTAGTGTGTGTAGGGTGGAGTACCATCTGTGGTTTTAGGCCTCCACTGGGGGTCTTGGAACATATCCTCCTCAGGTAAAAGGGGATGACTGTATGTTGTTTGCGTAGTAGTCTAAGGAATTGGACACATTAGCTTGTGTGACAGGAAAAATTATAAAAGAAAAAAATTACTTGTAATTCATAGTTTTCCCATTGAATGGTTTTGGTTGAACACTGCTTTGTTTGCTGAAATCAAAGCCATCCTGGGATATTAACCTTCAGCATTCTGGGATTCTAGGAGAAACTGATTACAGGGCAGCCAGGAGGAAGGTTGGGAGAAGGCGTGTGTTGCATGGGGATTAGTGGGGTGGGAGATCCTCCCTCCACCATATCGACAAAATCTTGGAGAGTTTATATTGCTTATTCTGGATTCTGAAGAATATTTGGTGCTGCAGGCTGAGAAGAAATGTTGAGTTGAGTCCTGCTTCAAGGTGGGCTAGGTCACCTTGGAAAATAATTCTTTGTAGGGAAAGTAATGGTTACAAAAGGCCATACATTGGAAAAATTAGTAGCAGTTGCTCCCTGAAATCTTTTTTGATCTGTAACAATCCCCCTCCCCTTCTCAGCACCTCTGCCATGCTATTCATCTGTGGAAGAAATATGGTCATTTCTCCTGCAGAAATTCCTACATTTCAGATTTGATTAGTTGCTTCTTGTGTTGGTATCCTAATGAGTTGATATCCTAGCAACCTCCAAAAGTGATCAATGTGTATTTTATTACCATTATTTTAATGACCATATAACCTGGGCAGCACCCTCAGATGTTTTTCTTGTTTCCTTAATGCTTGGCAGACATTCCCTGGAGAGACTCAATCTTTACTCACCAGGTTTCCACTGTTTATTCCGCCATAAAGCAGTTACAGGTGGGACCGCTAATGGTGGTAGCTATCTATCGGAGTCGCTAAGTGGACTGGCCTTGGGCTCTTGTAGATCTAGGTCCAACTCCTGACTCCATCACTTAGTGGGAGTGTGACTGTGTGACCTTAGTCACATCACCAGACTTCTCTGAGCCTCAGTTTCTCTTCCGTAAAAACATGAGAAAATAATATTCACTTCAAGTCTTGTGTTAAATGAGATAATGTGTGTGAGGCACTTATCACAGGGCCTGGCAAGTAGTTTGGGTTGGAAAAATGGGAACCGTTATTATGAGAAGCCTCTTAAAACAGACTTTCACCTCATCGATCCACCCAGACACACAGGAGTCCCTGCCAAATGTCAGTCCTTCCACCCTGCCTGTCCCACGGTGGTTTGGCTTGCTCAGTCCTGCATCAGAATTCACTTGTAGCTTTATTTGTCAGCAGATCAGGCAGCTGGGTCCTTTACACCTGTCCTGAAGAGAACCCCCCTCCCTTACTGTGCTCATCAATAGTATTTCTTCATATTGAAATTATTTGTTATACACTTACCTTTCTTTAAATGTGTACGTTGTGGTGGACTTTATGCATGAAAATAAAAAATTATTTCTCGCAGTCGTGGAACATTTGCCTTTCCTGACTCCCTCTCCATCCTTTATACTGCTCCGTGTTGGGAGGCTGACCCTACATCCGCCTCCTCTGTGACTACATCGGAGGGCTTTCTTGCCCTCTGGCTTCTGGCTGGGTTTGACTAATGAGAGGCACAGGCTGGGGACCTGATTTTATTCCTGTCACTCCCTCCCTGCTGGGTCCCTGTGGCTTGGCTGTGTCTCCCTAATGCAGGCTACAGCTCCTGTCTAGTGGCTCTCTCCATACGCTCTCTCTAGTTTCTGGTGTGTACTCAGTCTCCATCAGGCCTGGGGAGGGTTAAAGTGGGTCTAAGTGTGTGAGCACATAGAAGACTAGAAGTTCGTGTAAGTTCTTTATAGGATTGTAGTTGATTTTGACTTAATTTATGATTTTATGTTCCCAAATTAAAAACATAAAAAAAGGTGGAGTTTGCAAGAATAAAAGGAACACATTTCATTATTTTTGTGTCATTTAAATGCGTTTTCTACTTGATATCATGAATGTCAATTACAACAATACCAAAAGAGTTACTTTGGGCAGGTGATCTTTTCTATTTGTACATTGATATGATGTCTGTAATTTGCTTTAAATGACTTCAGCATGGATGTGTGTGTGTGTGTGTGTGTGTTTATGTGTGTGTGTATGTGTGTGTGTATGTGTGTGTGTATGTGTGAGAGAGACAGAGACAGAGAGAGAGGGAGAAAATCTGAACTACTTTCTAAGGTCCTCATCAATGACCCATTCTCCAGGGGTGATCAACTGCATTTCATTTTCAAGTCCATACCCCACAGACACCTGCTATGCCATTTAAGTTGTCTATATCTCAATCACCACCAGAGACTTTATTAATTAACACAATGAATGTCAAAAATGGGTTTTCATGGATGAACTTGTTAATCTGCATAACAGATGTTAGAAATAAGCTTTTCTTAGTAAAATTAAATGTTCTCCAGGGGCACCTGGGCGACTCAGTCAGTTAAGCGTCTGACTTCGGCTCGGGTCATGATCTTGTGGTTTGTGAGTTTCAGCCTCATGTTGGGCTCTGTGTTGACAGCTCAGAGCCTGGAGCCTACTTCAGATTCTGTGTGTGTCTCTCTCTGCCCATCTCCCCCCTCATGCTCTGTCTCTCAAAAATAAATAAACACTAAAAAAATTTTTTTTAAATGAATATTTTCCAGATATGGCAATTGGCTGTAATATTTTAGAGATAATTGCTACCTTAGCAAGTCCGATAGCCTGTTCTTTTGGGGATGGCCCTTGAGGTTTGGTCCCTAAGTGGTCCTGTGTTGAACCAGAGTGGGATGATTTTGATTGCTTTCTGTGGACAATAGGATGGCAGAATCCTGCCTCTGGAATATTGTGGTATCTGCTTCTGGTTAATGTTCCTTGCAAGGTGGGGTCAGAGTACCTATAAACCAAAAGGGGTTGTATGATGTTTTATGCCTACTTACTAATAAAGGTTTGTTTAATCAATATCTGTACATGTGGCAGAATTTAGTCTGAGACTTGCTTTCATAAAAACCTGGGTGAGTAGCTGATTCCTACTCCCTGAACTTTTTGGTTTGGACAAGACAATGAACTAGAGAGTCTTGGATGACCAATGCTGCTTAAGTTCATTTACAACATAGAGCATTTGGATTCTTAACACACAGATACTCTCTACCAAGGTATTTGAAAACTATAATTGCCAAAGAACTACTTGAGGATTGAATCAGGATGGAAAGTGCTCTTTGACCAGTTGAAAATAAAATAACTAAAGGGTATGCAACAGAATGAGATATTCACTAAAAGCCAGAAAATTTATTTATTATTGTCCACCGCACCCTATGCCTTTGTAGAATTCCCAACACACACCTGCTCCTAAGTCTAGGGTGTTGCAGATAGGGAAGAGATCAGAACCCCAGTTAGGCAGGAGCTTCCCAGAAGGTGGTCGTGACTGGAGGAGAATGGCAGACCGTCCCAGGTCAGAAGAGGAGGAGAGTGGTTATGAAAGTAATCTCAGGACTGAAAGGTAAATAGGGTTCCCTTCCAAATATCCTTGGCTATCTCCAAGAAACAGCACATAGACATAAATCACCCAAGGCCTCAATGCCTCCTCAGGTTAAGAAATAAAGCATCAGGGGCGCCTGGGTGGCTCAGTTGGTTAAGTGTCCGACTTCAGCTCAGGTCATGATCTCACAGTCCATGAGTTCAAGCCCTGCGTCAGGCTCTGTGCTGACAGCTCAGAGCCTGGAGCCTGCTTCAGATTCTATGTCTCCCTCTCTCTCTGACCCTCCCCTGCTCATGCTCTGTCTCTGTCTCAAAAATAAATAAAAACATTAAAAAAAAAAAAAGAAATAAAGCATCAGTAATTGTGGGCATGTCAAATGTGAAATCCTAAGCTCATTTGCTTAGAATTTCTGAGTCATCTGCAGTGTCTACCCTTGTAAAAGGCATCAATTATGAAGTCACATAGAAGCAATATCTTTATTTATTAAAATTCTTAAAACTAAAACTATTGAGGCAGCTGAATAATATTGCCTATATAACTAAATGAGGTTAATTCATTCAGCATTTGATGATATATCTTATGGGCTAGCTTAATCTGAAAAACCTTTTAGATGCAGTTTTGTTTTAAGAGGCATCAGGCGACCAGCTTAGGAATAAGCAGAACTTTACTTTTTCTCTAAACCTTTCCATTGACTTGTCTTTCTCTGACCTGGATGAAACTTTGGGCAGTTCCCACAGCTTTTCCAATAACTTTCAGGTGTTGGACATTGTCTAATTTTCCAGGCATTAGTTAAGTCCAGTCCTGTTGAATAGCAAACTTCAATCTTTCATCTGATTTAAAGCCATTCCTCCCCCACAGTGTGGACCCCTGTCAGGTAGGAGGCTAGCAGTGGGGAGAAAGTGGGTGTGGTTGGATTCTTCACTGTTCTTCACTCTTATGCTATTTGTCCTCTGTTCTGTTGCTCTGGCTTCTCCAGGGTTAGGGCCAGAAAGAGAGAGAGAGAGAAGAGTCAGAAAATGCTTACTTTGACTGCTGTAGTTTATTTTATTTTATTTTTTTATTAAAAAAATTTGTTTAATGTTTATTTTTAACAGACAGAGACAGAGCATGAGTGGGGGAGGGGCAGAGAGAGAGACACAGAATCCGAAGCAGATTCCAGGCTCCAAGCCGTCAGCACAGAGCCCGATGCAGGGCTCGAACTCCGTGACCACGAGATCATGACTCGAGCCGAGGTCGGACGCTCAACTGACTGAGTCACCCAGGCTCCCCTTGACTGCTGTAGTTGTAATTCACATTGGTGCCCTTGGGTGGGGCCAGTGGATAACTGCCAGCCTCTACACAGGTGTTCTCTTGGGTTCCTCAAAGATGTCCTTCCTGGACATCCTGAAACCTTCCTGTTTCATTTCCTTGATATGGCACTTTCCTTGGAAAGTTCCTGACTCTCAGTGGCTCCCTCTACACCCTTTCTGGTGGGGTTGTCCCTCCAGATGACTTATCCCTTGTCCTGCCAGATGACTGAGGCTTCTTCCCTTCTGAGGGATCCATATCTAATATGTGGGAAACATATGTGCATCTCTGGCCCCTCCACACTTTTCAAGTGCAAGCCAATTTCAGTGCAGCCTTCTTTATCCCCAGTGGTCCCTCCAGCCAGCCTTTCACATGTTGACAATTTCAGGTATGGGGCAGCTCCAAACTCTAGGACTCCAGAATGTAGCTCTAGTCTCATCACTAGGGTATTTGTATCAAGCTCTCAGAAACCAGAAAGTAGCTTCAGGTTGGTAGCCTTATGTGGCTTAAAGTGAAAACCACTTCCCCCTTCCTTCCTACTCCCTATTTGGAAGGGAGGAGAAATGCCACAGCACAACAAGACTTTTTCTAAAAACAAAAACAAAAACAAAAAACCCAAAACACAACTGCCCCTTCCTGACTTCTGTGACAAATCTGCAAGCCTGTCCCAATGTGAAGAGTGAAGGACTGAAAACCCCCTCATGTTTCCTAGCACATCCTACGAGAGTGATCTTGTCCTGACACCCTCTAACTTAAACTGTGCTTGCCCAGAGGCTGTTCTGTTCCACAGGAAACATTCCAGAGGAATCAGGATAATTAAGATTCTACTGCAGTAGAAGTGGGCGGGTAATGCCTGCTCTCAAAATCTATGGGGCCAACATCATCACATTCCTGTGTGCGGCTGTGAAGAATTTAGAAACGTAAACACATCAAATACTCAGGGCTACTTACCTTTTGGGAAGTCTCTAGACACCTTCATTTTGCATTGACTGCCAAATGGTTTCTGTCAATATCCTGGGCAAAGTTGGAGCTCCACCAGCCATCTCAGACTCTCCCTCTCTTTGAGACCCAAATCAGGCCAGAATAGGCAGTTCACTGAAGAGTCTTTATGGGACTATGATCTGCTTCCATGGTTTTCATCGAAGGCCTGTGTAATGAACAACTGTATATAATTTCTTTTTAGCTATACTAGAAATATCAGGAGAAAAGCAAGTTTAATGGAGACATAACTAACTACCTTTAATCTTCCTGTAAAATATCAAGGTTGTGAGATAAAGCTGGACATTCCGTGGGGGAAAAAAAAGGCAGAGTCCAGAAACATCAACATTGCCTTACAATGCCTGTGACAAGAGACTACATCACAGGGAGACAGTGCAGGTGACTGCTCTGTCACATTTGGGGACAAATCCTATTGTAAATAGATAGGAGAACAAACTTTGTAAAAGTTGTAATAATAGCCTCTGGGCCAGAATGGAAGAAGAAACAATTGGGAATATTGAATTTAAATGGCAAGAACAAGAAGAACAAGGTTAGCAACTGTAGAAAGCAGCCTTTGACCAAAACATCTTCCTCCTCCAGCCTCTCTCTCAATCCTTGCAGCCTAGAGCAAGGTTTCTTACCCTTTAGTCATTATGACCCATCAAGGAGCTTTTTCAGATGTTTTTTCCCCTAATTTCCTCCTCCCATGAAAATTTAATATCCCATATCTGTTTATGTTACTGTATATAGGCCTGTGTTTTATACATGAAAAGGGTAAGATTTTTTTTTTTACCTATATTACCTATATTAATATCCTAGGAGCGCCATAGCAAAATAGCATATATTTGGTGACTTAAAACAACACAAATTTATTCTCTTATGGATCTGGAGACTAGAAGTCCAAAATCAAACTGTTGATAGGGCTGTGTTCCTCAGAAACATTCTAGAGAACGCTTCCCTGCTGCTTCTAGCTCCAGTGGCCTCAACCATTCCTTGGCTTGTGACTGCATCACTCCAGTGACTGTCTTCACATGGCCTTCTTCTCTCTGGGTTTCTGTTCTTTCTGGCCTCTTATAAGGACAGTCTCATTGGAGAGTGATCCCATCCGGCATGATCTCATGCCTTATGTTAATTATATCCAGCATGATCTCATGCCTTACCTTCATTATATCTGCAAAGACCCTATTTCCAGACATGGACATATTCTGAAGTTCCAGGTGGGCATGAATTTTGGGGACACTATTCAACCTAGTACAGATCCCAAGAATCAGTTTTTGCCTCTGTGGGGATGATATCATCCTTACTGAGAACACAGAGCCTAGAGAATAAATGAACCTAAATCCAGCTTACGCAGAGAAGTATCAACTCTTTGAAGAGCTTCTCTAACAAATCCTCTACTGGAGACTTTTGTAGCTTTCCACTGAGAGACATCATGCTCCCCGAGGGAACATCGCTCTCAGCCTGTCTGCCTTCCTGTACCCCTCATCCAGCCGTCAAAAGAATTCCTTAATCTCTTTCATCCTCAGCTGAATCCTAGGTAAAGTGGAGAGAATAAGAGTATGTACTTCCAGAGTTAATTTTGGAATTGAGGTCATGCATGAAGAGGAGTTAGCTCAGTGTCCACGATAGAAAACATGCTCAATAAATTATGAGTAGTTGTTTTTACTATTACTCTTTCCCCCTCATTATGTCTTTCCTGAGAGATGGTGTTCTCTGTTTTTCCCCAGATCAGGTTCATGATCTGATTCCTCTCTCTGGCAATGAGTTTTGAGGCTTCCCTTTGACTCTCTTTCCCGCGATCCCCATTTAATGACAGCTGATCTGACCTTTACAAGCTTCAGCTTTACTTCCCATCAGGAAATTATGAAAATGCCTGCCCTTGGCCCAGAGAGCTTGCCTTGATATAAGCAGGGAGCCCTGTGGAAGGGAGGGCCAGCCCATCAAGGAGGGCTGTCATGTCAACCCTGTCATGAGAAAACTGGGTGCATTATCCTTTTACGTTCCCTTGAGAGGCTTCTGTTTGACTCCTCTTTTGGAAGGTGAATTTTCTCTTTTCTGAGAAAATATTTTACTATGTCATATGCTTATGCATAATCTGCTTTCGGCACAAATTATCTTAGCATATTCCTAATGTTGGGCTTTTTATCTTTGTCTTTATCCTGTGGATAAAACTCCATGGCAGAAATGAAGGTGGAATAGATAGGTGCCCTCAACTCCATCAGCCTCAGACGGACTTCTGTCAAGTGGTCCGTCTCACATGACAGGAAACTCTGTCTTGTGGTTTTGATTTTATCTCTGATAAGCAAGTTGAGATTTGTCTTCCTGATTCCATCTTGTTCTCTTAAGTTGCACCAAGAGCTCTTGGTCATATGGTATTGTGTTTAGTATTGTTTATCGTTATTTGTTCTACATATGCTTTGGCTGAGCTGAGCATTAGTGAGGACTTGAAGGCTGCTTGGGGACCACTGTTTAAGGGACATGCTGATTATTCTTTCCTTCAGAGAATCTGACATATACCTTTGAGTCACATTGGATCGAAGAGACCCAGGAAGGTGGATTGCACTGTCCTGGTGGGTATGCACTTTGCTTTACCGAAATGCTTCTTGATTTGATGTCTTCAACCCATATTAGTGTCCTGAGGGACTGAGCTCCTAGGAAACTACTTATTCTGTCTGTGGAAAAGCAATGCTGAGGATGTCATCCTTTCCTTCCACTGTGTCCTCTTGGGAAAATTCTTATCTTCTCTACCAAAAAGATCAGTACTTCTCTTGAATATTGTGTCTGTTTTTGCCTCATGGGTGTTGGAACTGTATGTATGATGCTGTTTCTTGTCTTGTGTTGAAGGCAAGGCTTGGAACCAGTTGGTGGTTCCCTATAGCCAGGGTGAGGGCCCCTCTTCTTCCAAGCTCATTCTTGTCTCTTTCCGTGTATTGTTCTTACTTCTGCACCATTTAAATTTTGTGCTGTTTTGTTGTGTTTTAGTCATCCTTGTAAGCTCCCTTATATCCTTTCCTGGAATAAAGTAGGAAACATGTTTTTAAGCAAATATATATTTATCTGGAGAGGAATTAGACTAATTCTGTATGATCTAAATGGGCAAAATGAGGATTCTTACCTTCCTTCCTCCCACCCTCCCTCCATCCATCCTTCTTTCCTTCTTTCTCTTCCTCCCTCCCTCCCTCCCTTCCTTTCTTCCTTCTTCTCTTCCTTCCTTCCCTTCCTCCCACCCTTCCTCCCTTCCCTCCCTCCCACCCTGCCTACCTACCTTCCTTCCTTTCTTCCTCCCACCCTCCCTACATCCACCCTTCCTTTCTTCTCTCCCTCCCTCCCTTCCTTCCTTCCTCCCTTCCTCCTTTCCTCTCTCCCTCACTTCCTCCCTTCCTTCTTCCCTTCCTCCCTCCTCCTTCTTTTTCTCCCTTCCCTTCCTCCCACCCTTCCTTCTTTCCTTCCTTCCTCGCTTCCTTCCAACATATGTCAACTGTCGGGAACTAAACCTAGAGACTTAGAGAGATAGAGGAGGTAGCTTTAAGCTACTTAAGGAAGAACTTTATAATGCTCAGACCTGCCCAAGAATAAGCAATTACCACTTGTACCAGAACTTCATAATTTACACAGCACTTCTGCACACATATGATTTTGTTTTACCTTCATGTCAATGATCACTCGCAGCTATTATTTATTATTTTCATTGACCAAGAATCTGAGCTTTAACAAGAATCTTTGCCAAGACAACTCAGCTGCTAAATGTGAGAGGCAGGGATTACCTTCGGGTGTGTTTGCCCTTTCCATGACCTGATACGCCCCATCACCTCTCCCTTTCGTACTCCCTGTGTGGTGGGCATACCCCATCAGTCTGAATGTGCTGCATTTCACCCTGACATCCTTTTTGCCCAAAGTGTAAATAACATCTCGCGTAGTGCTGTTTCTATTTTTACTCTCTGTGATTTAAAAGACAACAGAAATATGTGAAATATGTTTCTGCTTTCATGCTTCAGAAGCTTTGCTTCGGGAGACAGAGTCTTTCAAGCAGGGGCCATGTGAACGCTGTCTGGAAAACAGGTGGGTCAGTGTGCCCATCACTCAACACTCCATCAGATTCAGCACATAGTTTTTGAGTCACTGCACACCACCACCTCCACGTGGGAGGTGAGCTCTAGCTTGTATGTGTATATTGTGTGTTATCTTAGGGAGAGCGGAGACACATGTTCCGGAACAAAGTAAGTGCTTGTCACAGCATGCCCCACCAACAACTATTAAGACACTTCTTTCTCCAAAACCAGTATAAACTCGGAGAGCATTAGTGTGTGTGTGTGTGTGTGTGTGTGTGTGTGTGTGTGTATACGTATGTGAAGACTCTTCACCATGTCCTTATTTAGCTTGAAAAAGAAAAAATTTATAAGATATTAATTTGTTTAAAGAAGGAATATTGGGTCATCCCTTGTCATCCTTCAACTCATTTTATCTTGCTGAAATTCCTCAAATCTTATGGCTTATGGATGGTCCTCTTTGTTAGCTCCTAGAGAGATGTGATTTCCCCCTATTTTTTATGGTTCTTTGGTCATTTCAGTGGGGCCCTTGAATGTAAGCCCATGTGTGTAATGTAGCAGGCGCGGTAAGTCAGGTTGTGCTGTGGTAACAATATATCTCAATAAAACAGAAATTTATTGCTTGCCTGGGTTTATTGTGGGTCAGCTGAAGGCTCTGTTCCTCATCATCTTTACTCTGGAGCCCAGGCTGATGGAGCTGCCACTACTTAAGTGGTGCTGGTTGCTATAGCAGAGGGAAGAAGTGTCATAACTTATGCACTGGATCCTAAAACTTCAGCCTTTCAAAGCAAGTCACTTGGCCACACCTTACTTCAAGGGGCACAGAAGTGCAAACCCACCATGTGCCTATGTGGAGAACCCAAAATAGTTTTTTTTTTCCATGCAAAGCCTAAAATATTCATTGTCTGGCTCCTTATAGGAAAAAGTGTCCTGATACCTGATCTAGAGACTAAAATATGCATCTTTGACTTACTGTCTCACTTAAATTGCCATTTTCCAAACAATGCAAAATCTAACAAGAGTTTAAATCCATTTCCTGCTCCTGCTCTTTGGGCCATTTTTGTCACATATTCACTTCTTTTTTTCTTTTTTTTTTTTTTGGAACAGAATTTAGGGATTTACATGTAACACCCGGTGCTCCTCCCAACCAGTGCCATCCTTAATGCCCCTCACCCCTTCAACCCTTCTCCCCACCTGACACCCCACCAGCAACCCTCAGTTTGTTCTCTGTATTTAGGAGTCTCTCATGGTTTATCTCTCTCTCTGTTTTTATATTATTTTTGCTTCCCTTCCTTTATGTTCATCTGTTTTGTATCTTAAATTCCACATACGAGCAAGATCACATGATATTTGTCTTAGTATAATACACTCTAGTTCCATCCACGTTGTTGCAAATGGCAATATTTCATTCTTTTCATCACTGAGTAATATTCCATTGAATATATATACCACATCTTCTTTATCCACTCATCAGTTGATGGACATTTGGGCCCTTTCCATACTTTGAGAACCCAAAATAGTTGGTGCAGTGAGTTAGATCGCTGTGCTATACTTTAATCTTATCTGGAAACATCACCATTTATATTTTAGGCAAAACCAGGTAAAACTTTATTAAGGTTTTGAACCTTGTACTTTTGGTCACTTACCCTTCTTCTGGGTCCAGGTCCTTTATCTTAACATTGTAGTCACAGCCCCTGATCTGGCTACCTTTGTAGGATTATTGGTGAGTTTATCAGTGAGATACTATGTATGAAAATATTCTGAAATATAAAAAAAGCTTTATAGATAAAGATTTTTCCTATTATTATCATATGCCTCTTTTGGGTAGTATAATAATTATTAAAAAATTTTTTTTAACATTCATTTTTGAAAGGCAGGGAGAAACAGACCGCAAATGGGGGAGGGGCAGAGAGAGGGAGACACAGAAACAGAAGCAGGCTCTAGGCTCTGAGCTATCAGCACAGAGCCCGACGTGCTGAAGTCGGCCACTTAACCGACTGAGCCACCCAGGCGCCCTAATGATTATTTTTTTAATGTTTATTGATTTTGGGAGAGGGGGAAAGAGCCTGTGCATGAGTGGAGGAGGGCAGAGAGAGAGGGAGAGGGAGAATCCCAAGCAGGCTCCACACTATCAACACAGAGCCCAACCTGGGGCTCGATCCCATGACTGTGAAATCATGACCTGAGCCAAAATCAAGAGTCAGATGCTTAACCAACTGAGCTGCCCAAGTGCCCCTAAAATACAAATTCTAACTCGTATCATTTAGGTTAAGAGGAAACACCTATTTTGAAGATAGGTACTCTTTTCTGCAAATGATTCTATCAATTCTACCCAAATGTCAAGAACCATTCAAGAGTAATGCACGACAACAAGAGTAATACAAAATTAATGCACAACACACTGGAGAAGAGGCCATGGCCAAGGTAGCACCTGGCAGGACCTCCCAATAGTTACTTCCATGGGAATCTGAACTCATGGGTCACTTGGTCTTTAGACACTTGTGGGAATGTTTTTAATTAGACAAAGACGGATTGTTTCTGCCCTTGCTGGCTCTTTGAAAGTTGACAGGTAGAAGGACTGATCATTAGAAAAGAGTACACAGAACTCTGACACCATAGATTGTGAATGAATAAGATTTCCTGGGGAGTCTGAGGAATTCATTCCACATCATTCCCATTTTTCACAGCAGTTCATGATGATCCTCCTTTGGGCTTCCTAGAGGGGAGCATTGACCATGTGTGCTCTTCTTAGGTTAGCAAGACAGTTTCCATTTATCCCACATTTCACAGGATACCATGGAAAGTATGACCTTTGGGTCTCCAAGACCCTACACTGGGCATATATCTCCAAGTAGGTAGCACATGTGTATGTAAAATCTGGTCCTTTGTGCTTGGCTTTTTCATTCACTAAACACTAATTAAACACCTATAAGGTGTCAGGCACTGGGTTAGTGACCAGTTGGTTTGGATGCAAGATTAATAAGACCCAGTCTGCCTTTGGGCAGTTCACTATCAAGTGAAGGAGATAATTATACAAGTGATGGTTACTTACAACTTGTTAGAGATGTCCAGGAAGTGAATACGAACATCTTGACTGCTTAGAACAGGGGAACATAACTGTCTGTAGAGGTCAGGGGAAGTTCCTAAGGGAAGATAGAACGCAACTCCAGTCTTAAATGGCTGTCAACACAGAAGAATAGAAATGGGGACAGAGGGATGGTGTATGTAAAGACCTAGAGGCTGAGAAGACTTCATGCTGTGAAATTTGTGTAACTGGGGGCCATGATGCCCTGCAGAGCTAAGAAGGCATGCAGGACCAACTCTGTGCTGGGAGAACTGTCCCCCTCAGAACAAATTACCATCATCCCAGGGGGTGAACCAAAGTGTACTATACATACATTATACTCTGGGTTGGTGCCCAGAGAGCCCTTCTCAGGTTTCCCCCACTTCCTTCTTCTCAGCCCCTCTGCCTTCTCTCTGGCCTCCCACTGTACCTCCCAGGGTTTTGGTTCCATCCAACTGCTACCCTGTTTGGCCAAGCCTGGGGCACTGTGTGTTCTTTTTGGTCTGAGACTGCTGCATCTTGGGTTATCTAACAGCGGATCTAACATCTGTTATCTAACAGCGAATCTTTGCATTCCTCAGAACGAGGCACCTACCAGACAAACCCACCTCTCTCTTACTGATACCTGTTACCCAAAAGGCTTAATTTTGATGCATGATTGTATTAAAAGGCTTTTTTCTTATAATGGAAGGGATAGGAAGGAACAAAGAAAATGAACAGCACAGACACGCGTGTCTGTTCACTTCACATTCTGAGGAGGAGATGAAAAATCTCAGGGAGCAGCCGTGTTTCTGCATTTGCATTGTTTGCTGCCTTCCCTGCCATCCTCCTGCTTTCATGGTAAAATACTACTACTACTACTAATAATAATAATAAGCCCTGCCCCTGTGAGAGGGTAATACAAATTCTAGAGCTTACTTAGCCATTAACCAGCTCACCCTCAACGACCACCTGATGGATTCCATTAGTTTTTTTTTCCAGGTTGTATAAGCCAATGGCCATGAACTCTTAACTTGAGGTAGGCAGAATACACCGAAGAAAAAAACAGTAAGGATGTTTGGGTGAGGTATTTGGTCTTAAAAAAAAAATGTAGTTGTTCTTAGTAATGTAGACAAAGGCTACAGAGTTATCACCTTGGCAAGGGTTCTATTCTTTTGCTTAGTTCCAGTTCTAAGTAACAGCCTACATAGACTGGAATGATCCTAAATCATTCTCTATATTTCCAGCGAGGTCCCAGCTGGTCATTTTCTGTCATTGTGCCTACTGAAAATGAAAAAAAAAATTGCAGCTGACCCATAACACAAAGACTACTGTATTCTTAGAGATTTGTTGTCTTGATTTTAAAATCCCAGAAGCTAGCACTGCATTTTAAAATGGTACATTGCTTGACATGGGGTTTAAATTCATCTTGGATCCGATGCCTCACCTCCACCCCAGTTTCTTATTGATATGTCCTCAAAGCATTCTTAAGAGCAGAATGCTGTTCTCCCATTTCCCCCCACAAACCATTACATTCTCTTTCAGTTTGTCACTTTCTATGATAATCAAATTATGTAGTGACCATAATTGAATAATGTCTGTTTTCAAAATTCTCCCAACTATGGCAGCACTTATGGCAGGTATTGTCAATCTTTTGCTGCCACCAGGTTCCTAATTCCACCACTATGCTTGGCAGATAGCAGGTGTTCAATGAATATTGAGTGAATCTTATGTAATATCCCTGCTTAAACATTTTCAAGTATTTCTGTAGCATTTTGATTTCCTCCTGACCTATGTATTTAATGAAGAATCATTCCATGTAGTTGGGGCTGAGGTATTCAAAGAATATCATTGGGTCTGTGACCCAAGGCTTTCTTTATTACCCCTAAATACTTATAGCATCTACTAAGATCAGAAAGGCTACCCCACTTTTTTCCCTCATGGCTCTTGGGTTCTTATTTGGTTTCCTTGCCTCCTGACTTCCCTTTACCTTAATCACTCATTACCATCATCATAAGTTCAGGACCAGCCACATAATTTGAAGGTCACAGGCAAAATGGAAATGCATGGGCATGTATTCAAAATTACTCAAGCTTTCAACACAACAGCAGTGCCTTACACAAAGCTTGGGCCCCTTCTATTCTTGGGGCCCTTATATGACTGTGTAGTTTGCATAGCCATGAAGCTGATCCTGCCTGAATTCAATTCTTTTAAAGTACAGTTCTGGTCATGGTAAGTCCTTGCTCAAAAACTTTCAACAGCTCCACATTTTTTAGAGTTGTAATTTTAAGGACCTTATAGTCTAACTTGCAGTTGGTGACAGAGGTGAAGATAATCTTGTGGATCCCTGAAATTTGTAATAGGGGTGTACAGATTTCACAAAGAGAAGCCTGGGTTACCCAGGCCTTATACTCCATTGACAGCTGAGTCTAGCAAGGCCTGAGGAGTAAAAGGAGAAGAAAGAATTTTGTTGTCTCTTGACAAGTGTTTCAGGGAAGAGCTCCATACAGGTGTGGCCTGGAAAGACAGCAAAGAAAGGCATTGATGCCTTTAGTCATTGCACGTTATGAAATCTTTGGAAATAAAGAGAACACTTTGATATGCCAACCACAAATATGGTTACCATCTAATTGAATCCATTCATCACTACACTAAAAAAAAGCTGATGCAATTGAGAAGTAAGTTAAAATGAATACATCCTCCCACAAAAACAGCCGTGTGTGTGTGTGTGTGTGTGTGTGTGTGTGCATGTGTATGTGTGTTGATGTAGATATCATTAAAAAAAATTCTGGCTTCGAGAAAATGAAGGCTTAATTCATATGGCAGCCTCATTGTAGAGAGATGATGGTTCCAGCACATGGAATTACTTATAACTAAAGCCTCTGACTGAAAATGAGGATGTGGCACTCAATTTATCATCCTCTTTTCTGAGATTTAAAGGGCTCTTTAGAAAATAAACCAAGCCAGTTCCTATTTTAACAAATCAGTAAGTATCTTTATGGGCTTAATCTTCTCCCATTTGGCACATCTTGGAGTCCTCCTGTGGTTGCAAAGTTGTCATATATATGTGCTGGATACAGCCAGCTTGGAAGAGTATGTCTTATTTCACAGACTCTAGAAAAGGCAGGGGCAACAGTTTTTCAGAACTGTGAGACCCAGACATTCTTCCTTCAATATCTCAGCTCAGAACAGGGTTGCGTTAGTTATCTATTGCTGTGTAACAAGTTACTGCAAGTGTAGTGACCTAAAATGATACACATTTATTAACTCACAGTTTCTGTGGGTAAAGAATCTGGGTTTAGCTGATTCCTCTGTTTTAGGGTTCCTCACAAGGCTGCAATCAAATTGCCAGCTGGGGCTGTGGTCTCATGTGAAAGCTTACATGGGGAAGGAGACACTTCTAATTTCATTCAGTTTGTTGGCAAAGTTCAGTTCTTGAAGGACTGTTTGACGGAATGCCTCATATTCCTCATAGCTGCTGGCTGGAGGGGCCCCTGGGTGTTTTTGCCATGTGGACCTCTCCAACATGACCACTTATTTCATCAAAGTTTACAAGTTGAAAAAGCAACAAGAATATATGAGCAAGACAGATTGTAATAATCATATAGGCGACATCCCATTACCTCCACTGTACTCTATTGGCCATCCCATTCTCAAGAGACAGAGGGGATTACAGAGGAGGTTTGAATAGCCTGAGGTGGAGATCATTGGAAACCATCTTGGAATCAGCCCACCACAAGGATGTGGCCCCTGATAGAAGGAATCACAGTATTATCTTCCTATAAGGAATGTGCTACATGTTCCAGATTTTAAAAGTTTTTGTAGATAGATTCAGCAGGGAAATTATATGCTTGTAGAAACTCTCATGTCCCAGTGGAAGAATTAACGTTTATATTTCAGCTAATTTTCTCAACTTTCCCATAGAACATTGTTTTCCATTCTCTCCAAAGAATCTGTTTTATTTCATACCCTCTTTTATCATAATCTCATAGAGGAAATGTATGGTCAAATTAGAATCTGGAAAGAGCTCAGATTCCTTGAGGTTAGGCAGAATAGCCTAGAATTAGCTAATGGACAGTATTGTCTCTGCAGGGCAGCCTTCTGGCCTTGGCTTTTCTCAGTTTTACTGTTTCTCTTTCACATTTGTGAGGTTCTGAATCAGACTCCCACACATTTCCAGAGCTCTTTCCTAGTGGAATCGTCATGACAGAGCATTTCCATGTTTATCCTCTGGAGTCTTAAAACTGATTGAATCTGTTCCCACCAGTTTTCCTTGTAGACATTACTGAAAGTTGCAGATGACATTCTGCAACTTATATTTATAATTCTGAAATTTATATTTGTCGTTTTCATGGCAAATATAAAGCACCTATATGCCTTTTTCAAGTGGCCATTAATCTCAGCAATTAGAAAATTGTTGTGGCTGCTCTTTTTGGTGACCAAAATGTACTAAACTAATTAATCCAATCACTCATTCCACAGTAGCATTTACTCATTCAAGAAGGGTCATGGCTGCTGGTGTTGAGAGTGACAAGTGTCCTTATTGGCCCTTGCTCTCCCCATTCTTCACTGCATTTCTTCTTAACTATATACTTCTTAGCATGTACTGCACTGGTCTTTCTAGAGATAGAAAGTATTTTATCTCTAGCACCTCCTAGGGTCTTAGCTGACTCAGAACTAATATTTCTTAGGACGCCTGGGTGGCTCAGTACATTGAGCATCCAACTCTTGATTTTGGCTGGGGTCATGATCTCATGGTTATGGGATTAAGCCGTGCATCAGGCTCCCTGCTGAATGTGGAGCCTGCTTGAGATTCTTTCTCTCTCTCTCTCTCTTTCTCTCTCCCTTTCTCTCTGCCCCTCTCCTCCCTTATACACACTGTCTCTCAAAAAAAAAACCCTAATATTTCTATTTTTGAAGTTTATTTATTTATTCTGAGAGAGAGAGAGAGAGAGAGAGAGAGAGAGAGAGAGAGAAACACAAGTAGGGGGAGGCGGAGAGAGAGGGAGGCAGAGAATCCCAAGCAGGCTCTGAGTTTTCAGTGCAGAGCCTGACATGGGTTTGATCTCATGAATCATGAGATCATGACCTGAGCCGAAATCAAGAGTTGGATGCTCAACTGACTGAACCATCCAGGTGCCCTGAGAACTAATATTTCTTGTGTCTGAACATAGAGCCAAGGGCAGTTCTTAGGCTGAGTCAAATCCTCAGCTTCTTCATGTTCTTCTGGGGACCCAGGTGCTATCTAGACCTGCCTGCACTGGGTCATGCCCAAGAGTATGTAAGGTTCCTCCTTTCATGACCTACTTATGGGTAGCAGATAGAGAGGGGGAGGAGATAGGAGAAATGGCAGGAATCTGAAGCCTAGAGAAGGTGGTTAGAATGTATTTAAAAGATAAGAAGGTGAATTTCTGAGCCTGTGAGAAGGCCTAATAGTAGTTCTCAAACAGGTTAGTGTACATTAGAATCAGCTGGGGAAAGTTTTCTTGATGCAAATAATTTGTCTCCTTCCACAGATATTTTGTTTGGGGCTGGGAGGTCTAAATATGGCCTAGGAATCTTCATATGCACTTAGCATTCCTCACAATTATGATGCTGAAGATCTACAAAACACAATTTAGAAGCAGTAGGACCTTTGCAAAATAGATCACATATAAAACTGTAAGAAAAAAAATCCAAGGAATGAATTTACTATCTGTTTTCTCCTCCATTGATTTCAGATATATAATCACAAACACAATACAATCTACTTATTATATTTGACCAGAGGGGGAATGATTGCAATGCTTATTAGCTGAGGGAAGCCTAAAAGCTGAAATTAAACCAACTGGCTGCTTACTGTGATCCTTTACCTCCTCCATCTAAGGGGCATTCATTCATTTCCTCTTTTCTTTCATTCAAGAACATACCACCTATGCTTTATGAATGAAAGTCAGCAGCCTTTCACAGTTAGGCAAATAATGCCAGCTTTGGAAAACCAAACAATGTCTCCTTTATATCTGTGTCTCTAAATCACACCCTGAGTACCCACTGCTGGTGTTCTCTCTTGTGCTCAAAGTTTTGGAATTACAAACACTCAAAGGGAGAAGTCTATATGATGTGCTAAAAAAAGAGAGCAATGTACAAGATGATCAATGCTATAACATAACATAACATAACATAACATAACATAACATAACATAACATCTATCTGTATATATTTGCAATATTTTTATGATGAAAAATTTTGATTTTTATGAAATATTGTCATGAAATATTTTTAGGCAGACTCCATCCTATTAATATTGTTTCTTTCCGTCTTTGCAGGACTGAAAATTAGATTGGTGTGGGAAATTGTTAACTTTTACTTTTTATATCTTTGTAGTATTCTTCTTGTTAACAGTGAACCTAAATATATTCTGTATCAAAAAAAAATAGAATATTACAGTGTGTATTAGGTGCAGGGAAATTCTGGCTTTTGGGTCCCAGGTCCTGGGTGTGTTAAAATTAGATGAAGAACAACACGAGTATTAAGGTCGATGTACTTCCTGTCAGATGCCTCTGCTCAGTGTCTTGTTAGATCAGATTTACCAAAGATTTGCGATGACCAATCATCTGCTTTCTTCTTTCCTCAGTATGTGTGTGCTACAAAGGGTATCACTGTCACCAAGGGGCCCTGTAGGGTGCTCTGCCAACCACAAAGCACCCCCAGAATGAATGATAAGATGACAGGATTTCTGGTAACAGTTCAAATGTGCCCTGGTTTTGGAATTACGATTTTTGCTTGCTACTGAAAGTGACCAACTGTTTATTCCTTAAGAGCAACTAGCAAAAGTCCTGGGGCCTGCCCAAGTTTTGAGGCGGGGGTGGGGTACCATTCGTTTACTCACTGAATGAATTTTTCAGGTGGGTGGAAGGCCAACAAGAAAAAGTTGCATACTGATCCTGTTCTGCTAGTGATGCTCAGTCAACAGCTGGTTATTTTAGCTATTACAATTTTAAACCAGCAAAATTCAATTTATATATGCTTTGATAAATTCTTGAAAACAGAAAAGGACAACTATTATATGATTCGACTTATACGAAGTACTTAGAGCAGTCAATTCATAGAGACAGAAAGTAGAACGTGGTTGCCAAGGGCTGGGGGAGGAGAGACTGGAGAGTTAGTATTTCAGGAGTGCGCAGTTTTGTGGGGAAGATGGAAAGGTTCTGGAGACGGATGCTTGCACGGTAACGTGAATGTACTTAATACCACAGAACTATACACTTAAAATGGTTAAAGTGGTATATTTTATGTTATGTATATTTTACCACAGTATGAGAATCATTGAAAACACTTGATGGGAAATGCAGAATGCGTCCAGAAACCTCTTCAAGGTGTAGCATTCCTGGATATTTTTACCCTTGCAGCGTGGACTTAATTATGGTAGTCCAGAGGGAAAATACTGGAGGGGGGCCCAGCTGTCCTACTGTGCCTGAGACCGAGGGGTTTCTTTGGAGATGGGACTTTAGGTGCCCCAAACCGGAAAGCTTCAGGAAAGCAGGAACAAGTTGGTCACCTTAACAGTAACTGGCAAAGGCACATCTTGAAGAAAGATAAGAGGATGGCAAGACTGCTAACCGTGGAGAACAAGGTGAGGTAGTGGGTGGGAAGTCTGTGGAAAAGCAGCCCCATCAAGGCTTCCTACACCTACAGCAATGGAGATGCATTTTTGATTTCTGCAATTTCATTTGAAATCTGGATTGCCTTGGCTACTCCTAAGTTACCTTTTTGATGATCAGTGAATAATTCAAATAAGGAAATGGTGCAGACTCAGCCTAAGTTGAACTGGACATGTGGACAGAGGGTCCACTGAAGGACGTGATGCAGGATGTAGAGACTGCCTGTTCTGTAAGAGTCCAAGTTAAACTCCTCAGGTCTTCTGGAGAATAAACAAACAGCTGAAATGGCTTCCTTTGATGAGCCATTTGGCCGCACGGGGGGAGCCCCCCCCCCCCCCCCCGGCCTTTTTGCTGGCTGCCAGCTGATCAGCATTGCACTCTAAGTATGAAAATCAAAGTTTGTGTTCCCAAATGACTTTTTTTTTTTTTTGCCTTCCCCTGCTTCTCTTTCTCATATTTAAGTCCTGTTTGATTGTTTGTTTGTTTTTAGAGGAAATCAGCCTATTATTATTTCCCTTTGTGTACAAATAAATACCATGTTAATAATTGTACTGTATGTCTTTGGCCATTATTTTGGAGGTTCCACTGTGATACGGCATACCACAGAAACCTGTAGATGAAAGTGCACCTGGTCTGTATCTTGTCTGTACCTGGACCCCTTTGGGTCCCCTTGGCCCATTGTCTTGGCTCCTATAATAAGTCCCGTGTGGCAGTTGTGTTCTCTGGCTCTCACATGCTAAATCTGATTCGTGGTCACATCTGTTTCTGCTTCTGGTTCTTGCTCTGCATGAACAGGGTCGGTGGCCCCTACTTTGGTGGCAGCCATGGTGCCATCTGGGTTTTAATTTTATGGCCTGACCATTAAGTAATTTCTGTCAAGGGGTAGCTGATAGGGAATCTGCAATCTGGTTTCTAGGACCTTTGTAGGTTGTTTGCCTGAGGATTCCGATTGTGACTGGCACTAGAGAATGCAAGGTTGAAGAGTTTTGGGTATTTTTCTTTCTGTTTATGTAGTTTGGTTTGTATCAATTGGGCTCTTTTGACTCCAAAGATCAGAGCCCTTTTCTCTTTCTTTTCTTTTCTTTTCTTTTCTTTTCTTTTCTTTTCTTTTCTTTCTTTCTTTCTTTCTTTCTTTCTTTCATTTTTATTTTTTATTTTTAATTTATATCCAAGTTAGTTAGCATATAGTGCAATAATGATTTCAGGAGTAGAATCCAGTGATTCATCCCCTACGTATAACACCTACTACTCATCCCAACAAGTGTCTTTCTTAATGCTCCTTGCCCATTTAGCCCACCCCCCACCCTCAACTCCTCCAGCAACCCTCAGTTTGTTCTCTATATTTAAGAGTCTCTTATGTTTTGTCCCCCTCCCTGTTTTTATATTATTTTTGCTTCCCTTCCCTATGTTCATCTGTTTTGTATCTTAAATTCCACATATGAGTGAAGTCATATGATTTTTGTCTTTCTCTAATTTCACGTAGCGTAATACCCTCCAGTCCCATCCATGTAGTTGCAAATGGCACGATTTCATTCTTTTTGATCGCCGAGTAATACTCCATTGTATATATATACCACATCTTCTTTATCTATTCATCTGTCGATGGACATTTACAGAGCCCTTTTCCTTCTTTCAAAACTCTGGTCATTTTTCATGTGCGTTAATTCTGGACCCAATCGTGCCAAAATCTGTAAAGTTAAAATTGCTGCACCGAAATTAAAAGGAAGCTGAATCCCTAGCATTCAGTGATCAGATTTCATTTTTCTTAATGAATGAATAATTCCAGAATTACTTTCTTCAGGACTTATAAAATAAGGCCAAAGAAAGATTGTCACTATTGTGGAAAAAAAGGCACTAGATAAAAAGAGGCTATTTTGGTACATTTAGAAGGAAAATCACAAAATTACACACATTTATCAACACTGATTGTTCCCAGAAGGAACAAATGGCCATCAATTATGTCTTTATCCTTTAATTGATCATATTATAAATATGAATTAATTTCTTAAAAACATTTTTTAGTGTTTGTTTTTGAGAGAGAGAGACAGAGCACGAGCAAGGGAGGGGCAGAGAGAGAGGGAGACACAGAATCTGAAGCAGGCTCTGGGCCCTGAGCTGTCAGCACGGAGTCTGATGAGGGGCTCTAACCCATGAACAGAGAGATCATGGCCTGAGCCGAAGTCAGACACTTAACCGACTGAGCCACCCAGGTTCCTCAATATGGATTAATTTCTGAGCAAATAAATAGATGTATTCTGTCTACCTATGGAGAGAGTCAGTAAGTTGGTAATAAGGGCTCCTAAAATCTAATGGGGCAAGTACCTTTTCCAGCTAGCTTTTATAATTTCAAAACATTAAGTGCTTATATAAATGTAAAGTAAGAGAAATTAAAATTTATAAGTATGATTTAAATAAGTTGAATGTAATAAGTTTTTCTTGCTAAAGCTGTAGCTCAGAGAAAAGTTTAGCTGTAAGTTTCATTAAGAGCCTTGGTTACTAGGTTTGAAAATCAAATGGGAAAATTTAGTGTTTTTTTTCTTTTTTAATAATTTTTTAAAAATGTTTATTTTTGAGAGAGAGAGAGGGTTTGAGGTGGGGGAGGGACAGAGAGAGGGAGACAGAGGATCTGAAGTGGACTTCATGCTGACAGCTGAGAGCCTGATGTGAGGCTTGAACTCATGAACAAGGAGGTCATGATCTGAACCGAAGTCGGATGCTTAACTGACTGAGCCACCCAGGCTCCCCTTGGTATTGTTTTTTTCTTTTAAGTTTTATTTATTTATTTTGAGGGGGGGTGGGGAGGAGAGAGAGAGAGAGAGAGAGAGAGAGAGAGAGAGAGAGAGAGAATCCCAAGCAGGCTCCGCCCTGTCAGTGCAGAGCCCGACCTGGGGCTCGAGCACACAAACCTCAAGATCATGACCTGAGCTGCAATCAAGAACAGGCCACTTAACCGACTGAGCCACCCAGGTGCCCCCCAAATTTGGTTTTAAACATGTTGGATGTTTAAACATATGATAATATGTAGGCATAGAAAATAGCTCTTTTAATATTTATAATCAAACTGCCTCTGAAAATGTGACTTAATAAATTTGTTTACAAACAACATTATCTCTTCCCTCTATGCCAGTCTTGGACATTTTTTTCATGAAAAGCCTAATTAATTCAAATTTCCTAAATTCTTTCTATTGTTTTAGCTGGTTCGGTAAACATACCTTTATTTAAGATGATAAAATTACAGAAGCATGTATTCAACTAAATTAAATTTTAAAAGGTAATTTCTTTATAGAAAGAGATATCATGTTACTAGTAGACAAAAGTAGATAGCTCTTGCTTTCCTGCTTCAGGTTTTCTGTATCTGGAGAAAAAAGTTAGTTGCTTTGGTTAAAGGTAGCCATAAATAGAAAAGGCTGACATTATATGGTATAACATATTAAAAAATAAATATGTAGATACAAGATAATGGATGTTTCACCTGTTTATCAAGGGAATTGTTATAGTTTATCAAGATGGAAAACTTTATATATTGTGCATGTTTATATTTTGTATTTAGTCATACATTTTACAGATGAAACAATCAGAGATGCATGGAGAATCTGGAAATACTACAAAGACCTTTTATTTCCTAAGCCATTTGAGAGTAATTTGCCAGCCCAGTGCCCTATCACTCTGTCTGATATGTACAATATTTTCTATGAACAAAGCCATTTTCCCATAAAACCACAATACATCCATTGGAATTGGGGGATTAACCTCAATATATTATTACTGTACAATCCTCAGACCACATTCAGACTTTCTAAAAATATCCTTTGTAGGAAAAGGACCTAGTTCATGACTTGCATTCAGCTGTCATGTCTCTGTATTGTCTCCTCTAGCCTGGAGCACTCCCTCAGTCTTTCCTTGACTTTCATGACCTTGACACCTTTGAAGATGATAGGTCAGTTATTTTGTAGAGTGTCCCTCAATTTGAATTTATCTGACATTTCCTCTAACTAACTAACTGTGACTAACACAGGTGAAACATCTTTGGCAAGAATGTCACAGAAGAGATGCTTGTTCTTCTCAAGCATCCTGTCAGGTGGTACAGGGGGTCACTTTGGCCCATTACTGGTGATGTTCACTTTGATCACTTGGTTAAGGTGGTGTCTTCCAGGCTTTTCCACTGCAAAATTCTCTTCTCAGGAGTTCATTTGTCATTCAACTAAGCTGCCTTCTTTCTCTCTTTTTCCCTCCCTCTGTCCCTCTGTCCCTTCCTTCTGTTACTGTTGACTCATGGATTTCTATTTTATTTTATGGGTTATAGTCTGTTTCCATCATTATTTCTATTGCCCCTCCTTTGTCTACTGATTTGAGACCAAATCAGTACAAGTTGGTTCCTGTTTCTTTCTGATGTGTTCTTCATCCTTCAAGTACTTCTTTGCTTTCTGGCATAAGTTGTTTCAGGCTCACCTTGTACTTTTTTAGTCCCGGTTCTGAAATGGATAATTTCTCTAAGGGGCTTTGGTGCCTTTAGTGGAGAATATTATCCAGAAACCCAGATCTGGGAACAAGGTGTCCTCACCTCACTTTTATTGGGGTGCCCTTTTTCCCAGGCCCTCTCTTTGTGGACGGAACTACAGAGAATATATGTTTGCGTGTGTACATTCCACAGACACGTTATGCATGTACACATTTGTATCTATATTTCTGTATCTACCGATCTGTGTATTAAAAACAATGAGTTAATGCCAATATCTCTAATTCTAGTCCAACACTACAGGATTCATTCTGATTTTTGCTCTTTGTATATTTATTGCTCCTTTCTCAGACACTGAGAAACCTGGCTCCCAGTACCCATATGCATTTTATTATTGTTATTATTATTATTATTATTATTATTTGCTCTTCCTGACAAGTCTCCAATCTGTGGGACCATCCTTACTTTGACTTGACTGTTATTCAACCCTGATGGTAATTCTAATATGGTATTGTTGGATAATACCTCATATATTAAAAATAACCAAGATATCCCTTGTTCTGATATACCATATAGTATAACATATATGTTATACTATATAGCAAAACATATACGTATACTATATAGTATAACATATATATGATTTTTATATGATACACACACACACACACACACACACACACACACCCCTATGGCTTATTCTCTTCAGAAAGTCACCTTGCTGGAGGTTCAAGAGTTAACATCTCTACCGACAGTGGATATGTCTTCAGGGTTGGTTGTGATTTGGCATGGTATAAAAATAAAAGTAAAAAAGTTAATGACTTCTTTTTTTTAAAGTTTATTTATTTTTGAGAGAGACAGAGAGAGTGACAGGGGGAGGGGCAGAAAGAGAGAGGGAGAGAGAGAATCCTAAGCAGGTTCTGCACTGTCAGCCTGGAGCCTGATACGGGGCTTGAACTCAAGAGCTGTGAGATCATGACCTGACCCGAAATCAAGAATCGAACACTTAACCGACTGAGTCACCCAGGTGCCCCAAAAAGGTAATGACTTCTTAGAGGCACTTCAGGAGTTGAAGAAAATCTGTTATTAAATTAAAGCCAAACAAAATGCCCCAAATGATCAATATGCCAACAAATAACCATTATGCATATGGGTTCCAGGATTCTGTGAAGGTAGAATGAATGGGCTATGATGTGTTAAAATCAAAATGGCCTAGACTTTCAGAAGAGCTTACTCTTTATATTTAACTCTAATAATAACACCACACTCCACACCCGAAACTCCTCTGTGCTCTTACTGCATGTAATGGCTGCAGGAGGACCCAGGGGATTTGCTTGACTCTTTATGTAGCAAACTACTTCCTTGTACTCTGGCCCAGTCGTTGGTGAGATTGCACATTTTTCTTGGGTTTCTTGGTATTCTCACCTTGCCCCTCCTCACATTTGCTAGTTCTGACCTCAGATTGTCTCTGAGTCTGGTGTCCTCCCCTCACCTCTGTAGACTTGGCAGTCTGCACTTGCTTTGGTTATTGACCTGGCTCCTACAGTGCCAGTCGGGGCAAAGGCCTCTTTGATTTTTACAAGGAAATTGAAAGGCACACTTCATAGAAGCCAAACATGTTCTAGAATATTTTTGCCTTGTAGCAAAGAAAGTCAAAGCCCAGAGCTATTCTAAAAAACCTTGGCTGGTAGCATTTTATTTGGATGGGAGAATCCTACAATTTGTACAATGTTATATTTGTTCTGGTCAATCTGCAACTTTATCCTTAAAGTTTAATATGCATTTTAAAAATTGGTATGATTTCAAAGACTAACTGGTACCCCAATATGTTTCTCAAAACCAGTCACGGTGTCTAGTCTGAAATTCAGAGGTTCACCTGAGGATGAAGGGAGCTTGAAAATAGTTTTGGTCCTTAAGTGCCCTCCATGAAAATATGAATCTCCACTGGAGGATTGCAAGGCTGAGGGCCTGGGGTTCTTGAGATCAGTTTCATTCTTTACAGCCAGCCTCTCCTGGCCTTACTATTTTTTGTTTAAACTTCTCAAACACTTCCTAATGTTTTGGTTTTGAAGTGTTGTGCAAATGATGCTTATGAATATGGAAAATTAAAAGGGAAGAAGTTATTTGTATTGTTGGAGACAAACACAGCTCAAGTTCATCTATGTAAGCTGCTAAAGAGCTCAAGTTAAAAAGGGGCACCTGGGTGACTCATTTGGTTGAGTGTCCGACTTTTGATTTCAGCTCAGGTCATGGTCCCAGGGTCATGGGATCAAGCCCTGTATCCGGTTTCAAAGTGGAGCCTGCTTGGGATTCTCTCTCTCTCCCTCTGCTCCTTTCCCACACTCATACTTCCTGTCTCTTAAAAAATAAACAAACAAACAAAAACAAACAAACAAACAAAAACCCAACTCAAACTAAAGAGCTTGCCTAGGTGAAGAGTTATCTGTAGTGTTAAAATGAACCATCGGTCAAGGCAGGGGGTCCAGAGGGTGGCGGAGTAAGTTTGGGAGGCTTCTAGGACAGCTCGGGTGGCAGAAAGGCCATGCTCTGCAGAGGGTCTGATAGTGGGACAAATGTGCTTTGGGTCACCATCTTGTACATGATACCCGTGGTCAACATCTCTGTTGATTGGATGTTGAGCATAGTCATCTCCAGGAGGAGAAGCTTCAGGGACTACTGCACCTCTGTGTTCTGTACCCCTGCTCCCCTCCTGTCACTCATCTGCTTACAGGCCCATTGAATGGCTTGTTCTGACTTGTCCTGAAACACATAACTTCCCTAAGAAAACTCGTATGTGCCCTGACCTCTCTCCATACCTAACAACCAACATTCTTTTAAAAAGTCCGGAGCACTCCCCACCCCCACTCCATCACTAAATAGCCATGCAGTAAATTGTGTGACTCTGTAAGGAAACTCTGAGACATCCATGTAGTTGGTGAAATTCAAACCCATCACTGCTGATCCCTTAAAACAGAGTTTTTAAAGGGCCAACATGGTCCTCAATCCACAGGGTTTAGAAATTTTTGGTAGTTACTCACCATTTTCTTGGGGGCAGATTTTGTACAAATAAGTTTGTTTTTCCTTCAGAAAATTCAGAAGCTCTGGACGTACCAGACCTACATTTCTACATGGTGGTAGTTGGCTGGGGCTGAGTAGAGGTTATTACCTCTAGGTGGTATATAGATTTGTCAGAATCCCCACAGTTCTCTATTATCTTTCTACCCAGCCCACTTTATCACGTAAAATACCTGCCTTGTCTCTGTATGCTGAGTTTGCAAAGCTCACCTAAAGCTATGCTTAGCTAACATCTTCGTTAGGTGGGAATAAGTTCAGAGACAATGGTACAGAGAGGATAGGAAAGCAGTAGGGAGATAGACTTGTCTCTACAGACAAAATTATCCTCTTTCAAAGTGTTGAACCGGACACTCACAACCTTAGCCTGATCCTGACTTGGACCTTCTCACTGATTCAGATTTCCTGTCCAGGTCTGCATTTGTGTCAGCCTCATTGAGTATGCATTGGAGATGTGGGAGGGAACATTCACTCTCCCTCCCTGGAAAGAGACCAGGGTATACTTACATTTTCTCTAAGCACTCTGAGCATTCCAAGACCAAGAATATTAGCTCTGGAAGGCAAGGAGAGAACCTGCTTTTGCCTCATACCTTCTTTCAGCTTCTGTTCCCCAAACCTACACCCCTGTGAAAGAGAACCAAGAACAGTATGGAGATGCCACTGTACTATCTCATTCCCAAGATCTGGACCTCAGCCCACGGGAACCACCCCCCCCCACCCCCCACTATTTTCATGTTGCAGTAAGTTTGTAGGAGTAGAAGGAAGAAAAGTGGATATGGAAAAACATGGATTCTAGAAATCTGAGAAAGTAAAATAAGACTCATCTTTCCTTTAAAAATAGGTCATGTTCATATTTGGCATTTCAGTGTGAAATCTGATGGGCATAGTTGGCTTGAGCAGAATGGAAGTTAAGTTGCTGGGTTGAGAAGGTCAAGAAACTATGAAGAAAAGTTTTGCATAAGACATTCATACAAGCATTTAAGCCAGTGATATGATGATGGTATCTGGCCGACAGACGAATTCTGGGGGTGTCAATGAATGTGAGTAACTGAGAAAGGTAATGGGAGGGAATGGTTGGTATGGTTTACTTGGTTCAAAGGAAGAGATTTAAAACTTTTATCTGAGAATGGAGGTTTAATGGGGAGAAGTGGCAACTGGTAGCTAAGAGGAAGCCTGGCCTCATTTACTGATCTTTTTAATGATGGAAAGTTTGCTGCCTGAAAATTAAGTGCTTTCTTATTGGGAGTCACTTACCTAGTTCTTTAGATTGACACATAACCAAATAATACAACATTTGAATCATTGGTTACTTCACTTATTTTCCCTGAGCCCTCTGATACTATAGTTTCGTAACTCTCTGAAACAGTATGTTGTAGAAAAATTAATTCTATTTTCCTCAAATGTTGCTTCTCCTCTCCTGATTTCTCTGCACAGCCCTACTGTGGGCAGCTTAGTGTGTTTCATAGGCCATATGACAAAATACAGGGTGGTCGCGGTGCAGAGGGAAATGAAAATGATGATTAGCTGCTCATGTGCTGAGGTCAGAATTCTCTGGCGGTCCCTGCAGGCTCCTCTTGAAAGCTCTGGCTCAGTTAGTCTTATCACCTTCCGTGAATCATTTGAGCTGTGAGAATCAGGTATGATGCCTTTCTCTTACCCACACATTCTGAGCCCTGGCATATTTCTTGACCCTCTTTCCTTTCCATGTCAACTCTGATCGCCCTAATTTAAGTACTTATTGTCTCGTCTAAACGATTGCAGCAGATTTTAAACTAGCTTTCTATCCTCTGGCCTTGTCCACCCTAAAATCCATCCTCCATGCTGTCACGGAATGCTAGTACCTTGCCAACATGACACGGAAGCAAAGACATAAGGCATAAGGTTGAGGTATCATGATGCCCAACTTCTAGATAACACCTTCCTCCACATCACAATATATTGTCTGCATATCCCAGAGGGGAGGAATCCTACACTATTTGAAATGTGGTAAGCATCAAGTTTGATTGTAGATGAAATCAGCTGCATCAATCATGAAACATGATTCTCTTTGTTCTGTATGCATCCCCAAAATTTTAAGGAAATAGTTATAAATTAAGAGAGACCATGAATGTCTCTAACCTTGATGTTCTGCTGTGATTTGGAAGTAAGGAAGGGTGTTTGTCAGTGTCATCCTGTCTCTTAGTTAAACTTCTGAAGTCAAAACCCTCTAGTGACCTTCTTTACTCCCCTTTACCCACTTCCTTCAGGACCACTGCATTGCTTAACTCCAGTGGGCACCATTACGCTGGATTGTATGTAAATAGTGCCTCTGGAGTTGAGGTATACTCTACTGTGGTCCTTCTCTTTGCCTCACACTCCAGCAAATGCCAGAAATATGTAGACCTCACCCTGCTGAGTCTTGTTTCTTTGTATTTTATTTTTCTGGTTTCTCCTGGAAAATCTTTTCACTTTTTCCTCCTTGAAAACACAGAGACACACATAGACATGTACACACACATATACATACACTGCTGGTTAAATGTTTTTCATCCTTAAAGACATAGCTTAGGCATCAAACTCCTCCAGCAAGCTTTTCCTATTTCCCTGCTCATCTTCACGTTTGTGAGCCCACTCATGACGTTATATATCAATTTTGATTAGATACACGTCTTTCTTCCACTAAACCGTAAGATCCCTAGGAGCAGACACCATGTCTCAAGCACCATTGTGGTCCCAGTTCCTACCACAGTAACCGATGCCATCTTTCCTTTAACCACTTGCTAACACCCCTCTCTGCACCCCTCTCAGATGTCCCATCCCAAGGTTGACCCAGTCCCAGGATGATGAGAATGGGACTATATACTTCCTTCACTGGAAACCCTGCCCTGCCTACTGAGGCGTGATTTTTTTTCCTACCCCTAAGTGGCATTAAACACAATACTGGGTCCCACACATAGTCCCAAGGTCTAGGTTTATTATTAATTCCAAATGCCAATACCAATTGAGTATTAATACTAATAACAATAGGTGAAACATTGACAATCTAGACCAAGTTGTACTGTCTCAGAATTATCTAGTTCCTTTTCAGAATTTTCTGCAGCACCAAAAAGAAACAGATCTGCACACGTTCTTGCCTATCTTTGTGTGTGTGTGTGTGTGTGTGTGTGTGTGTGTGTATGCACGTATGTGTGTGTGTATGTTTGTGTGTTTAGGTCATGTTCCTGATCCCTGAGAGAGCAACATATGCACATGAACAAACAATATTATACAGGGCAGTCAATGTATACTTAGAGGAGTGTTTGTTTTTAATGCTTACTTATTTTTGAGAGAGAGAGAGAGAGAGAGAGAGAGCGAGCACATGAGTGGGGGAGGGTCAGAGAGAGAGGGAGACCCAGAATCGGAAGCAGGCTCATGACCTGGGCCGAAGTTGGATGCTTAACTGACTGAGCCACCCAGGCACCCCAGAGAAAGGAACATTTCTATGAGAAAGACTTAAATTTGATAAAAGGTACATCCAAGAAAGTACAATTCCTTGGGGTCTCTCATAAGATGATCTTTTTCATGATTTTGTTCAACAGTTATTTATTCAGAGCCTAGTATGTGCTAGGCACTGTTCTAGGGGACATACAAGTGAACAAAATAGAAAAAGAAATCTCTGTCCCATAGGGCTTACATTCTAATAGGTACTTAATTGCATTTGCATAAGTACAATGTTACATTACTTCTTCCTAGAGCAGAAGAATATTCTAGCTCAAGAATAAAACCAAGTTTCCAATTCTCATAAGGGAAAAATGTTTTTCAGCTCTCTAATGATCCTCCTCAAAATAGGTTCCAAAAAAATCTTGAGGCTCATCTTAGGTAGTAGGTACTTTTAATATTGACATTTAATATTTATGTCAGGAGATGAAAGTATTTAATGAATATATATAAAAAGCCAACCTTAACCAAATAGCTTTTCCAGCTTCATTCAGTACCATGAATGATACAGCTGATAAGATTATACTAAATTAAGTACTAATGGCCTTATATCAAACCTCACCAAGGTCTTCTGGCTCCCAGCTTAACCAATATGCAGTGTAGCTGGGTGACATTGAACTGGTTTCTCTCCAATGTGTGGTAAAGGGGCAGCTTTTCCTTGGCAAAGTCCCCTCGATGAGTCCATGGTGTCACTGGCGTTATCTCTGAGAGGTCATTGTTCATCTTCCATCATAGGTCAGACTTGGCAGTGGTGAAATAAATGTTCTTGCTACATCTGTACATACATAATCATGGGCTGTTCTGAACACATACGTCATTTTGTGGGTGGGTGAGAGGATTCTAAAAACAAAAAACAAATAGGCCTTTTCAGCTTTTGGAACTAAAAGAACACAATAAATGTGTTTCAACAAGGAGGATGATCCCAGGTCAGTTGTAGAAGTTTGTGTTGGCTAATGGACTAGGTAACCCCAGAATCTTTCCCATTGCCAGTAGACTGTGATTCCAAGAATCATCCACGAGTCAGAAGTCAATGCTATTAGTGTCTTGTGGGAGCATACTCATACGTATATAGAGAAGTCAATAGAAAGGCTCTGAAGAAGAGAGAGAAACTTTGCCTGTGTTTAACCAAAGAAAAGAACTCCTTGCATTTTGCCAATATCCTTCCTGTCACAATCTAGGGGCTAATTTTATGCAGTGTCAGAATTACAAGAAGCCATTTGAGGTGACATATTTTTAGAGAGGACTTATTAATGGTGGAATAAGAGTGAGGCATGAAGTTCAATAGTGCCTCCATATTAACTCCAGCTCCATAAGTCAAGTGGAAAATCTATAGATTAATGAAACTCAGTAAATTGTTTAATTATACTCCCGCCAACCCCCCCTCCCCAGGCACAGCCCTAGATGAACAAATACCCAGTTTCTGTTAGAGATGTTTCTTTCCCACATATCTCTCATTGTAACATTATTTACATGGAAGTAAAAAGGTAAAGTGGTATGTTATAAAATGTAAAAACTACATAAAGCTCCACAGGACATATTACTCCTAGGAGTAGAGTTGGAACCCAGTAATGCCAGGTAAGTGAGAAAACTGTCTGTTTTTATATTTTAATGATCAATCTAATGATTTGCTTTGGGTTTGTTAATGTCTTTGAATGGTGCCTTGAGCTTAACAAGGTGACTGTGTCTGCTTTTATTTCCTTCCTCTCCAGTTAGACACTTAGAATTATATTAGATAGTAATATCTCCATTAACCAAATGTTGTTGAGGAATGGGACTGAACATGAACACCAATACACTTTCCAAACAACTACGTTTTAGCTTAGCTGAGGTAGAAACAATGACAACCTAACTTAAGTGGGAACATTTGAAAACCTGTTTAGCCTTAAACACAGGTGCTGAGCATGATTATCCTGTGATGTTCTCAGGAGCTACTTTGATGTATAGGACCGTTCGTTCCTAGGTTGAATGATTCCTCTGTGTTTTGTTTTGTTTTACTGGGCCCATTTTCATACTTTTCTTCTTCACTTTTTAGCTGTTACTGCCCAAGGTCACACTTTTCCAGATTCTTTCCAACCTCTTCTAGTTGTCTGTTTCTAATATTAGTGAACCAGACACCATTTAACCAAACATACTAAGATTTACATCCAAAGTAGTCACGTTCAGAGTTTTGTTTGGTCTGAATCAGAGAACACTGAGGTAACACAGTGAAAGGCACGGGCCTATTCTCTATACTTCATACACCACTCCAGACCTGATTCTGTGTGTGGTCTGAGGCAGGTCCCCAAAGCCCATCCATGGTCCTTAGTTTAAACAGTTCTAAAGCTTATGCATTATGCCTATATAGAAATTATGTCGCATTTTCTCTCAAAGCTAGCTTATTCTCCTTTTAGACCAGGAGGTTGAAGACTTTGGTTTTGTTTATAAACTTGACTCTTGTTGACATATAGCCTGAGTAAGTATTTAACTACTCTAAGCTTCAGTTTCTTCATCTACAAAATGGCAGTAATAATAACTGTCCTAGAAGACAATTGCAGGATAAAAATAAAACAACATATATGCAAGCAAGGTGCAAACTCCAGACAAGTACAACTTAGCCTGAAGTCCATGGACAATGGGTGGGCTTCAGAGGATCTGTGCTTCTACTGATATTGTAAGAACAATGTGGGTTTTTGCCCCTGTATGTTTTTCTTGGCATAAGTGTCCATAGTTTTCATCTATGGAGTTTATGACCCTAAGGAGATTAAGAATAATTGCTTATAGCCTGCACTTTATGATATCACTTTTATTCCCTGGTTCTAGACTAAATTTCAGGTGGGTACAGTTGTTTAAGTTATTGACTTCCAACTTACAGAGGTGTTAATGTGTATTTGGAGTACTAATAGTATCTAGTGAGCTCAACTTAAATGAATAAGCTATTAGAGAATATGTATCGAAAATACACATAGCCATATCCTGCTACTTCGTATGCTACTTTACTATGTTATATTATCGATATATCTATATCATTTCAATGAATAATTAGTATATCATCTAGTCTAACATTCTTATTTCATCAAAGAGAATAAACAAGCTGATCTTCATAGTGTCTATATCTGTATCGGTTTCACTTCTTCAAAGGGATGCTGTGAAGATAAAGATATAGCTGTTACAATGTTGGAGATTTCAGAGGAAGGTTACAATGTAATAATAATGATATGGTGGCAATAATAGTTATGAAATAGCTTATTATAACTACTGTTAATTGCGTATCTGCTAAGTACCGGGCACTGTGTTAGGCATTTTGTACAAAATGTATCTAATTTTCAAATCAACCTTTAAAGATAGACATTATTGTCCTCATTTTTAGATGAAGAAACCTATGAATTAGGTTAAGAAATATGTCCCAATCACAAAGCTAATAAATGACCAACCTGGAATTTTAACCCAAATCTGTTTGGCTCTAAAGTCTGTTATTTTTTTCCTGTAGTTAAATGTAGCAGATGATATATTTGTGATTTGTGACTCTTAATAAGGTATAAGCCAGCCCTACAAGATGAATTAATTCTTATGTTTCTACTGAATTTGAATATTATAATAGTCAATGTACTAACTTCAAAAAACTTAGGGCGCGCCTGCAATGCAATCTAACCTTTATCTTAAAGGTAAGAGATGCCCATTGAAAGGTATTGGGCAAGGAGATGATATAATTCGATCTTGTGTCTTTGGAAGATACAGTACAGTTGAATGAGTTGGAACTCATTCAGATGTGACTAGAGGCAAGGAGGCCAGAAGGGAGGCTGTTTTAGCAGCAGCAGTAAGGATAGACAGAAGTGAGTGGGCTCTGTGACTCTCTAGGAGGTAGCCTAGATAAGTCTTGATGACTAGATGTGGGAGGTCAGGATGGTGAGGAATCAAACAAGGTGCCCAGATTTCTGTGTGGACATCTCCTTCCCTGTTTTTAGGACAGGCAGACAGGTCATCAGGAGGAGATTTACAGGTGAAAATGCTAAGTGCTTTTTGGATATATGGCCTTTGGATATTCTGTTTTGAAGTTTAGAAGAGTGATGGATGGGCTGGAGATTTAGTTTCAGAAGTGAGCACCATAAAAATGGCTAAGGAAAGCCTTGGAAGTAGATGAAACTGCTCAGGGAGGGTATGTATGGTCAGAAGGGAAGAGAGTTTAGACCAGACCCTGAAGAAAAGTAACATTTAAAAGACAAGTACCAGAGAAAGGGTAGCTAGAGCTGTGGCAGCGTGGCATCATAGATTGGACAGTATTTCAAGATGGAAGAAGTGACTCTAGGTATTTACCCAAAAGAAGTGAAAACATATGTTCATACAAAGCCCTGTACTTCAATGTTTATAGAAGTTTATTAGTAATTGCCACAAACTGGAAGCAATCTAAATATCCATCAACGGGTGAATGAATAAATAAATTGTACATCTGTACAATGTACTCAACGATGAAAAGGAACTGCCTCTACACACAGCATTGATGACTCTCAGAAGAATTTGCTAAGTGAAAGAAGCCAAGTACAAAAGTCTACAGACTGTTTATATGACAGTCTGGAAAGCAAAACCATGGAGACAGAAATCAGGTCAGTGGTTGCCAGGAGCTGGAGGTGGGAGAAGGGGATTGACCATCGAGGGGCTCAGAGGAACTGTTGGGGGGGGGTGATGGTAATGTTGCTTATCTTGATTATGGTGGAGGTCACCTGAGCATATGATGTATCCAAACTGCTAGACATGTACACCTAAAAAGGATGAGTTCTACATTATATAAATCATGTGTCAATAAAACCAACCTAAAGCAAAACACAAATACAAAAGGGAGTTGTCAAAATGTCAGACGCTGCTCACAAATCCTACAAGAAGAGGCCTGAGACGTGCCCGTTGTGTTCGGCATCGGTGACTTTATGGGGAGCAGTGTCAGTGGCACGGGGGAGGCAGAAGCTAGATTGCTAAGGGTTGAGGAGTAAGAAAAGACTGATGGTTGTCCCCCAATACCCATTTTCTTCTTCTTTTGTGGGAATGGAGCCCTGAATTTAGACTCATGACTATGCAGAATGAAGACTGTTTTGCCCAGTCTCCCTGGAAACTGAATGTGGCCATGTGACTGAATGCTGGCCAAAGAGATGTAAGTGAAAATGTCCTGAGGCAGCTTCTGGGAGCCTTCCAGAAGAGGTAGCTGGTATTCTTCCATTGCCCTTTCTTCTTTGCTCCTTCTACCTTTGTGCTGGTTGAAATGCAGACATGATGGCTGGCATTGGAGCAGCCAACTTGGACCATGAAATGACTTCAGAAAGGGAGACTACAAATGACGAGAACATTTTGGAGAAGCCTGGGTCTCTTAGCTCTTTGAGAGACGCTAACCTGGTCCAGGACTACTTATCTCTGTACTTTTAAGATATGTCAAATGAATCTCTTTCCTGGTTGAGCTTAATCCTATAAGCTACCGGGAACAAATCTGAGGATGGAGAGGTGGTGAGTGCAGGCAATGCTTTCAAGAAGGTTGGCTATGAAGGGGACCAGTAAAAGGTGGGTGGGATGGTACCTGGAGAGGGACATAGGTTGAGGGAGGGTTTTGTGATCTCCAAATTCATACTCGATTCTCTGTGAATGGAAACCTGTAGATGACCCAGAATCTCTTTCCACCAAAAGCCCTGTGAATTGTCACTGGGTTGGACTTTGTGGCTCACTTTCCAGAAGGAAAGGAGAAGCAATGCATTCCCCTCTGAACATTTTGTACCCGTCTCCTTCCAGCCCCTTGCTTGTGTAGAGCTTATAACATCTAGACAGATGGGGCTGCATTTTGGAGCCCCCTCCCATTTTGGGCCCGTCTCTTCAGGGCTCCTTTCCTGAGGCCTTAACTTAGCAGGTCTACTTCTCTCTTACTCTCCATTGGAGTGTGTGTGTGTGTGTGTGTGTGTGTGTGTGTGTGTGTGTGTGTATTACAAAACTGCATTATTAAGGTATAATTCATATACCATAAAATTCAGCCAGAATGTACAATTCAATGCTTTTTAGTATACTCACAAATTTGTGCAGTCACCATCATCACTTAATTTTAAAACATTCATCTTGATATCTTATTACTTATTGTTATAGCAATATTTTCGATCTCTGTTGATGTTGACTTCTCTCTCTCTGTGCTTTGTCTTTCTGCTTTACCGGGGGAGCTCCACTAGGGCAGGGACTGTGATGACTATGGATAGGGCTGCTTCCTTAGCACCTGGCAGACACGGACTGGCAGAGAGATCGGGCAGAACCACACAATGAAAGCCTGAAGCTTGTCCCATTCATTCTTTATTGCAGCAGGTGCAGGGCACCTGAGTGGGAGCCAGGTCCCCACCTGGGAAACCATTAGGAGTAGGCAATTCTCTGAGGGGTTACAGGGAGGGCATACATGCCCTGGGGAGGCTTATAACTCTGGGGTGGGGCTGTGGTGATTTGGGAAACCACGTTCAATGTATCTATTGTTTTCAAAGAAGGAGCTAAGGAAAGTGACACTGGACAATATCTTTCTAGTGGGCAGGAATACGCAGAATATGGAGGGGTGAGAAGGGCGTGGGGTCTCCAAAGGGTTCAAACACCGCATTGAGGCGCCGCAACGCAGCTGGAGTTTTCCTTGGGAAACTCAGACGTTTGCCCGCTGGGCTGGCACAATGGCGTTTCCGAACCCATGCCCGACCCACTGGGGGCAGTACTTGTTATTTGCTAGACGCTTCTTTCTTTTGCAACTTCAAAGCTGCAAGAGCTGCAACCTTGCCGATGACTCAATCGTTTCCCCGAACCCTCTGGGCTGTGTCACCGCCGCAGCCGCCCCTCTGCCCTCCCAGTCGTCCCCGCATCTCCGTGCAGCGCCGCCCGTCCCAGGGGAACCGCGGGCGCACCTGGCGCCTCGGGCGCCCCAGCACTGCGCGCTGGTGGCCACACCGCCCGGCGCGCAGCTGCCAGAGCGCTCCCTCCCGAAACATTTAAGTGGAGTGGCTTGTCTAGCGCCCAGCGAACAACATTATCCAATTGCTTCCCGTTTTATTCGCAGGCTGGGAGCTGAGAGAGCCGGAGCGTTCACTTTCAACCCTCAAGGGGGGGAGGGGGTGCGGGTGGGGAGGGGAGAAGCTTGCGGCTCCACCTCGCGCGCAGCGCGGCCAGAGCGCCCGGCTCCGGCAGAGGCGAGCAGCGCCGGTGAGCCCCGCAGCAGCGCGCCCGGCCGCCCGGAGCCCCGCGATGGAGTGAGTATCCCCGCGCGCGGCTCGCTGCCCTCCTCTCGGCATGTTGCCATGGCGACCGCGGCAGCAGGCAGATGCGGGCTCGGGTCCCAGTCCCGGACGGGTGTTTAATTTCAGCCCAGTGTGTTCGCCTGGTGTTTCTATAGCAGCAGTCGCAGGGGCTGGAGCCAAGGGGCAGGAGCCCCGGGATGAGTGGTTTTGTGCCGCTGCCTCTTGGCCAGCAGGGCCTCCGGAGGGGACGCTGCTGCTAAGGAGGGAAGCACGTCCTAGGGTTCCCCATCCCTGCCCCAAGCTTCCGATTCTCAGGGAGTTGGCTGAGAATAGCCATTACTTCCGATTCCTAACCATGTCAGCATTATTGGACTGCAGTTAAAAAAAAGCGGGGGGGGGGGGGGTGTCACTGCGGATCGGAAGCAAATGTGGTTCGGTGTGAATTGTGTAATGGAAGGATGATGAGTTAGTGGGTAATATGAGACAGAGCTGCAATGCCCTGGCTACTAGAAACCAGCAGACGACCCAAAATTATTGATTTGTTCCTGGGGTAATTGAGAAATGAGACAGAAAGGTAGGAGCAGCAGCCGGGGGGTTGACTTACAACGTTTGGCGCCGTGGGCACAGCATGGGAGGGGTGGGGAAGAGAGGGCAGGGAGGCAGGAGGGGCGTTAACCAGAAAAGACACAATAAAGGGCTTCTGTCTTGGGTTCGAACTGGGGTTTCTCTCCCCTCAGCCTTTACATCCCGGCGTTGCCTTTTGGTCACTCTCTCAGGCTCCTGCCGCAGCAGGGCCACTTTGACGGGCGACAGGCTCCAAGAAAGGGTGAATTCTGGAGCCAGCTATTAGATACTGCTCACTTGGTCAGCTTCTCCGCCTCCTGTTCTCTTCCCACGGATACTTCCTGACATTGGGGCTGTAAGAAATCATATTTCAGCCTAGAGATAACGGCCAGTTTTCAGGTGTCGGGATCTTCATGCCAAACCCAATAAACCGTAGATGCAGCTGTCATCCCTCTGCATATCTGATTGTGTAAATGTAATTTAATCCTCACCAACAAGGCTGCTAAAGCAGAAGTAAGAGGTGGTGCAGCATTTTAGGAGTGAGGAGTTGTAGATTTCAGCCCCTTACTTGGCTGGCACTAGTGTTACTGATTTTCTGTACCAGTAATTTAATATCTCCGAGCCTCAGTTTCCCTATGTGTACCATGGAGACAAAGATGTTCCTGACTTACTTCTAAGCATTGTTGAGAGGATCAGATAATATTTCTGTATCTTCTAAAGGGCTCTGTAAATTGTAAGGTATATATGAATTTAAGGAGTTAATGATCAAGTCTCTGGAATCGGTTTTCTGGGCTTGAGTCCTTGTGCATTTTGCTGAATGACGTCAGTCTCTCTGGGCCTCGTTTCTGGAAACAGGAATGATAACTATTTCATGAGATTTTTGTGAAGATCAAACAAATTGGTACATATGATGGTCTTCGAGCCTGGAACAAAGAAAGCTCAATAAATATCATCTACTATCTATAAATATTATCTATTATCTATTATTATTATTGTGGTCTCCAGGAGTCCTCGTTGACATTTTGTGGGGTCTCAGGTTGGTGCCAAGGTGTTTTATTTTCCCCCAGACAATTTATTAAGAAACTTAATGCCCCCAGGGCAACTGAGAGTAACACAATTCTCAAGATACCATTGTAGATGTTCAGAAGCAACCAGGAGACATAGCAGGCTTGAGTACACAGAACAGAAGCTGGACGACTTGGCTTCTGGCATGTTCTGGTCTTATTGCCCAATGCCATTTTTTTCATTAGACATGGAAACTGTCCTTTATAAGAGGATGTATGTAGGTCTAGTCGTCCCACGGTGGAAGGTTAAAGGGTACCCTGGCTGTTTGCCAGGACAGTAGTTCTCATCTTAACCATCTCACATGAATACTCTAATGTATAACATACCTTCCAGACTTACAACTTGAGCATTCAGTAACTGAGGAATGGCACACAGGATTTGTAAGCTTCCTTCCCCAGACCTTTCCCTCATCTTCTCTCCATCCTCCAGCTAAGTTTTTGTTCCAGGTGTGCCTACCTCCCGCGTGGAATTCCTGGTGAACACAGGCTTTCCGTATCATGCTCTTCCCTGTCCTTCTGCAGGGTTCAGATTGGTGTCCCAGCCAGCCCCCTTCTCTCCTGATCAGCCTGTCCCTGGCTTTCCTGTCCCCCTGTGACATTTCAAGGTCCTCCTCACCTTCCAGTTAACCTCCTGCCTTTCCAGCTGTCTAATCTGTTCACTCTCCCACTTCCATTGCTTCATTAATATAATTCACTTTTTAACTCTTTTTCTCTTCTTTCAGAATACTACCTTTTCCTGTCTTGGGTGTAACCAAATTTCTCAAATCCTGTTCTTCCCCTCTATCTAAACCCTCTCAAAAATCCCATCTAAGATATAACTCCATTCTCCTTCCTTATCATTTTCAACTTATGTTTATGGAAAAGAATTGAAAGGGGGGGATAAAATTCACTTGCTTAATTTTTTCATCTAACCAACAAATACTTGTTGAGATTAGCACTGGTCAACAGAGCAGGCATGATTCTCATCATCTGAAGTTCATAGTTTAATGAAAAGATAGATGTTAAAGCGGTAAATGAATATACAAATACAAATGAATCATTTGTATGAATGAATGAATATACAAATGAATATACAAATACAAAGTGCAATAAATGCCATGAGGGAAATGATGCAGAGGAAATAACAGGAAGGGAATATAGGTTAGATTAGGAGGTCAACAAAGCCCCTCTGAGGAGCTGATATCTAATGTGAGATCTAAAGGATGAGTAGGAGTTGGCTTGGTGAGGAGTAGAGGGAGGAAGCACTCTGGGCTGAGAAAATGGCACATGCTAAGGCCCTGGGGCAGCAGAGATCCTTGGCAGGTTAGAAGAACTGAAAGAAGGGGAGTATGGCTGGAGTTTTGGCAGTGAGGAAAAGATGGTTTAGAGATGCTGCTAAGTGCAATGGGGTGCCACAAGGAGCTTTACGAACGGGTGTGATGGTAATTATTTGTGTTTTGTGTCTTCAAAGCTTCAAAGTACAAAAAGCTAAAATTGCCTTTCCTTCTGGAGGTATGTAAAATGGATGACATAGAAAATGTGTCATAGGCAAGCATCAGAATACTGCAAACGTTTGCAATAGGAGAAGGGGGATTATCAGTTTTAAAAACCAGCCAGCTTGTGGTGTGCCAGTACCTGATAGTTTTGAATAAGCCGAGGTCCCTAATTTTATTATTATTTTTAATTTTTAACTTTTTTTTTTTTTTTTTTTAATTTTATTTTTGAGACAGAGAGAGACAGAGCATGAACGGGGGAGGAGCAGAGAGAGAGGGAGACACAGAATCGGAAGCAGGCTCCAGGCTCTGAGCCATCAGCCCAGAGCCCGACGCGGGGCTCGAACTCACGGACCGTGAGATCGTGACCTGAGCCGAAGTCGGACACTCAACCAACTGAGCCACCCAGGCGCCCCTAATTTTTAACTTTTTAATGTTTATTCATTTTTGAGAGAGACAGACATGAGCTGGGGAGGGTCAGAGAGAGAGGAAGACACAGAATCCGAAGCAGGCTCCAGGCTCTGAGCTGTCAGCACAGAGCCCGACGCGGGGCTTGAACTCATGTGAGGTCATGACCTGAGCCAAAGTCGGACGCTTAATCAGCTGAGCCACCCAGGCGCCCCTCGAGGTCACTAATTTTAAATGAAATGGAGTGAAAATAAGAATACGATCATTTATTCACGAGCCTTATTGGTTTTCAAAAAACAAGAGCATCTTAGTTGAAATAGGAGAAAACATGCGTAACAAGCAAAGACGGTCCTGACTGTACTTGGCTGCCCTCCTTGTTGGGTTGAGTGTGAGAACAATGTGTATGTGGGAACAAACTTCAGCGTATGCGGTTACTAATTTGGTACCACACCTATAGGTTTTGCTGGACGCTTCTCTAGAACACAGTCTTCAAAACAGTATGAGAGCTGAAAGGCACAGAGGACATAGCACGGGAACTCTTTCAATTGTTGCCATCTCTGCCAGCACTGGGGCTCTGACAACACGGATGGCGGCCTCAGAACTGATCTGATGGGACTCAGAAAAATGACATTTCCCATTGCCTGTCAGGGGCCTGCTTTCACAGACACTTAGCCACGGGACAAGTTTCAAGCATCCAGAAGAGATCACGAAGCATCTAAGCTAAAGTTTGCTTTTTCACAGAAACAAATCTAGGCTCATGATGGGATAAGCGTGGAAGGGGGACTGAATCACAGTTGACTTCTGGTTCTTAGCATATGCCTTCATTCGTGCGTTCACCCTTATGCAGCAAACATACTGAATATTTTATATGTGCCAAGCACTGCAATAGGTCCTGGGGATAAATGGTGACCTGATCCTGTCTTCAAGGAACTTTCTGTTTAGTCTCAATGTGACTATGGATGCCATATGACCTTGAGCCATTTTCCTTGGCTATGTCTGTCCTGTTACACAAAGTGTGCCATTTTATGTGTTCGGCACGTTGTAGGCATTGAATAACTATGTTTGAGAATGTGTAAGGCCTTTAAAAATTAATTTTTGTGATGAAAGTAATGTATGCTTTTTACAACAATTCAAATGGCTTGGGGTTCAGTTTATGAAATAAACCTATCCCTTTCCCTACGCTTTCCCCCAAGTCTCAGTCCCTAGAGCATTACCATGAACAGTTTGGAGGTATCCTTCCTATTTTCCATGCAACAAAACAGAGTTGGAAGCACATACTTATATAAGTTTAAATACTTCCTTTTAAATAAATTAAATCCTACCACATTTGTTATTCTGTAGCTTGCTTTTTCCTCTTCATATATTGTGCATACTTTTATATATCGATATATACACACCTATCACATATGCTTTTGTTAGCTGCTTAGCAGTTACTTTTGGAATATAGTTCATCAGTCCCCTTTGATGAAGATTTAGGTTCGTTGCCATTTTTTTTTGCTATTATATGCAATGTTGCAATGAACATCTTTGTACATCCTGCAAGTGAATCCGTATACTACTTTCCAGAAATGGAATCGCTTAATAAGTGAGTATGCATTTTATGATTTTTTCTATATATTGTCAGAGTACATTGCCACAAGGAATATTTGAGTCCCTGTTTCCTCAATCCTTGACAACCCTAGCCACATTATAGATTTATATCTGAGTAATACACTTATACTTGGTGCCTCTAACTTTATGTGACCACTCTATGAGTGGTCAGTCTGTGCTTTTGCCCTTCCTGGACTGAGGGCCTCTGGGCTACTGGTCATTTTTTTTCAGACAGCAATAGGGAGCCATAAAATACAAACAGCAAGCTTGAATCCAGAAGAGAATGAAAATTATTTGCAAAGGCAAAACTTAAAATACCTAATTAACTTTAAAAAGCGATCAAGGAGGTTTTTGTAGAGTTTGTCCAATTTTGACTTTATTGACTGATTCCTTACAACTGAGGGAATGAGACTATACCACTCAGCCCTCCTTTTACCATTTGTCACAGTTATACTGTTAGTTTTACATTTTCAAAGTTTTAACATTTGCAATTTTGAATTGTAAACATAATCCTCCCAGTCCATTCAGTCAACTGAATGCACTTGATTGCACTAGGTACTGTTCTTTTAAACATTTTTTTAATGATTATTTTTGAGAGAGAAGGAGAGACAGAGCGCAAGCGGGGGAGGGCAGAGAGAGAGGGAGGCACAGAATCTGAAGCAGGCTCCAGGCTCTGAGCTGTCAGCACAGAGCCCAACACGGGGCTTGAACTCACAGACTGCGAGATCATGACCTGAGCTGAAGTGGGATGCTGAACTGACAGAACCACCCAAGTGCCCCACAGCAGGTGCTGTTCTAAGCATTGAGAATACAGCAGTGAACAAAACTGAGAAAGATCCTCCCCTCACAGAGCTTCTATTTCATGAAAGAGACACAATGTGTATATACGTTAATTTCAAGACTAAAAATAAAACACATTAGGAGTCTAGAGGGTGATGAGGGAAGGTTATTTTTGATAGAGTAGTCAGGAGACAGGTTTCTGAGTGGGAGAGTTTGAACAGAGACTTGAACAAAGTGAGGAGATGAGTCATGCAGAAGGAAGAGCAGTTGCAAAGGTCCTGAGGCAGCACCATGCTTTGTGGGCTTAGTGTTAGTCGCGATCTGGATAAAGTCAAGATCCCCACCAGCCCCTTCCTCATAGGCATCCTCTTTCCTGAGCATTTTGTGTTGACTTAGTGTTTAATAGTAAGGTACTGTTTTCAAACAGGGCCCAAGGGTGTTATATTCTGAATGCCTTTCTGTTGCTTCTATGAACAAACAAATTGGATGTTTGTAAAATTATAGATTCATGTATTTACCTCCCTCATAATTCTATAAGGCATTGTTCCATTGTGTTCTGGCATGGACTGTTGCTCTGGAAAAGTGTGAGGCTAGGCTGATTATTTCCTCTTTGTACCTGGCTTACCTCCTCTCTCCCCTCCCACTCTGGCATTTTTTTTTTTTTTTTTTTTTTTTGCATTGGGGCTGATAGAATTATATTTGAACATGAAACTTTAATAACTTTGCTGTGATATTTCTTATTGCAAGTCACTGTGTCAGTTTCTCCTGGAAAATAGTACATTCCTTGAATCTGAAGACTTATATTTTCCTTTATTTTTTGTAAAGACATTTTCTTTATGGCTTTCAATTAAACAGCCTCCTTGTCCTCTTTATCTACTATAGGTACATTTATTAGTTAGTACCCTCCATAACTATCTTCAATTGCTTACATTTTTTTTCCTGTAAGTTTTCGTTACAGTTTAAAGTCTATCCTCTAGGCAACTGACTTTTTTTTTTTTTAGCAATATTTGTTTAGTTCTTACTTATTTTATGTAGATTTCATTTCTGTAATGGTTTTATTGTCATCTTCTATTTGTTTTCTGACTCCTCCAGCTCATTTGGCACATTTTTATTTCACTTTATTTTTTTAAGTTTTTTTATTAAAAAAATTTTTAATGTCTATTTATTTTTGAGAGAGAGAGAGACACACAGAGCGTGAGCTGAGAAGGGGCAGAGAGAGAGGGAGACACAGAATCTGAAGAAGGTTCCAGGCTCTAAGCTGTCGGCACAGAGCCTGATGTGGGGCTTGAACCCACAGACCCTGAGATCATGACCTGAGCTGACATCCAGTGCTTAACCAACTGAGCCACTCAGGCGCCACTCATTTTGCACATTTTTTTTCTTTTTTTTAAATTTATTTTTATTTTTATTTTTATTTATTTTTAATTTTTTAAAATTTACATCCACATTAGTTAGCATAGATTCCTTAATGCCCCTTACCCATTTAGCCCATCCGCCCTCCCACAACCCCTCCAGCCCTCCTCAGTTTGTTCTCCATATTTATGAGTCTCATTTTGCACATTTTTTAAAAGAGTTGTTTTTCTTTAATTTCTTTGAGTGCATGGAGGATTGATCTGAAAATTTTATTTATTTCTTGTGTTATTTTTCTGAATACGCTTACCTGCCTTTTGCTTGTAAATCTTTCCTCTCTTTTTAAAAAATAATAATCAAACATAAAGGGTCTATGCATGTTGACAGCATTTATTACTCATTTCTGAATGGAGGTAATTTATCCAAGCCTTCTATTTGCCCAAGAATAAGTGGGAGACAGTGTTTGGGGAAGACAGTGACTTTAGATGAGATATTTTGTCCCATAAATGTTTCTTAAAACTGTACCATGTCTTTTGCTCTAAAAGTGCCTTGTAGTATGTAAGCAGGTCACTGAGATAGATCACACACTCTGTGTGTGTGTGTGTGTGTGTGTGTGTGTGTGTGTGTATGTGTGCACGTGTGTATGTTGAAGTGGGGGGAGCAGACGGATATTTGGTGCTTATTTGTCACTATGTGGTTGACTCTGTTGAGCATCTGTGAACAGAGGGGAAAGGTCAAGTCATCTACAAAGGTAATTGTTAACTTTCCTTCTTGTTTCACTACATCTCTTACCTCCAGACTATGGCCAGACTGTGGTAGACTATGACAACCCTCTGTGTGTCCAGACTAGTCCTCTATATTAAGTTTTTAATTTTTCAAAAAGTTTATTTTGAGAGACAGAGTGAGCGGGAGAGGGGCAGAGAGAGAGAGAGGGAGAGAGAATCCCAATCTGTTATCAGCACAGAGCCGGACTTGGGGCTCGGACCCATGAACCGTGAGATCATGACCTGAGCTGAAATCAAGAGTTGGACGCTCAGTTGATTGAGCCACCCAGGTGCCCCTCTGTATTAAGTTTTTAAATGTCAGACTTTCACTGATAATAGAGAGAGAGAGTTCACACAGTAGTACCTCCATCAGTGACACTTCCTTTTTGCACTGTCTGATATGGACCCAGCCCCTCCACACACCTGTTTCCCATGTCTCTTGTGACTTGGTGGTACCACTCATCGCCATTCCAGTGTTGGGCCTCTGTGGGCTCTCTCTTTACTTAGCAATTTTTGAAAGCCAATTGACATCTCTAGAGGTATAGATTCACCTTTTTGCGCTGTCCACTGCTTTAACAAAATTTTTACTCTTTTTGGCAGATAATTCTTATAGTCTGTGATTTGGGAATCTTAATTCTGCTACTTTCATAGTCAATAAATTCCTCCCCCCCCCCCCGGTTTTTCATTCTTTTCATTCATTTTTGGCAGGTTTCAGGGAGATATAGAGAAAACTTGCCTTTACCATGTCTCCGAGTGAAAGAATCGGTGAATCTTACATTCCCATGAAAATACTAGGAACTAGCAAACGTCATTGTTCCTGGAAAATTTATTATTATAGATCTTTTTTTTTCCCAATCGATTGTTAGCAACGTATATGGCAGAATAAGTTTGCAAATGATGTTATAAATACTTCAGAGCAGAAGAATTTTGGAGGAGGTGTGCATAGTGGGTATTCTCTGTCTCACCCTTCAAATCCATTCTGTACCTTCCTCCCCTGCTTAACGTCCTTTGAGGCTGACCTGTGTGGACTACAGCAGTGAGGCTTTCTCGCCCTTTGGGTTGGGTCAGTGCAAAGCACCAGCAGAAGAGCCCAGGGTAGAAGAAGAGTGACATCAGTGGACTTACTCTATGGTCTCCCTTCCTACAGGGCAGGGAGTTGGCATTGTCTGCTTTCCTCATCTGAAGGCCACAGCTCCTGCCTGCAGCCCACTCCTACACTCTACATCTAGTTCCCTCCTGGTTCTGGTGACCTCTCCCTCCCCTTGCCCCTTCAGGAGTAGGTGAGGCTATGACTGGTCTCCCCACTTGGTTAGCCTCTGGTGTTTGGCCATCCCTGTTGGTTTCCCATAACTCTGCCCATGCCTTTGTAAAGCAGTCCCTTTATTAAGCTCCTCTAATTCTCCAGTGTAAGCATGCCATCTACTTCTGGCTGGGATCCCAACTCACAGAGTGTGCAAAGGATAGAAGTGTTTGAAGTTTAAGAAAAAATACACTTCAGGTTTCCAGGATGGAACTTGGCAACTTTGTGTCTGTTTACACATTCTGGTCATTGAAGCTCAAGGCTCCAAAATTAGAAGAAGCTGTTTGATAATTGTTATGAGTTTATTCAAGAAGGAGAATCTCCATTGCTACAGGCTACCGAAGTCAGTCTGCTTCCCATTGAAAATGTCATTTTTCTTGTAACTTAGAATAAAAATTGCCCAAATTTGACTCCTCAGAGGGAGCACCAATCTCAGTGATGAGGTGGCTCAATTAGAATTTTATTTAAGGAAATGAAATTTTATTTCTTCTCCTAATAGGAAGGAACTTTACTAGCAAAAATTCTGTTTTTGTGAATAGAACTTCACATTTCTATTTGTATTTGACCTACTGTTTAAATATAAGTGGTGATTTAACTTATCAATAGCGTCTAAAAGAATCCTTCCTAAATTGCTGTCAAATCAATAAAATCTATCCCATCTTGTTTAATCTTCTTCACAGATAGCACAAAAGCATAGCATATGGTCTAATCAAAAGGTGTGTTACAAGTTCTGAATAGATGGGCTTTAAAGATATTTTACTCCATTTTATATAGTATTTTATACCTAGTGAGTTATTTAGACTGCTTGTCCTACTTTAAGTGCTTCCATATCTCTGTCAATTATGTTCATTTATTCATTCACTTCACTCATAATTATTAAGTACCTACTATGTGCACTGGTACACTGTTCTAGGTACCTGTGATACAAAAAGGAATACGACAGTCCCTGCCTTCATGGAGTCCATAGTCTAATGAGGAACAAACATAATTGGCCAGGTTATTATATAATAAAGTGTGCTAAGTGTTATGCTGGCAGAAGTTTTGATGGGATACTGTCTGAAGCACATAGCAAGTGACAGGAGCCTAAATGAATCTAAGAGCTCAGGCATTCTATATGAGGTCAAAATTCAAGCCTAATTCTTAGCCCCTGAAATTAATTTAGCACACAAGCACTTTGTTTTTAATGTCTGGACTAGTCGTCTTACAACTTTTAAAAAAATGTTTTATTTATTTTTTGAGAGAGAGAGAGAGAGAGAGCATGCAAGCAGGGGAGGGGCACAGAGAGAGGGGTGCAGAGGATCTGAAACAGGCTCTGTGCTGATCGGCTGATAGCAGTGCACCTGATGTGGGGCTTGAGCTCATGAACTGAACCATGAGATCTTGATCTTTACTGGAGCAGAAGTCAAGACGCTCAACCGACTGAGCCACCCAGGCGCCCCCATCTTAACAACTTCTTAAGTCACTTTCTAAAACACTTGCCAAGCCAACTCCAATGTTAAAACTAGTTTGAATAATTGACAGTCATGTTTTTGTTTGCAATGATGAACCTATGGCTAACGCTACCTCCAGGACCATGAATGTTACCATCAGTATCGTGGTGATTGGCTGCCCCCTTGAGGAATCAGAGTCTCAGTTTTCCAGATGACTTTGCAAAGTGCGATCACTAATAAGGTCAGACAAAACAAAGGAAAAAAGCAAACAGAACAGACAAACACAAACACTTAAGATTTACAGGTCACTGCTAGGCTTTTTTTAGACACAGTATTTGATTTGTTTTAGCCATCTTTGTTGAAATACTATCAAACCCCTCTAACTTTTGAAAGGCATTAAGATCTGCCAGACTGTACAGATTAGCCATTTAGAGAAACAGTAAAGCTGATCTAGAAACAATCAGGAGTTCTCCATCCTTCCAATGCTTTCCTTAACTTCTTATCTTCCAAGAGGGAAGTGCCCAGCATTTAAAGTTAATGACACCAGCAACAAGGTCTCATTTCCTCAGAGATTCATGCTGTGAAGTGCATAGCTATCACCTGGAAATAGTGTTAAAAGGCAGATCCTGAATCTGTAAATGTGGGGTGGGATTGGAGAGTCTGTGTTCCCAGCAAGCTTCCCACGAGAGGATGCTGCTGGTGGTGGTCTATAGACCCCACTCTGAGTAACAGCTTCACAGTGCAAAGACACAGTGTAGGGCTGAACATAATGCCAGAAGTGAGGGCCTCATTCTTTTACACGTCCTCCTTCAAAACAGAACTGGAGTTGAGCAACCTGTGTGTGAAACAGGCCAATCTACAGAGCAAAACCAGACTTTTCATTTTAGTTGGCATAACTTGGCAGTTCCATGTGAATAGATAAAATCTTTATATTTTTGGAAAATCAGAACAGGATCAGAGGTTGTCAAGAAGTGTTTATAAGGCAGATAAGCGTAGTCTTATCTTTTAAAATATGAATTTGAAAATTTTTGTGGTCATAATTTAAAATCCAAAAATATTTTTCTTTAGCCAGTTTCTTAATATTTAAAAAAATAGCTAGTGAATCTAATTATCTGTGGTCTCAAGAGTCTGCAAATCAGTAATATCTTGATATAAATGTCAAGGAATGATTCTATAAATCTGATAGTCATGTGAGTTTGAACATGATATGTTAGGACCAAATAGCTTGTAGTATTAGATTTTTTCTTTCTTTGTTTCTTGTTTGTTTGTTGTTTGTTTGTTTCTTTCTTTCTTTCCCTTTCTTTCTTTTCCTTCCTTCCTTCCTTCCTTCCTTCCTTCCTTCTCCTTTCTCTCTTCCTTCCTTCCTTCTTCCTTCTTTTCTTTACTCTTTTCCTTCTCTTCTCTTCTCTTCTCTTCTCTTCTCTTCTCTTCTCTTCTCTTCTCTTCTCTTCT
>NC_064807.1:68372367-68382538 GCF_023721935.1 Panthera uncia
CTCTTCTCTTCTCTTCTCTTCTCTTCTCTTCTCTTCTCTTCTCTTCTATTTCAGTAGGCTCCACACTAGGCATGGAGTCCAATGTGGAGCTTGAACGCACAACCCTGAAATCAACACCTGAGCTGAAATCAAGAGTCGGATGCTTAACTGACTGATCCACCCAGGTACCCCAGTATTACGTTGTGTGAATGAGATTGGCAAGCTTAAGCATCTTTACTCTTGGAAGCCAGGGAAGAGTGACCTACTTCATAAAGGATAATTCAAACATATTATTAAGTTGTGTTTTCATTTATGTGAGGTGTAAAATAGCTCCCAAACTCCTTGTTATGGGAACTAAATATTATAAAGACAATACATATTTGAGAACTAAACTGTACAGAACAAGGTTCTCTTGTGGATTCTTGGTTGCTTAATAAAATGATGGCTCTTTAAATCTAGTTACATTTTCAGGAATTAAAGCGCAGTTCTTGAGGGCTCTCAGTATGTCTGTCCTTCCCCCGCCCCGCCCCCCCAGCCTGTGTCAGCCACACAATGTACCTTCCTGTTAGTTCCACTCTCCAGGTCTTGCAATTAGAAACATTTCATTATATCATGGTGGTGTGCATATGACTTTAGTACAAGAAGAGTAGGTGTGTCATGTCCTGGAGAAACAAATATGAGGAGTGTGTGTGTGTGTGTGTGTGTGTGTGTGTGTGTGTGTGAGTGTGTGTATGAAACTCTACTTTTCAAGACCTCCTTCTAGAATGCCACTCTTCTTATATATCTGTGTCTTATTTTGGTACTTTCAGCTTTCCTCCCCTTCATCCTTACCTTGGGAATTTTAAAAGGATTCTTAAGACCAAAATCCCCAGGTTGATAGAAAAGCTTTTAGTTTGAAATTATTTTCAATAATTTCAATTTTTTAGTTGGAAGTTATTTTCTTATTTCTCTATAATTTCTTTTTTGACTCACAAGCCAACATCTAGTATCATTTTCCTTCAGCTTGTAGAAATTCTTTCCACTTGTTTTTATGTAACATGTTTATGATGGGGACAAATTCTCCTGGTTTTTATCTGAGACATTCTTCAGTTTTGAAGAATATTTTTTCCTGAATATAGAATTCTAGGCTGACAGGTTTTTTTTTTTCCTTTTAGTACTTTAAAGACATCATTCTGTTGTCTTTCACCTTCCACATTTCTAAGTAAGTCATAATTTTTATTGTTGCTCCCCTATATATAATATGCCTTTTTCCTTTGGTTGCTTTTAGGATTTTCTCATTTTCTTTGGTCTTCAGCAGTTTGACTGTAATGTCCCGAGATGTAGTTGTCTTGTAATATTTCCTGCTTGGGGTTCTTCAGGATTCTCAGCGTATATTTTTTCCAATGCTTTTCCCATTCCATTCTCTATCCTTTCCTTTTGAAACTCCAGCTCTTTACATAGTAGAGTGCTTGGTACTATCCCACAAGTCATTGAGGCTTTGTGCATGTTTTTGCTTTTTAAATTTAAATACATTTTTTATTGTAAAATAGTTTTAGATTTATAGAAATGTTGCAAAGACAGTTCAGAGTTCATATACGCTCCTTACCTTGTTTCTTATGTTGTTTACATGTTACATTACTAGTGTTCATTTGTCACAACTAAGAAACCAACACTGGTATATTATCTAAACCCCATACATGATAAAGATTTCAGTAGTTGTTCCCTGATGTCCTTTTTTCTGTGCCAGGATCTCATCTAGAATACCACAGTACAGTCATGCTTCCTCAGCTTCCCCTGATCTGTCACAGTTTCTTGGACTTTTTAAAATTAACTTGACAGTTTTGAGGAGTGCTGGTCAAGTATTTTATAGAGTTTCCCTCAATTTGGGTTTGTCTGATGCCTTTCTCATAGTAGATCAGGGTTATGGTTATTTGGAGGGAGACCACAAAGATGGGGTGCCAGTCTCATCACATCATTACAGGGGTGCACATATTCAACATGACTTATCACTGATGCTGTTAACCTTGATCACCTGACCAAGGTCGTGTTTGCCAAGTTTCTTCTTTGTAATGTTACTTTTACCCCTTTTTCAGGGATGAGGAGTTAAACTTCACCTCCTTGAGAGGGGACTATCAGGGTAATTTATTTGGAATTATTCTGTATGGACACTTATTTTTTCTCAACCATTTATTTATTTAGTAATTCATATATATATATGTATATGTATCCACAGGGATTCATGGGCATTTATTTTATACTTAGGTTATTATTTTCCAGTACTACATTATTTATTTTGTTCAAAAGTTTATATGCATAGTCCTACAGGGTTTTGGACTCTCAACATATAAACTTTTTTCACCCCGTTCTTTATCCTCTCCTTGTGGGATCCCAATTATTCATATATTAGAGTACTTGATATTGTCCCATATGTCACTGAGGCATACTCCTTTTTTTCTAAATCTTTTTATTTTTATCATGCTTTTATTTTAATTTCTCTTGACCCATCTTTACAGTCAATGGTTTTTTGCTTCTGCATTGTGGAGTCTGCTGTTAATCTCATCCAATAAATTTTTTATTTCAGATATTTTAGTGTTCAGTTCCAGGATTTATTTTTGATTCTTTCTTAGCTCTATGAATTTTCTTATCTTTTCACCTGTTATATCCATATTTTCCTGTAGGTTTTTTGGACATACCACAGTTATTTTAAAGTCTTTATGTGCTAATTCCAATATCTGAGTCTTCTGTGGGTCTATTTCAGTGAACTGTTTTCCTCTTTTGACTATGGGTCACATTTTCCTTCTTCATCTGTCTAGGAATTTTAAATTATATAATGTGCATTAAAGACAATATATTGTAGAGATTCTGGATTCAGTTATACTCTTATAAATAATGCTTTGCTACCAGGTAATTAAATTACTGGTGTACTCCCTTAACTTCGTGGGGTCTTGTTTTCTTTAATTTATTTTTTTATTTTTAAAAAATGTTTATTTTGAGTGAGAGAGAGAGAGAGAGAGAGAGACAGAGCAGGGGAGAGGCAGAGAGAAGGAGAGAGAGAATCCCAAGCAGGCTCTGCCCTATCAGCACAGAGCCCAGTGTGGGGCTCGATTTGACGAACCATGAGATCATGACCTGAACAGAAATTAAAAGTTAGACGCTCAACTGACTGAGCCACCCAGGTGCCTCTGATTTTATGTTTTAATAGAGAGTCTTAGTCCAGTGTTCTCTTTAGGCTTCGGGTGCCCTTATTTCTAACATGTGGCCCTCCTGGGGTTTTAGTAGGAAGTTTAAGGTATTTAACAAATTTCTTTATATAGACAATTGGTGAGAACATATTTCAGTAGATTGAGGGGATATGTTATGGGAAAATCTTTCCATATAGACAGCCTCCTTCTCCCTGTAGGCTTTGCGCCTGACTTGCTTCTTTGTTTTAATCATATATTTTAAAGAATTACTTATGAAAATATGTATAAGGGAAAAATTTCCTGAATTCCTAGAGGAATCCCTATATCTTAAAAATCAACTATATTTTACCCCAAAAAGAAGAATTAACATGTTTAAATTTAGTGGATGAATGTAAGCCCAATGTGCTTTTAAGTCCTTTATATTTTATTTGTAATCTTTCTAAACATCTCAGGCTTATTGTATGTAAAAGACACCAAGAGAAAAAAAAAAAAACACACCCAGATACTTCACCTTTCTTTTGAAAAATGTGTGTCTATCTTTGTAATAGTCATCATCAAATTAATTACCAATTTTGGTGACTATGTATTGATAGGCTCAAGGCTCATCTAATTATCTAATCATGGCAAAAGCTTGAAGTAATTGTTAAAAAACAATGGCAAACACATAAGTCAATAATGGCCAAGCAAAGTATGGGAACTCTTTTCCCATACTTTGCTTCGCCATTATTGACTTATGTGTTTGCCATTGTTTTTTAATCTCTCCTTTTTACTACATATCTCATCATTTTGTTAGCTGAATTCCATCTATAATTAGAGTCATGGAGTTATTTACTGTTAACATCTTAATCATCCCAAGGATAGTTCAACTTTCACATTCCAATCCTTGTGCTAATTCTAAAATATAAGAACAAAGGTTTTCACACCTCTTTGATGGGAATATTTTGCCATCACTTTGCTTAGTCAGTGCTTCTTCCTTTTCAGTCTTATCTGGACACAAGTTTGATATTTTGCATGCCTCTTCTCCAGTTGTACTTTTCCATTCTTACCTGTGTCTTGTCTCCCTAAGATGATGTTCTTCATGTTTACCATGCTTATAGAAATTTTCGGAATGATGATGAAGGACTCCCACATCAAGTCAGCTTGTAAGGCAGTTTGCCATGCAAAATTTCTTACTAAAATATCCAGAAGATACTAAAAAGACAAAAAAATGTTCAATCCTCCAAATTGAGGCAAATGATCTAGTGTCACGCTCTGGAAGGAATTTCCACGAATTATAGAGTCAACGGAATTGGGAAGAGGACAGAAGTCAGTGTCCTATCCATGCTTTGCCTCAGGTAAGGGAATAGCCTCACATCCCCAGAAGAAGGTTGAGAGAGCCCACCCACCACCATCTTGTGTGATCAACTGTACTAGTCAGAAAATCAGGCAGCTTTACCTCTATTTATTTCAAGACATATGTTCTGTGAACAGTGTGCCAAGAAAACAAAGAAGGAGGGGTACCTGGGGGGCTCAGTCAGTTAAGCACTGGGCTCTTGCTTTTGGCTCAGGTCATGATCTCACAGTTGTGAGATTAGGCTCTGTGCTGGGTGTAGAGTATGCTTAAGATTCTCTCTCTCTCTCTCTCTCTCTCTCTCTCTCTCTCTCTTGCTCGCTCTCATTCTGTCCTTCCGCTTTTCCTCTGCTTGTGTGCTCTCTTTAAAAATAAATAAATAAACTTAAAAAAAAGAAAACAGAGGAGGTAACTGAGAGAAATTATTGTTTGTCCACTGTAATTTTGGAATGTAGCTAATGAGAAAACTACTTCAGGATGAGGAAATGATAATTGGATGGATGTCCGTATCTTCATTAAGGTAAGAAATACAGGAGGGAAGAACAGATTTAGATGAAAGATGATGAGTTTAGTTGTGTGCATGCTGAGTTTGAGTCTCCTGTGGTGTTTTATTGTACTCATTAAGATTTGAGGCACTTTTAGATTTTATTTATAATCATTAAGACTTTTCAAATAGATTCAAGGGAATAACTGGTAGGAACTTGGCCATGCAATCAGGGTTTAAATCAGAAGTGATATGGATTTGGACAACACATAGTTGAAGTCAGGGATATGGATGAGAGAAGAGAAAAGGGCCCTAGATATATCCTGAAGGGGCACCAACATTTTAAGTATAGGCAAAGGCAAAGGAATGAGCAAAGTTAGGGAGATACAGAAGCAGGGATGGGAAGATGTCAAAGAGAGGGTGGTGTCTCAGAATCTAAGGGAGTAAAGTGCTTCAAGAAAGAGAAAATGGTTCACAATGTCAAGTGCTTCAGTATTATTAAGTAACTAAGTAAATCCGATGAATGTATGTATCAAGTAAAATTAAGTAAGATAAATGCTGAGAAGTGATGCTAGAATTGGGTACCAGTTATCCATTGGTTATCATTGACAAAGATGTTTCACAGTAGTGATGGGGTAGAAGTGAGATTCCCATGTGTTGAGTGAATGACAGGGCAAGTGAGGGCCACAGAAGTTTTATAGAGGGATGCCTGGCTGGCTCAGTCAGAAGAATGTGCTACTCTCAATATCTGGGTCATGAGTTTGAGCCCCATGTTGGATGTGGAGATTGCTTGAATAAATAAAACTTTAAAAAAACGTCTTGCAGAAATTTGAGTTGGAAAGTAATGACATTGGGCAATAGCTAGAAGGTTATGTGGGATCAAGGGAAGATTCTTTTGTACATAAGAAAGACTTGAATACATTTATATTCTTAAGGAAAGGAAGCAACTGAGATAGATTTGGGAGAGAATGATGAGCTAGTTCCTAGTGGATGAAGGAACAAGTAAATTTATTGGCCAACCACCTACTCTATGCTTCACAGGATCCAACTTAGAGGTTTCTGGATCCTTTAGTTCTTAACTGAAATTATGTTGCTGCAGGGTTCATAGAGATCTTTGCTACTTTCTGAAGCCCTCTAACTATAGCAAGTAATTATGAACACTAATAACATTAACAGAAAAACCTAGTAGAAAAACTGTTTCATCCTAAAAAGGCTTTGAGATGGCTTATTTTAATAAATATTATTTCCTTATTGTTTGTTTGTTATTTTAATAATACAATTGGATTAAAAGAAATGGGGGATAAAATCGAGACAAAAGGTAGATGAATTTTTGGAATACAGAATAAAGCTGAGCAAGATTAGTCCACAGCATATGTATGTCACATTGCTCTGTTCAGTTGCTAGAGGCGGGCTGCAAATTTGGCTGTATGCTTGTTGGTGCCCAAAACGAAGAGGGAGGGGCGCCTGGGTGGCGCAGTCGGTTAAGCGTCCGACTTCAGCCAGGTCGCGATCTCGCGGTCTGTGAGTTCGAGCCCCGCGTCAGGCTCTGGGCTGATGGCTCGGAGCCTGGAGCCTGCTTCCGATTCTGTGTCTCCCTCTCTCTCTGCTCCTCCCCCGTTCATGCTCTGTCTCTCTCTGTCCCAAAAATAAATAAAAAATGTTAAAAAAAAACAAAAAAACAAAAAAACAAAACAAAAAAAAAAAACGAAGAGGGAACAACAATTGGTTACAAGATTCACAACACCCAAATGAAAGAAACAATGTATTTTTTAAGGAGAAAGCAGTGTTTCCTAGCTCTGAGGCTTGAGAGAGATTTCTCTCATGGATGATGCCTGTTGCCATGATGAATACACAAGAAGATTTCATAGGGATTTCTTTGCAATGCCAGTGAGTGGAAGTGGAGGACAAAACGACCATGTGCATCACTTTTATACAATAGAGGCATTTAATAGGCACTAAACATTTAAAAGATTCTGACTACTTTCTTAGCTCCTGTTCCTTACACTTCAGTAGTTCCTCAAATAACATCTGTCCAGTGTTGCACCCTTAATTTTCATTCCCCTAAAAACCTCTGAAATGAACGGGGCCCACATTTCATTTCAGAGTAGATGAAAAATTATCTGTTTCAGTGACCTTTTCCATTGTTTACCATGCTTTGCACTCAATCTAAGAGAAGCAAAGCACTTGGTACTGGAAGCTGATAACACTGGGCTTCATTTATAATCATTAAGATTTTCAAATAGACGCCGTATCTCAGGGCACATACTTATCTAGGAGAGATCATCTATGGGCCTTGCTGGTGTCCAGCAGTGACAAGGTATAGACAGAGGAAATTAAAGTTCTAGGAAGAGGAAATCATTGTTGGCCCAAATGTTATAGTGGCTTTTTGTTCTGGCTAGAGGCGAGCCAAAATTTAATTACTGCCGATGGTTTGGTTTGATAAGTGTAACAGATGCTAAGTCATAGGTGGCTGGGAATCAATACTTTTTTTTTTCAATGAGTAATAACATGTTTGCTTTGAGATATTTTATCTAAGTGTAAGATTCAATGTGTACAGCTTTCTGAAGTGAGAGCTCTGAGAAATGCAATATGGCAAAGGCAGATTTGAGTTTCGGGTTTAGAACTGCCCTGGGAACTCTGATTACAGAAGTCCCTCTTCACTTCTGGAGCATCAGTTTAGAAATCTCCATGCACCAAAAAGCTCTCCAAGTGCTGGGTCTGTGTTACTGAAAGAGGGCGTTCTGTGCCTGAAACCACATCAGCTCTCTCTGGTGCTTCTCTCTGTGAGTATTCCAGATTACATATTGCCAAACTGTGTCTGTGAAGGGCTTGCTGTGAAAAGCACTAGCTTAAGTGAAACCACTTTCATTTTCCAGAAATGTACCAGAGTAGAGGGAGACCGCTGTTCCAGGAAAGAGAAGGGCAAAGTACTACATTACGAGACTAATGGTATGGGGATGGGAACGGTGTATAGAACAAGAAGCCACATGAAGAGGTTGGGTCAGGTTCCTTAACCAGCCAGATTACCTGCTTTCTTCTGTTTCATGGATATAGACCTTGTCCTTCACCAGGCAGAAGTTAATTACCACTTACCTCTTGGGAAAGGAACCCATGTTCCCTGTCACTGAGTTTGGCTTTTGGAAACTCTGACTTACTGTATGATCTTTGAAAAGCAATTGAACTTATGGGCTTCAGGTGCCACTTGGGTATGATCCAAACTAATAATATTTGGACTTTTTCATACCCCACTGAGAGATGTGGAGAAACCCCAAAGCACAGAACTCTAAAATTCAAACGTTATCTGGCTTAGCCTAGTCTCCAGGGGTGTGAGTTCAGAGGTGAGTGTTCTCCATTACAACTGGACCTATGTTAAAAAAAATGTACCCCCCAAAGGGGAAAGAAACTCCTTTGGTTGATTGTTAGAGTGTTTCTTTGGTCTTAGGCAATGAGATGCACTTTGTTGTAAGAATATCGTTACTGGAAGTGGCAATACTATATTATGGATACAGTCTTAGTGTCATTAGGTTTGAGAGGATGCTTCATTTACTATCTGTGTGACTTGGTAAAGTCACCTTGGTCATTCTGAATCGTTCGTCTGTAAGATGGAATAATAATCCTATCTCTCTAGATTCATGCAAGAAGAGAGTTTTTTTTTTCTTCCAATTCTTACATGCTATTGTTATTTTATATTTCATGTTTTCTCTTGGAACTAACTAGTTTTCATTGATGACTCACATTTGCCTTATGGTCCACCAAGATTCCCAGGTGCTTCTGGCTACACCTGGTCCTGTGAGTCTCTTTCCTCCTGTCTGGGATGTGTATGGTTTGATTTTCATCCCAACGGAAGATTATGTTTAAACTCCCTTCTCTGTTTTTTTTTTTTTGAGTTTAAACTATTATTTTATTGTCATTAGCAAAGGTAGAGATCACATCGGTAAAATTACTCCCTTCTCTATTAATGAAGTCCAGGCACACACGCACAGAGGCTCAGACTCATTGTGGATACGTCCACTTTCTCTCCAAGGTGACTCAAGCAGCACAGCCGCGCGGGAGAACACAGACATGTGCTGTCTCACCTGCTGCCAACACATGGCTGGAAACACTGTCCCACAGCAAGTGGATGGATCAGTGAAACTAAGTCTCAAAGCTCAGCCCTTGGCTTTGGACATTGTCTCAGAGGAGGAACTCAGGGAATAGATCATGAGTCCTTAAACTTTCTTGTGTGCTATGGATCTCTTTGGCAGTTTGGTGAAGCCTCTGGATTCCCTAAAAGATCCTATGAAGTATATTGAAATACAGTCATTAAAATATTTTGAAAAACAGGGGCACCTGGGTGGCTCAGTCGGTTAAGCGTCCGACTTCGGCTCAGGTCATGGTCTCACGGTTCGTGAGTTCAAGCCCCGCGTTGGGCTCTGTGCTGACAGCTCAGAGCTTGGAGCCTGCTTCACATTCTGTGTCTCCCTCTCTCTCTGCCCCTTCCCTGTTCATGCTCTGTCTCTCTCTGTCTCAAAAATAAATAAACATTAAAAAAAATTAAAATATTTTGAAAAACAAATCTGTGGTATATAAGACACGTACTTTTTATTCATGCATTAGATACTAAGCCTAAGAGGAAATCAAAGAAATAATTTGTTATGATTCAAGTCATGATGAATGTAATAGTAATTTCAACATATCTGTAACAACTGGAATATAACGTGAAAATACCTGTGATTTCTATTGGTGACAAAGTCACAGAAACTGCTAATCCGACTGTGGTTTGTTACCTACATTCATAATTGAAAGAAATACTAAATTTCAGTTAGAGAAATGTAGTGAAAATACATATATAATTTTTTTTCCTTTGCAAGTTTATGGATCCCCTGAGTTCTATCCCAGGTGAAAGACTCTAGATTTAAACAATAATGAAAACAGAAGAAAAGATAAGAAGAATGGAAAGCTTACCTTTTCAGTGTAGTTACATGAATGTTTGTTACATTTCAAACCACTAACAGGAAATGTTGTAGTTTGGTGGTTAGCACTTCGTTTTGTATACCATCTTCTCCCAACAAATGTTTGTTAAAGAACTAACAAAAACAGTGCATTTGTCTATCTACTTGTCTTTATATATATAATATAAATAGGTTTATATATATTTATAAATATATTATTTAATTAATTATTAATAAATTATTAAAAAAGAAAGAAATTAATCAATAAATTATTTAATTAATTATT
>NC_064807.1:68382938-68518115 GCF_023721935.1 Panthera uncia
TTTTTTTCAAAGTTTTTAATTTATTTTTTTTGGGACAGAGAGAGACAGAGCATGAACGGGGGAGGGGCAGAGAGAGAGGGAGACACAGAACCAGAAACAGGCTCCAGGCTCCGAGCCATCAGCCCAGAGCCTGACGCGGGGCTCGAACTCACGGACCGCGAGATCGTGACCTGGCTGAAGTCGGACGCCTAACCGACTGCGCCACCCAGGCGCCCCAGTTTTTTTTTTTAAGAGAGAGAAAGAGAGTACATGAGCAGGGGAGGGGGGCAGAGTGAGAGAGAGAGAATCTTAATCTTGAGCATGGAGCCCAACATGGGGCTCGATCCCACAACATTGGGATCATGACCTGAGCTGAAATCAAGAGTCAGATGCTCAACTGACTGAGACACTCAGGCACCCCTACTTGTCTTTTTTCTCCAGTGGAATATGAACACTTTGAGTTTGTTGAATGGAGAAAACTGATATGATGTAATATGATATGCTTGATATATGATATAACATAACACAATATGTTATGTCAGATTAAGTAAGAACACCTTTAAAATACTCTGTATGTAGCTTTGTGATATCCCATCATATAGGAAAGAGATAACTCTTATTAATTTCTGGCAGAATTCGATTCAACATCCCCCATTTATTGCGTAGGTATGACCTGTCAGAAACATAATGTCAGTTAATACAACAAGCTTGCAGGTACACATCACCCACGTTCAACAGTGTAATTCAAAGATCACTGAGAGTCCGTGTGTAGTAAACCATGGCGGGCACTGCACTAAGAGTGATGGCAGCATGGGGATGTAGAGATGGTTCCTGCCTACAGAGAGCTTACAGTCCAGAAGGAGGGAAAGATATGTATAAGCCTAATCATGAGGCAAGATAAACCAAAGCAGACTGAGGGACCACCCTGGCAAGGGGCACTGGGGTAGGATGGGCTTTTTTCTGGGAATGGTGGACTTTTCAGAGGAACTGAAGTTTGAGGAGAGAAGGAAAGGAAGCAGCAGAAGTAAAGGCTGGAAAGGTAGGCTGAGATTTAAATTTCAGAGCTGGGTGTGTCGACTGACTGTAGAATGCCACTGGACTCTGTATCATAATGATTTTGTAAGAACCTCTCAGAATGCACAACGAACCTCGAGGTTTTCAGATTACGTTTGACTAACAGTCCCCTCTTCATCCCCAGTAGAAGCATTGCTCAAAGAATTCAGGTGACTCTGGCTTTTTGACAGGAACAGAGCATCTACATGCCATCTGTTACCAACCTAACAATGCTAATCTGAGGCACTGCTCTGCGATCAGACTCTGGTTAAGTGTCGTTGTAGCGGTTCATAGTAGTTTTCCCAAATCAAAAATTTCAGAGGATTAATAACACATAGTAATTTGATCTGATTTTATTTTCTTGGACTAGGCAAGGCAATTAGGGAGCCATCACCCATGGCATGCCTCTGTTTATCCTAATGAGAAGCACCCTGATTTATAATAAAAGCTGGCAGTTTAATGTAGCTCAAAACATAATTTGTAAACTCTAATGACCAGAGTGTTAGCTATCAGAACGCTACAAATGGAACCATTTCTCAGAATATGCGCCGTTTTGATGTTTCTGGATCACGTTGCTTTGCTCACTGCAGGAAAAATATTGCTTTGTACACAGTTCACTAGATAATCAAACGGTTGCATCTTCTACTGAAAATATGTTTCTCATATAATCATCTGTTTAAGTACATCTTTGGCCTTTGAACGAGCAGAATCATGGAATAATTGAATAGAAGAGGTTTAAAATGCTGTAGTCCAATTACCTTATTTTGTAAATACAGACTTCTAGGCCCAAAGAAAGAGGAAAGACTTGCCTAAGATCATTTGACTGCCTAGTAGTAGACCTTGGGTAGGATCCAGCCAATACATTTGCCCCCGCCTTGAGGCTGCTCCCCTGTGTGGGTAGTTTTTAGGGCACTTGATCCTTAATTTGTTTGGTGTGCTTTGTGCTGCATGAGAACAAGTTTTCTCTGCCAGTTTTCTGAGGCCTCTTGACCAAGCACCGTTGTGCATTTTACACTGAATGGATGAGTGTTGTCATTGGTGAAGCATCCTCCTTTCTTCTCTGCTTCTTGACTTTATTTATGAACTTTCGTCCTGCAGTAGTTTGAATGATGGCCCTCCAAAATATTCACCCATGTTCTAACCCCCAGAACCTATGTTTGTGACCTTGTTTGGAAAAAAAAAGTCTTTGCAGATGTAATTAAGTTAAGGATATCAAGATGGAATCATCCTGGACTTAAGGTGGGCCCCAAGTGCAATGCCAGGTGTCCTTCTCAGAGAAGGGCAGAGGGAGATTTGAGCCACAGAGACACAGGGGAGAAAGCCTTCCAATCTCAGGCTACACTGCACCCTGCCATGGGGACAGAGCCCGTCCCTAGAGTTGCTAAGCAAACCCATATGCTCCCTATAGACTGGCCCACTTCTAAGAGAAAGAGGCAGCGTTTTGCATGTCACATTCCTGCCACCACATTCACTACTCAACTGAGTGACTCCCATGGGGACAGTGAGTAAGAGGTGAAATGAGGCCAGGAGTGTCGTGGAAATAGAGCTTCTTTCACATGGGCACGAGCATCAGGAATGGGGAGCGGCTTTCTGTTTTCTTAACCTGCTAAGTCTGTGCTCAGCCATGGAGTGGCCTTCCCCCTGAGGGAGTGGCATCCATGAGTCCTCACAAGGCTCCCATTCTCATCCTTATGGGACTGCCCTCCCTACCTACCAGCCTCTGCTCACCAGCATGTCATTCTGCTTTGGCTTATGTCCAGGGTTATATCTTCAACGTAGTTCATAATCTAGAAATATGTACTGTAAAAATATATAGTATTTGGCAAAAGTTCTTGAAAGAAAACAGCTGTAGATAAACTGTATCTTGATTAATTATGCAGTTAGGAGAATAAATCTTTTTCTTTTCCGGAAGCTCGTCTGAAATTCTCTCTCTCACATATTCCTCCAAAAGCCTATCTGATCTCTGTTCTAAATTTATGTCTCTCAATCTCAAAGAATCCAGTTGACTTTAAAGCTCTTCATAATTTTGAGATGGTCTTCTATTTTCTTACTGCATGATCAGGAAGAATATATCACGTTCACAATTTGTAATAGATACGCAATTAAATTGTTCCCACATATGCATTTAGAGTTTTTTCCCCCACACCAAATTCAAAGATAAAATTAACAGAGTACATAGAGACCCTGGATACAATGTTCTAAATAATTAAATACATATTTGCTCAGTAACTGTAATTTACAAATGTGTAAATTACAAAGATCTTCCTTCTCTTCCTTCCAGTGCACCCAACACACATAGGAACTGGTTACAAAGTTACAATCATGTCCTGTACAATTGTGAGATAAAACAAGGTATTAGTTGTATGTGTTGTATGCTCCCAATAGCAGTTCTGCCTGTCTGTGATAGTTCTCCTGACTTGGGCATGGGTGCACTGGCCACTTCTCAGAATGAAGAATGCATGTGCATGTTTCAAAACAAAAGCTGTAAAAATGGCTTTTAAGTACCTTCAGGAGGGGCCTGGAAAGTCTTGAAAGTGGAAGGGGGGAATTTAAGGGATAGTGGAAGAATTTGCTATTGGCCTAAAATTGGAGGAGGTTAAAATATGACCACAATATAAAATATACAAATGTTCTCCCAAGCACTCAGATCTCTCAGATGCACGAATGCTGCATTACCTTGAATTTACACACACACACACACACACACACACACACACACACACACCTTCATATATTTCACAGCTAACTGTAATCTGTCAGACTGAAAGCTGAGATAGTGAGGGAAAATCAGATTGGACAGTGGAGTAGAAATTCCTCCCCATCTTTCCTTGATTTTCTCTCCTCTGAATAATTTATATTTTATGTAAATTTTATATATATAAATAGTTTATATATTTACTATATAGCTTCATGGATCCTGGGAGATGGAAGTAACCTCACTTACAAAGGATCTAGTCTAATATCCCACCAAAGTTTGGAATTTTCTTCCTATCATTCCAAATTCTGGTCTTCCTACTTCTACTTGAAGAGGCCTAGGGATGCCTCTAAAAGTAAGAGGGACTCATATTCTTTGCAGATATTGCTAGCCATTAGAAAACTCTTGTATCTGAGTTGACCTTTGTCTCCCTGTAATATCCATCCTTTGATTTTCATTCAGTGTTTTGGAACTAAAGTGAATAAATTTAGTCCCTTGCCTCCCTCCCATGGCACTCTTTCAGATGTTGGAAGAAACATCTCAGATGCAATCAACCTTTTTTTCTAATTTATACCCAGGTATTGCCCATCTAAAGAAATGACATTTTCAGAAGAATTAATATCTCAACAATATTGAATCTTCCAGTCCTTAAAGATGGTATATCTCTCCATTTATCTTGATAGTCTTTCATTTTTCTTGGCAATACTTCATAATTTTCTCATGTTTTGCATATATTTGTTAAATTTATCTCTATTTCATAGGGCTTTAAGATTGAGATTATAATTCACATAAAATGTGTCCCCTTAAGCTGTATAATTTGATGGCTTTTCACATATTCACTAAGTTGTGCAAAACTACCACTTTATAGTTTTTAAATGGCATTTTAAATTTCAATTCCCAATCGTTTATATGTAGTATATATAGTTCCTACTATGTAGATATACAATTGATTTTTGATTTTTGACTTTGTGTCTTGAGACCTCGCTAAACTCATTTTAATTCTAATTTTTTTAAATGTTTACTTATTTTTGAGAGAGAGATAGAGAGTGTGAGCAGGGGAGGGGTAGAGAGAGAGAGGAAGACACAGAATCCGAAGCAGGCTCCAGGCTCTGGGCTATCAGCACAGAGCTCGAGGCAGGGCTCGAACCCATGAACCGTGAGATCATGACCTGAGCTCAAGTCGGAGGCTTAACTGACTGAGCCGCCCAGGCACCCCTAGTTCAATTGTTTTTTTAATCCTATAGGATTTTCTACAGATACAATCATGGCTGGCTGGCTGGCTGGCTGGCTGGCTGGCTTGCTTTCTTTATCTATCTATCTATCTATCTATCTATCTATCTATCTCTATTAATTTACATCCAAGTTAGCATATAGTACAATAATAATTTCAGGAGTAGATTCCAGTGATTCATCCTCTACATAAAACCTCAGGTGCTCATCCCGACAAGTGTTCTCCTTGATGTCCCTTGCCCATTTGGCTCATAGCCCCACCCACAGCTCCTCCAGCAACCCTCAGTTTCTTCTCTGTATTTAAGAGTCTCTTATGTTTTGCGCCCTCTCTGTTTTTATTTTTGCTTCCTTCCCTTATGTTCATCTGTTGTGTATCTTAAATTCCTCATAATAGTGAAGTCATATGATATTTGTCTTTCTCTGACTAATTCCACTTAGTCAATACCTTCTAGTTCCATCCACGTAGTTGCAAATGGCAAGATTTCATTCTTTTTGATTGCCGAGTAATACTCCATTGTATATATATACCACATCTTCTTTATCCATTCATCTGTTGATGGACATCTGGGCTCTTTCCATACTTTGGCTATTGTCAGTAGTGCTGCTATCAACATTGGGGTGCATGTGTAATCATGGCATCTTTTAGAAGCCAGTTTTAATTCTTCTTTTCTTATGTCTATTCTTTACTTTTTTACTTTGCATTATTACTAAACTTGCAATAAACTGGTGAATAGCAGTGATGAGAGCAAATATCCTTGCCTTGTTCCTCATTTTAGAAGGAAGCATTCTTCACCATTAGGTTTGATACAGCTATAGATTTTTCATAGATGCCCTTTATTAAATTGTAGACTTTCCTTGAACATTCAGTTTACTGAGAGTTATCTAATGCATCTAATAGGATTATCAATAGGTTTTCTGTCTAGACTATGTTAATATGATGAATTACATTGATTAATTTTAAAATGTTGAGCTTTATCTTTCTGGGATGACTCTATTTGGTCATGGTGTATTATCCTTTTTTCTGTATTAGTTAATTTAATTTGATAAACATTTTTAAAGGCATTTCACATCCATATGCACAAGGGATGTTGGTCTGTGTTTCTTTTTTATTTTCAACGTTTTTTGTTTTTTTTTTTTTTTTTTTTTTTAATTTATTTTTGGGACAGAGAGAGACAGAGCATGAACGGGGGAGGGGCAGAGAGAGAGGGAGACACAGAATCGGAAACAGGCTCCAGGCTCCGAGCCATTAGCCCAGAGCCTGACGCGGGGCTCGAACTCACGGACTGCGAGATCGTCGCGGGGCTCGAACTCACGGACCGCGAGATCGTGACCTGGCTGAAGTCGGACGCTTAACCGACTGCGCCACCCAGGCGCCCCTGTGTTTCTTTTTTAAAAGAGAAAGACATTGTTTTTTAAAACAATGTCTTAGCATCATTTTGTTAACAGTAATGTCAGCCTCATAAAATGAGCTTGAGAGGTTCCCTGTTTTTCTGTTTTCTGGAAAATTTGTATATAATTGGCCTTGTATTACCTTAAATGTTTAGTGGAATTTACCCAGAGAAGCCAGTGGGGCCTATTATTTTCTTTGTGGGAATGTTTCCACTTATTAACCTAAATTATTTAATAGCTATAGGGCTTTGCAGGTTAGTTATTTTTTTTCCTTGGGTGAGCTTTGATGTTTTATGTCTTTCAGATAATTTGTTCATTTCATCTGATTTGTCAAATTTATTGCCATAAACTTTTCTTAATATATCCTAATTATTCTGTTTATAAGGCCTCTGAAAAATTTCCCTGTTTATTACTAATATTGGTGATTTGTGTCTATATTTTGCGATCTAGCAATTTAATAACATTTATAAATTTAACAAAATTTATCAATTTTACTATTTCAAAAACTATTATTGATCTACTTTATTGTTTTCCTAGTTTTTATTTCACTGATTTCTGACCTTTATTATTTCCTTTCTTGTACTTACTTTAGGTTCCATTAGTTTTTTTCTAGTCTTTAAGGTAGAAGCTTAACATTGATTTTAAACTTATCCTCTCTAATATTTTGTTCTATAAATTCCTTGTAACCACTACTTTAGCTACCTCCTGCTAATTTTGATATGTTATGTTTTCATTTTCATTCAATTTTAAATATTTTCTAATTTGTGATTACTTTTTGGACTCATGGGTTATTTAGAAATGTGTTGCTCAATTTCCAAGTACTTGGGAAGTTCTTAAGACATTCTTCTAATATCGATTTCTAATTTAATTCCATTATGGTCAAATTTCAGTCCTTAAATTTACTGAGACATGTTTTATGGACCAGAATGTAGTGTTTTGGTGAATGTTTCATGTGATTTTGAAAAGAATATGTATCTTAATCCGTTCAGGCTGTTATAACAAAACACCACAGACTGGGTGGCTTATGAATAAGAGAAATTTATTTCTCATAGTTCTGGGGGCTGGAAGTCCAAGATCAGGGTCTTGTTCGGTGAGACCTTTCGAGTTCGGTGAGAGCTGTCTTCCAGGTTGCAGACTTCTAGCTTCTTGCCGTGTCCTCACATGTTAGAAGGGGCAGGGGAGCTCTCAGACCTCTTGTAAGAGGTCATTAATATCATTCATAAGGGCTCTGCCCTCTTGACCTGATTACCTCCCAAAGGTTAGGATTTCAACATATGAATTTGGGAGGGGACACATTTAATTTATAGCAGTCACTGTTAGGTAGTGTGTTCTACCAATATTATTTAGGTCAAGGTGATAGTACATTCAGGTATTCTATATTTTTATTGATTCCCTTTAGTTATTCTATCAACTATTGAAAGGGAAACATTGAAATCACCAATATAACTTGAATTTGTTTCTCTCTTTTTTTTATTCCTAGAAGTTTTGGGTTCATGCATTTTGAAGCTCTATTATTTGGTGTAAACACATTTGGTATTACTAAGTTTTGTGTTGAATTTGCCTCCTTTATCCTTGTGAAATGTCCCTTTTTTTCTCCCTGATTATAGTCCTTGTTGTGAAGTCTACTTTGTTTGATACTAATATAGCCATTCCTGGTTTCTTTATATTGTTTTCAGATTACATCTTTTCCATTATTTTTCTCTTAACCTGTGTCTGTAAACTAGTATTTTTTCCCTTGAATAGGCAGCATAACATTGGTCGTTAACCTTTTTTTTCCCCTTAATTATGAGACAGACTCTGCCTTTTAATTGGAGTATTTAGATTATTAGTGTTTAATGTAATTATCAATATAATTTGGTGTCAGTCTACTGTCTTGATACTTGTTTTTTATTTGATCCATATGTTTTCCTTCATTTTTCCTGTTTTCTTGCTTTCTTTTGGATTAACTACTACTTTTAGAATTCTATTTTTTCTTCTGTATTGGCTATACATTTTGCTTTAGTGTGTGTGTGTGTGTGTGTGTGTGTGTGTGTGTGTGGTTGGTTGGTTACTCTAGTGTTTGCAACATATATTTTTAACTTATCACATTCTACTTTCAAATGTTACAGCACTCTGCAAATTACATAACACTTTTGGACACTATACTACCATTTTTCCTTCCTAATCCTTGCACTATTGTCATACATTTTACTTCTGTATGTGGTATGAATCTGTAATACATTGTTATTATTTTTCTAAATAGGCAATTATTAAAAAAAATTTTTAAACATTTATTAATTTTTGAGGCAGAGAGAGACAGAGCATGAGCAGGGGAAGGGCAGAGAAAGAGGGAGACACAGAATCTGAAGCAGGTTTCAGGCTCTGAGCTGTCAGCACAGAGCCTGACTCAGGGCTTGAACTCACAAACCATGAGATCATGACCTAAGGTGAAGTCATACACTTAACTGATGGAGCCACTCAGGTACCCCTAAATAGGCAATTTTTTTAAAGAGATTATTAAAATGAGAAAATATTTATGTTTATCCATATTTCCCATTTTTGGCATTCTTCATTTCTGTGTATGAATCCAAATATCTTTCTAATATATATTCCTTCCACCCTAAGAACTTCCTTTAGCATTTCTTGTAGTGTAGGTCTGCTGGCAATGAATTGTCTTGGCTTTTGTCTGAAAGCATTTCACTTTCATATTTGAAGGATATTTTCAACATTAAAGAATTCTAGATTGAATTTTTAGTACTTTATTATTATTATTATTTTTAATGTTTATTTATTTATTATGAGATAGTGTGGGCTCCCATGCACATGAGAGAGAGCAGGAAAGGGGCAGAGAGAAGGAGAGAGAGAGAATCCCAAGCAGGCTCTGGGCTGTTGCCAGGGCCCGAGGTGGGGCTCAATCCCATGAACTGTGAAATCGTGACCTGAACCGAAATCAAGAATCAAGACTTGGATGCTTAACTGATTGAGCCACCCACGTGCCCCTCTTTTAGTACTTTAAAGATTGATGTCATTGTCTTCTTCCATCATAGTTTCTGATGAAATGTCAGTCATATCTTTGACATATATATTACATCTCTATATAATATATCTTCTTTCTATGGCTACTTTTAAGATTTTCTCTTGATTACTGGTTTTTAGCAACTTAATTATGATATACTGTGGTCTGGTTTTCTTTATCTTTTTTCTGCTTGGGGTTCATTGAGCTTTGTAAATCTGCAGGATTGAAGTTTTCATCAAGTTTGATAAAAGTTTGGTCTTTATTCCTCAAATAAAGTTTCTTCCTGTGTTTCCTCTCCTCTGCTTTTGGGATTCCAATTACATATGTATTATCTCACATATCACTGAGGCTCTGTTCATTTTTTCCCCAGTCTTTTTCTTTCTGAGCTTTAGTTTGGATAGTTTTTATTACTATACCTTCAACTTCACTATTTTTTTTTTTCTAGAGTATCTAATCTACTCTTCAACCAATCCAGTTAATTTTTTCATTTTAAATATTATATGTTTTATCTCTAGAAATTCCATTTGGGTCTTTTGTATATTATCCATTCTCTCTCCAGCATAGTCAAGTTATCCTCTACCTTCTTGAAAGTATAGAGCATATTTATAATAGCTATTTTAACTTGGTCTACTGATTGCATTATCTATGACATTTCTAGTTTGGGTCTTATTGGTTGATATTTTTCCTGGTTGTGGGTTTATATTCCTATATTTTTGCATACCCAGTAATTTTTTATTGGATACCAGACATTGCACATTTTTTATTGTGGGTTCCTGGATTTTGTTATATTCCTTTAAATAGTGTTGACAATGAAATGATATGGAATCAGTTGGTATTTTATTCCAAACCTCGGATGGAGACTTGATTTTAAGATTTTTTAGGGTATGTCTAGAACAACATTTTGTATAGGGCCAATTTGGTCTCAAAGTGAGGCAAACTTTTCTGAATATCTTGCCCAGTAGCCCTTGTATGTAAGGCTGTTCTACTCTGTCGAATGGGAATAGACTATTCAACAACCTCATGTAATTTCCAGGAATTATTCTTCATATTCCTTTCTGGTGATTCTTTTCCTCACTTTGGGTAATTTTCTCTTTAGAATGCCATAAAGTATTCAGCCACGGAGTCAAGGTGACCCCTATGCAGATCCCTGGTGCTCACTATTTATGCAGCTCCCTTTTTCTGGTACTCTATTCAACCAATTATACCTATTTTGTTCTTCTGGGCCCCTGAACTCAGTGAGGCCTCCAATGTCTGGGTTATGTCTTAACCTTATTTGTTATCCTTCTTTAAGAGAGCATAGTCCTGCTTATTGTCTAATATGTGGAAACCATTGTTTGATATGCATTGTCTGATTTCCTAGTTGTTTAAGGTAGAAGGGCAAGTCTGGTCTCTATCAGTCCATCTTGGATAGAAGCAGAATTTACTCTTCAATTTTTAAACTTGAATGTTTGGCACCTGGGTGTCTCAGTGGGTTAAGCATCCGACTCTTGATTTGAGCTCAGGTCATGATCTCACGGTTGGTGGGATAGAGCCCCCGCATTGGGCTCTGCACTGACAGTGAGAAGCCTGCTTGGGATTCTCTCTTTCCCTCTCTTCCTGATCCTCCCCCCCTGTTAATAAATAAACTTAAAAAATAAACTTTAATGTTTTATCATTACAGAAAACTTTCTTCCTATTTCTTATCCTAATTCAGTTTTGGCTGCTGTCTACTTCATCCTACAAGGACGTGCTATTTTGGGGGTAAAAAACCCCATTTTATCAATCTCAAATTCATAAGCTCCATTTTAGTCACACATAAATGTCCCCAAAGCAATTTTTAATTCTTAAGATGAGAAATGTAACATCTCAATGATGATTAGACATTTTTCCTGAATATTCTCTTCCTTTTTCTTGGCACCATTTTTATCCATGGGCAAGTAGATTGGACTTCTTCCAGCTCCTTGTATCACTCCAGTTTTCTTTCCTCCACTAACTCCAGCTGCAGTGGCCTTTCTGTTATTCAGACTCACCAGTCTTTTTCATGAGTTAGGACCTTTGCACATGCTGTTTCCCCTACCTGGATGCTCTGTCCTGAGATATTTGATACCTTCATAATATTTAAGCTTCAAGATAAATATCACTTATTCCAAGAGTCTTCCTTTACCTTATTATCTAAAGTATCTCATTTCACTCTCCATTCCGCTTTTTGTCACAACTTCCTTTATTGTTTGCATGACATTTACCTGTATAGGATATTTTGTTATAGATTTATTTGTTTACCTTGCTTATTTTCTAGTCCCTCACTCTTCCCAGCCACCCCACACCTGGAATGTGTGTTCTGTGAGAGCAGGAGTTAGACTGTCTTGTTCAGTCCAGTATTCCTGGCTCCGGACACATGGCAGGCACTCAGTTATTAGTTGAATGAGTGAGTAAATGAACAAATACATGAATTCTTGTAACTTTCTTCAAATAATCAAGAGAATTTATATATTAGAAGTTTTACACAGGCTAGAGAGCATGGTGCTCGGATAAATACTTTAAAACATTTTCTTTTTGAATGAAATCTTGCATTTGCAACTATGTGGTTGGAACTAGAGGGTATTATGTTAAGCAAAATTAGTCAGTTAGAGAAAGACAAATATCATATGACTTCACTCATATGAGGACTTTAAGACACAGAACGGATGAACATAAGGGAAGGGAGGCAAAAATAATATAAAAACAGGGAGGGGGGACAAAACAGAAGAGACTCTTAAATATGGAGTACAAACAGAGGGTTACTGGAGGGGTTGTGGGAGGGGGGATGGGCTAAACGGGTAAGGGGCACTAAGGAATCTACTCCTGAAATCATTGTTGCACTATATGCTAACTAACTTGGATGTAAATTAAAAAAATAAAATTAAAAAACAATTCTTTTTGGTTAGAATAAAGAATGTAAAAACTTGTCATGTACATATTGTCCTGAAAAAAACCAGTCTCAAAGAAAAATAATTTTTATGTGTCATACACAATGTATTTTTAAATTACTTTTAAATGATGTTCTTATGTGTCATACACAATTACTTCTTAAATTCAGAATTCAGGAAAATGCCAGTCTACTTTATTTATAGAAATTTACTTATAGAATTAAAGAGGAGAAACACAGACAACAACCAGATAGAAAACAAACTGGAAAAAGATCCCATCTGCAACAGCACCATGAAAAATAAAAATCTAGTAATAAACTTAACAAAAATGTTTAAGATATATATGAAGAAATCTTCAAAACGTGATTAAGAGATGCAGAAGTTCAAGTTAATAAATGCCTGCTCTTGGAGAAGAATTCTCAATGTTATTAGATGCCCACTCTCCCTAAATTAATCTATAAATTTGAAGTAATGCCAAAAGAATCACTAAAGATTTCTTAAGTATATAAGGAAAACTAAATCTGCCAGAGTAGAGAGGAAGATTCTGAAAACTGGATACCAGTAACCAGCAGCTCTCTCTCTACATATTAAAATATATTATAAAGCTACCTTAGTTAAAAATGTATAGTGCCAGTGGGGCACCTGGGTGGCTCAGTTGGTTGGGCGTCTGACTTCCGCTCAGGTCATGATCTCGTGGTTGGTGAGTTCAAGCCTGGCATCGGGCTCTGTGCTGACAGCTCACAGCCTGGAGCCTACTTCAGATTCTGTGTCTCCCTCTTCCTCTATCCCTCCCCTGCTTGTACAGGGGAGGGGTCTCTATCTCTATCTCTCTCTATCTCTATCTCTATCTCTATCTCTATCTCTATCTCTCTATCTCTCTCAAAAATAAATAAACATTAAAAAAATGTATAGTGCCTAGAATATCCATTTTCCTGGGCCAGAACTAGCCATGTAGGTGTTGGCTGTCAATAGCTTATGGCTGCACCCTTCTCCAGAGACTTATCCTCAATTGAAAAAGATCCTTCTCACTTGGAAATGGCTGGAAGTTTACCCCTGGATGTATCCAAAACCAATGTCTAGAAAAAAGCTCAACACCCTTTCCTGGTGGTCATGAATGCTCCAGAGCTCTTCCTGGGATCAGGCTGAGGTTAGACGTGACTAAAGCCACATCTTTTCTTAGCTTCCTCCCCAGCCCTATCTTTTCTTCCTGGCTTTTGTATAGGTTTCTTTTGAAATGACTTCTCAAAAATCACTGTGCAAGAAGATCCATCTTGGGCTCTGCTTCTGGAGAATCTGATCTAAGAGATCTATTAAGAGGGGACTGGTTAAGTAAATCATAGTATTCCATATGATGGAGTACTCCCTAGATATTAAAAAAGGGGAGGCAACAGGGGCGCCTGGGTAGCTCAGTCAGTTGAGTGTCCGACTTTGGCTCAGGTCATGATTTTGCAGTTCGTGAGTTTGAGCCCCACGTTGGGTTCTGCGCTGATAGCTCAGAGTCTGGAGCCTGCTTGAATTCTGTGTCTCCCTCTCTCTCTCCCCTTCCCTCACTCATACTCTGTGCCTCTCTCTCTCTAAAAAAAAATGAACAAAACATTAAAAAACTTTTTAAAAAAGGGGAAGTGACAGCTTTCTACATACTGATATGGAATGATCTCCAAAGCAGAATGCAAAAGCAAGTTGAAAATAAATATCTAAAATATAGTATTATTTATATTAGAATAGGCAATTTACAAATATGCTTGAATATGCATAGAATATCCTTGTAAGTATAGCCAAGAAATGATAAAAGTGTTTGCTTGATGCCAAGGGGAGCCTTGGGAGGGATGGAATGAGAGGGAAAAAGAGTGCACTTGGTACTATACCCTCTTTTCTACTTTGGAAATATCATACCACATAAATAAATGACCTATTAAGTTATATAATGTCAACAATGTTAAAGCAAAAACCATTAGTACTGGAAAAAAAAACTTAGGGTAATGTTAGTTATCCGAAGTCTTTTCCCTTGCCCTCAGGAATAGATCACATTAAAAAAATAAGCATGTCAGTACTCTAAATGGAAACATATGTTTTTGAAGTCCTTGGAGAACGCTTAAAAAATCATCTAATTATCTGTAACTTAAGGATTCTTTCTGTAATTTTCTTAATTTACATAGTAAACACTTTCCTTGTAGGTAATGCCATGGCAACTTCCAACTGGCCCTTTCCAAATTATCACAAAGTGAACTTGAACTTAATTACCATTCATTTTGCTGCATTAATTATGATAGATTTCCTGCCTCCTTTATGCTTGTAGCCACACAGACATTGCACCATTATTAGTTATACTTGGCCTTTGGTTACAAATTAGATACACATATGTGCTGTGAATTGTCCATTATGTTAAAGATCAAACATACTGGACTTTGGGCTTAAACACAGGAAGTAATGTCAATACCCAGTTCTGAAATTTCAGACTGCACATCGTCTCTGCCTCATAAAACAGAGGTCATGACTATATTCAAAACATTTCTGCAAGTGAAATGTGATAGAAGATATCTCGTACCTCTCTCCCTGTCCATCCCTGAGACCAAGGTGTGTAACAACCAAAAACCTCGTCTTCACTCTTCAACTGCATGGGTGCTGTTTTTGGAGGCAGGCAAAGTAATCTTCCAAAGTGTTTCCCCTACCAACTCTCCTCCCTACCTCTCACCCCTGTCACATTTGTGTAACCCCTCAGAGATGGCACAGGAGACACAGGGCAGGAAGGCTGGTGTGAATGCATCTTGGGGGGGTGACCATTTGCTCTTCCATTCACTTAATAAACATTTAATGAATACTTATTATGTGCTAGGCTCTGTGCTAAAGGTCTGGGCACAAAGTGGTAAATATGGTACCTAGCCTCATGGAGTTTAGATTTACTTTGAAGCAAGACAGTAAGCAAATGAGAGTAAGACAGTAAACAAAAGTCATCTTAGTGTACACAAAGGAAAGGGAGAAACTGTGTGCTTGTGTGTGTAAATTTTAACACCCTATGTATATATTATCTATTTATCTATCTTTTTGTGTATGTGTATTTATATGACTACTGTAAAACTTTACAGTTCTGTGCACTAGAAACAGCACAAGCAAAATTGAAAGGTTAAAGATGACAGCTTGATTGTGGCATATAGGACAGAAAAAAGAGTGGGTTGCTCTTTACAATCAATAACAGATTGATTGCCCAATAGAAAAATGGGCAAAAGACATGAACAGACAATTCACAAGAAATGATCCCATTAAATCAACAGGATGTCATTTTCACCCATTAAACTAGCAAAATGTTTTAGCTGTAGGACCTCATGAGGTAAGAATATGGTTGGAAAGACTCTCACACATAGCCGTTAGTGGTGCAAATTGCTACCTCCTTTTGGGTACCTCTCTGCTGGAAAACTAGTCTGTATAAATCAAAAGCCTGGAACCCATTTATGCCACTTGACTCTGTAACATCACTTTTCAAAATTTTATCTTGAGAGAAAAGTCAGAGATGTAAAGATTTTTATACAAGGATGTTTATTGTAGCATTATTTGTAATCATGAAAAATTATAAATAATCTGTCCCAAAATTAGATGTTTAAATTTATTAAAGAAATTATAGGGTGGAATATTATTTCACCACTAAAATTTATATTTTCACGGAATAAAATATGAGAAAATACTTCAGATCTATTACTAAGTGAAGAAAGCAGGAAAGCACAGTAAGAACTTAAGTGGGTTAATAATATACACATAGAAAGGAATAAGTTGTCTCTAGGTAATGGAATAAGGAGTGATTTTTATTTCTATTTAAAATTTTCTTTTATTATCTAATTTCAACTGTGAACATGGATTAGTTTTATAATATATTAAAAGATTATATCAAATGGGAAGGAAGAGATATGAATATCACCCAACTCATTCTGCACCCAACCCAGATATTTATAGCCAAATGAGATTTATTTTTATTTTTTATTTTTTTAAATTTATTTTTGAGACAGAGAGAGACAGAGTATGAGCAGGGGAGGGACAGAGAGAGAGGGAGACACAGAATCCAAAGCAGGCTCCAGGCTCTGAGCTGTCAGCACAGAGCCCGACGCGGGGCTCGAACCCATGGACCGCGAGATCATGACCTGAGCTGAAGTCAGACGCTTAACCAACTGAGCCACCCAGGCGCCCCTAGCCAAATGAGATTTAAATGACTATTTGTTCAAACCTTTTAACGATTCCTGATGTCCTTTTACATACAACTGTCTTACACACTCTCAAAATTCCTCTAGGATGTAACTTCATGTTCACAATTATGCTTCCAGTGTCTCATTAGAAAGTCTGAACTATTTCTGATAACTTACTCTATAAGTTCTCATCCTCATCAAATATGTATTTGAACACTTTTCCTGGATGTGTCTATAACACCTGGAGTTCTTTAGAGGTGAAGAGGAAAGGAAATCCAAGAAAGCAGATGTATTATTTCCCTATTCCTTTTTTTTTTTTTTTTTTTTTATTTTTGGGACAGAGAGAGACAGAGCATGAACGGGGGAGGGTCAGAGAGAGAGGGAGACACAGAATCGGAAACAGGCTCCAGGCTCCGAGCCATCAGCCTAGAGCCTGACGCGGGGCTCGAACTCACGGACCGCGAGATCGCGACCTGGCTGAAGTCGGACGCTTAACCGACTGCGCCACCCAGGCGCCCCTCCCTATTCCTTTTTTGTTCCCCATCCCCGCTTATGTTTCCAAACTGTGCAATTTAACACCAGATAAAATGATCCTTTCACTGGAAAGTCAAAACATGAACATGGCTGACAAAAATGTATTAGGTCAATAATACGACTGGAATTGTAACAAGGACGCAGTATGGGGTATCACATATGGTAACCATGGAAATTCAGGTTGAAATGCAACTTTTTATAGCTGGGAGAGAGGGAATGCTTAAAAGAAGATTTTACATTAAGTATTAAATTTCATGAGATTCTATAAGATTGGAATATAAAAGTTATAGTTGGAGACAACAGAACTGCCTACAACATTTTATGGCTATAAAATAAATTCTTAGGCATACTAATGGCACTTTAAAAATCATTTCTTAAGAACATTCTTCATTTGGTTGAAATTAGAAATGTACACGTACGTATATTTATAACTTTTAGTTCCCTTTTGCGGTGTTACAGGTATTCAGGTCAATATGCCCAGCAAAATATCACAAAAATGTTTTTCAGACTTCATCTGGCAGGAGTAGTTTCAGTTTGGGGTGTGTTAGTGTTGTGACTAAAGGGAGGAATTTTATTAGTCAAGTTTTCAATATATAAGATTATAGAATATTCTCATTAATTGAAAAAAATTGTATTGCTCACCCAATGTATTTTGGCAATGTGTTTTTCTCATAATTCTATTATGCCCTGAAAACGTCTTCAAAATGGTATCTTGTGGGGCGGTTTAAGCATCTGACTTTGGCTCAGGTCATGATCTCATGGTTCCATGAGTTTGAGCACTGTGTCAGGCTCTGTGCTGACAGCTCAGAGCCTGGAGCCTGCTTCATATTCTGTGTCTCCCTCTCTCCCCCGCTCCCCCTCTCAAAAATAAATAAAAGTATTTAAAAAAACCAAAATGGTATCTGGTAATGGCAAAATTTTTGGAAAAGTTCACAGGTATGCCCTTTTTTCAAAATAGATCCTTCTTCTGTATCAAAAAAGTAGAAATAGGACAATTCCTCTTTTGGTTTATTATTAATTAAGAATCCTTGGGAATAATTTGCTTATTTACTCAAAGAGGAACTAAAACATTATCTAAAAAAAAAAAAAAAGGAGGAGGGGAGCCTGGGTGACTCAGTTGGTTAAGTCTCTGACTTCAGCTCAGGTCATGATCTCACAGGTTGTAAGTTCGAGCCCTGCGTCTGTGCTGACAGCTCAGAGCCTGGAGCCTGCTTCAGATTCAGTGTCTCCCTCTCTCTCTGCCCCTCCCCCACGTTCTCTCTCTCTCTCTCTCTCAAAAATAAACATTAAAAAATTTTTTTAAAAGGAGGATAGTGTTTGTTTGAAAGACTGCAGTGTGGTTGTGTTTCATGGAACAGAAACCTTAGATATAAAAATTTAATATTCATAAATGATTGAGAGTGACAGGCAGTAGAGATCTTTCCTAGCAGTTGAAGAGGTGAAAATATTCTTTACTTGGGTGATAGCTTGAACATCTATGGGGGATGCTAATTTTACTATACAACCCTTGCATACCAGACCACTCATATTCTTTTATTTCCTAAAATTTTATTCATTTGCTCTGAGTCTCTACACCCATGTCTGGGGGCAAATCAATCTCAGTGTGTTTTGTGGGTACTCTTCACTCCCCCTGACTGAGGGTCATACAAAAATTCAAGGGTCTTATGTAGTCCAGACCACTGGGGAAGGAACTGCTTGTCTTTAGTTCAGACTGGTCACTTCTGATCAGTTCAGTCTGACCAGCTTCTGAAAAGCTTCTTGGGCTGCTCTTGTGTCTTGGGGAGCCTTTCAGTCTCGGAATAGTGGTAAGGGGCCATCTCTGAGAGAATAGATAGATGATTTCCTGGCACTCAGAGACTGAGATGGAGCACAGGGCAGAAGAAGCAAGTGCCCAGGGGCTGAAAGGAAGAATAGATGTCCTTACTGGAGAAGAGTCTTAGGGAAAGAATTACCATTTGGATAAGAGGGCTGGTGCTCAGATGTGGCAGGTTCTAGACCATGACCATGAAGCCCTCAGATCCATACTTCTTCCAAGTTTCTCCACTTTTTAGCCCATAAAGCAACAGCTAAGCCAGCTCCTGGCTCAGAATGTCATCCCTGTGTGTGGTGTGGAAATGATTGAAATCAGATGAGCCATGACTGTGAATTCACTCATATAAATGTGTAAATTATTGACCCGTTCCAATTGAATGGAGAAAGGTAGCAAAATGGTAATTCAATGCAGGAAGAAAAAATTTCAGAGAGAAGATACTGCAGAATTGGGATTCTAATGGAAAACATCTCTGCTCTCAGAGAACGTAAAAGCATGGGGATCCAGTGGTCACTGTTTCAGAGCTGCCCTTTCCCTCACTCAGGACCTTCATCTGTGGGTCTCCTTTTACACTTGGAACAATCTCCAAACCCACCCCTGCCACATTCTACACTCCCCATTTGTGCCCCCCTGCCCCCAGAGGATCTAAGACAACATATAACCACAAAGACCTGGTTCCCCATGAGCTGCCATTCACATCAGCTTGCCTCTTACCAGTGCTTGACAAGTCTTCTCTTCATTTTTCCTTGGCACATCTCCAAAAAGGCTCTTTTAAACTATTCCTCTGTCCTTAGCTCCCCAGTTGTACCTGCTGAGAGTCAAATAGTACAGTGAGTGTGTGACTGTGTGGCTGTGGACACCAACCGCTCTGCACTCACCAGCTGGAAGACCTTCATCAAATTTCTTAACTGTGCCTAGAAAATGAAGACAATAGTAAATAGAGCTTAACCTCTGAGCATTTGTGATTCTGAAAAGATAATACCTGGAAAGCACTAAGTGCCCAAGGACCGAGTTCTGTGAATGTCATCTGTGATTATGGGTAATCTGTCCTCAAATGAGCAAGCAACCTTTTTCTTCCATTACTTGGAAAATAAAGCATACTCTGCATATTCTCCTTCAGCTATTGGATCTTATTTTCTGTGTATTACTCTGTATTTCCACACAATCATCTTTTCCCAAGATGTACCTGCAGACCTGCATTCTTGGATGCCATTGTTTAGGGCCCAGGTTCCTCACTGCCACAATTACCCCTACCTTCTCTGTGTTCTCCTTTGGTCTGAAATGCTGCCTTCCCTTGGATTACCTTGTACCATCCACTAGAGTGTTGGTGATCTTCTCTTCTTTTTTAAAAGAAGATTTTTTAAAAAGAAGATTCATTTTTCATTATTATTATTATTATTATTATTATTTTGAGAGAAAGAGAGAGCATGTGTGAGTGGCAGAGAGGAACAGAGGTGGGGAGAGAGAGAGAGAGAGAGAGAGGATCCTAAGCAGGCTGCGGGGCTTGATCTGGCCATCCTGGGATCATGACCTGAACTGATATCGAGAGTTGGATGCTCAACCCACTGAGCCACCCAGGCAGCCCTTCTTCCTGTGTTATATTTCATGGTTCAGTTCTTAAGATTTTCATTTTCACTTTTTAAAACTTTTTTTTTAATGTTTATTTTTGAGAGACAGAGAGAGAGAGACAGAGCACAAGCAGGGGAGGGACAGAGAGGGAGACACAGAATCCAAAGCAGGTTCCAGGCTCTGAGGTGCGATCCCAGAGCCTGACACAGGGCTCAAACTCATGAACCGGGAGACCATGACCCAAGCTGAAGTTGCATGCTTTACCAACTGAGCCACCCAGGCACCCCATTCACTCTGAGAGCTTCCACAGGGTGTGGAGTGACAAATCACTGCTAAATGTCCTACATTCTGAGAAGAGCCAACAACAGTTGGAGGCAGATACTTCCCCATGACTTGCTGTGGGGAGGCATAACTGCCCAGTGAACTAAGGTGATACTTGTCCTTTTCTGAATATAGCATAGTGGTCAAGAGCACTAAGAGATTTTTGGAACTAGACTACCTAGATTTGAACCCTGGTTCTGCCACTGACAAACTTTATATGCCTTTGGTTGAGTTATTTAACCTCTCTGTGCTTCTGGTTTTTTATCTGTAAAACAGGGATAATAATAGTACCTACTCCTACTCCATGGGTCCATTAATTGAGTCCATTAAGAACAGTGGCAATATATTTACAATTCCCTATTCTTTCTGCCTCATTCCCAGTCTCAGTGGGGGAGGAGTGGAGGAATGAAGGACTAAACCATGTTTCTTTTCTGCACTTCAAAGCTCTCCAGAGAGGGGTCAAACCTGTGCCGGAGGCAAGGGAAGAGAGGAGATGAGATTTAAATCACATTTGAGAATGAAACATTTGACTAGATTGAGCTCTCAATAACTTTTCAGAAAATGTCTGGAAAGCTGTGGAATCTGTCCAAGAAATAATTAATAATCAAGAAAAGTTTTAGTGCAATTTTGGAGAAACATGACACTGATTTCATTTTTTTACTCCTTCTCTTTATTCTTCAGTGATGATGACGATGGTGGCTAACAGCATCAGGATGGGTTTTCTTGGATATCTCTGGCAAACTATCAAGCTTAAAAATATTTGATGCCCACTAGGATAGCTAGAATCAGAAATGTAGACAGTAACAAATATTGGCAGGGATGTGAAGAATCTGGAATGCTTATGCTTGTGGAAATGTAAAATGGTGCAGCCACTTGGGAAAACAGCCTGGCAGCTCCACATGGAGTTAGCATCTGACCCAGCAATTCTATTCCCAGCTATCTACCCAAGAGAAATGCAAACATATGTCCCCACAGAAACGTGTCCACTTAGCTATTCACAATTGCCAAGATGTAGAAACAACCCAAATGTCCATTAACTGATGAATGGATAAACAAAATATGATATCCATATAACAGAATATTATCCAGTCATAAGAAGAATGATGTACTGATACATGTTATCATATGGACGAACCTCAAAGACGTGATGCTAAGTGAAAGGAGCAAGTCATATAAGCCTATATATAATATGGTCCAACTTATATAAAATATCCAGAATATGTCAAACTGGAGAGACAGAAAGCAGTGGTTTCCTAGAGCTAATAGTAGGGTGGAGTGGAGAGTGACTGCTAATGAGTATGACGTTTCCTTTTGGAGTGGCAAAAATATTCTAAATTTAGATTATGGTGATGGTTGCACAACTCTGTATAGATGATACAAACCATTGGACTGTACGCTTTAAGTGGGCAAACTTTATGACATGTGAATTATATCTTAATAAAGCTTTACAAAGATCAGTTTATTTTTCCTGGCTGTTGAAAACAGAACCACAGTTGCCTTTGCCTTGGTCTTCATACTCTAGGTTAAACAACCTTTACCCTCTCTCTCCACATAGCCTCACTTACCAGTCAGTGATACTAACAGATGTTTGCCATTTTTCTGGTGTCCCATTATTTGAATCCATTTCCAACTTTGGGGAAAACTTGGCAGGTGCTTTTGCCACGTCTCATTATAGAAATGGAAAACAACAAGTAGTTGCTTGCTAAAGGTCAGAGGCACCCAACGTAGGCTTGGCCAACCTGCCCTGACTTAGAGTTAGATATTAGGGATAGATTCAAAGAAGCAGGGAGAGTAGAGAGTCCATTCTCATGGGGGTGAGAGCAGTGACAACAACCTAACATCCCTTTCCAGGGATGGTATCTGTGTCCAGTGCCAGCCAGTGGGGGCAATGCAAGCTATGGCCACCATGCTTAGCAACAGGGGTGATCTCACTGAATGGATTTTTGGCTTGAGTTTGGTTGGGATTGAATGTTGCTTTCTCTTCTGGTCCTGCCTGTTTTCCAAGTCTGGTTCCTCCAGTCTTCCTAGCAATTGTGTGAACAGATTAATATCCTTCCGATCAATTCTTTTTCTTCCATGATCAGTTTCTCTGCTTGCAACTAAGAACACTGTTTGAATCTGTTATGGTCAGCAAGGCAGGATCATTTTCATCCCAGAGGGTCTCTGGGATTCATGCTTCTATTTATTCAGTGATTACTTTGTGTTGTCCATTATCTCATTTATTCCTCATAATAACTTAGTGGTATAGATACGATTAGCCTCCCTTGTACAAATGAGGAAACAAACTCATTGGAATGAATAACTTGTGGATGCAAACCCAGGCCAAGCCCAGTGACTTTCCCTTTACATCTTTGTGGCCCGTTCTCCATTTTCACTGCTGCCACATCTTGTCTGCCATCTATTGAACAAAAGGTTCCACTACTCTTCTGCCTTCTTTAAATTGTTATGGGCATCATTGCTAGATTTCTTCATGAAAGTATTATTGATTCCTCTGTACAAGAGTCTATACCTACTCCCTATTGTCTGGATGCCCAGACCTCAGAAAGGCATTTACTGCTGAGATCTGACACCTCCTTCCTCTCTGGCTGTATCCCTCAGCAATTCTAAACAAGCCCATCACATGCCACAAGGGAAAGCCCTATATTTCCTTAGTTTGGCTCAACTTACTGCAGACAGTAGGCCCTCAATAAATCTCCTTAATCTGGAGACAGACTAAAGACAAAATATTGAGTTCACTCCTCCGTCATAAGCCCCAAATTCCAAGGCAATGATGATTTGGAGAACAATAAAATAAGCATCACGTATCATATGACAAAATTTATTGGAATGTGAAATAGTTGGCAGGAAATCATGTCAGAGTGGAAAATGATCGCTAAATATAAACACTGTAAAGACATGTGTACCATCAAGACTTTATTATTAGATTCTCAGAGATTTTTATTTAGAAGCTCAAGAACTTGTAAGGCTATACAATTCCTGGAATGGAATTTAGGTTTGCTTTCTGAAATCAATCCAGTCAAGCCTTTTCACACACGAACATTCTTAGAAAGTCTTTGAATGTCTATTCTTACTCATTTATCCTGGTGGCAAGAAGTCCAAAAATAAAATCGTCATGAGGTTCTGGCTGCTTCCTGCTTTAGTTGCACTGGAAATCTTCCAAGGAAAGCTCATGCACCACGTGAGTTCTCCTTTGCCTCTCCCATAGCCAGCATTGAGTAGTTGAAGCCTAGACTCAGGGCAAGGTCTGGGGTGGTATTTGGGGTTCTGCACCAAGTGCGATGTATTTGTGTATGTGTGAGGTGCGAGGGTTCCTCCACAGCAGTAAGCAATTCTTGGACACCTCATTGAGGTGTCACCAGTGTCATTGTCACCAATGAGGTGTCCAAGAATTCAACTCATTCTAATACAGTCTACCCTGAGACAGTGTCTGGTTCCACAGGTTAAGGGCTCAGTCCTACAAGTCTGCCCCCCTCCTCCCGACACTAGCCACAAGCCCACATTATCATCTGGGCTTCTGCCCGACCAGCTATAGATTGGAGATTCTAAGAACCCTTGTTTGTACTTTAGATTCCAGATGTAGGTCCAGGTTGTTATCTGTACTTAAAAATTTTTTTTTTATTTATTTGTTTTGAGAGAAAGCGAGCAGGGGAGGGACAGAGAGAGAAGGAGAGAGAGGATTCCAAGCAGGCTCTGCGCTGTCAGCAGGACTCCAACTCACAAACTGTGAGATCATGACCTGAACCGAAGCCAAGGGTCAGATGCTCAACCGACTGAGTCGCTCAGGTGCCCCTCTTACCTGTACTCCTGATTGACTGGCTATAAATCAAAGGTTCACAAGAGCCCCTCCCTGGGTTTGATTAACTTGCTAAAGCAGCTCGCGGTTCTCAGAAACATTTTAGTTACTAGATGACTTGTTTATTACATAAGGATTTAATTTAGGAATAGCCAGAAGAATAGAAACTTCCTTGCCCTCTACAGGTGCACCACCCTCCCCAAATCTCTGTGTTCCCCAAATCAGACACTCTCTGAACCCTATCCTTTTGGGTTTTTATGGAGGCTTCATTACATGGGCATGGTTGATTAAATCATTGGCTTTTGCAATTGAACTCAAGTCCTGCCCCTCTCCCCAGGTTGGGTGGGACTGAAAGTTCCAATCTTTTAATCCCTTGGTTGGTTCTCCCAACAAACAGCCCTCATTAGGTTACCTAAGGGCTTTCCAAATGCTACCTCATTAACATAACAAAGACACATTTATTGTGTATCTTAGGAAATTCCAAAGGTTTTAGGAGCTCTGTACCAGAAATGGGAACAAAGACTAAATATATATTTCTTATTATACATTACAATATCACAGATGCTATGAACCAAAGAGGCTAGCAAGAGAATGCAGAGGAGCACATCTCACCTGCCAAGGATGGACCTGGAAAGCAAGGGCAATAAGAGAATGCTGGTCAGGAGGAAAGGGCCATTCCTAGTGGACATTGAGCCTGGCTCCAGTCTTACACTACTCCTCTCCCTCTGTCCAATGAGGCTACTGGGGCTCCAAACAGATCCTGACCTAAGATGGATTGAAGGGTCTACAACACACATTCTGGGGTGCTACAGTGTCACCTTTTTACTGTTGTGTCTGTCCCCAACTTTGGGCCCTGAATGTAATACTCTGTGAGAGTATCTGGCCAGATTTCCTTATAAGGCCCAGCCTAGCATCTGGAGGACTGATGGCTGCCCCTTGTCTCCTCCTGCCTCCTATTTGCCCCTCCCAAGATGGCTGTCACTCCATTCTTGCTGCTAGGAACTTTTGGCCTACTGAGTAGTTCTCCTAGATGCCACTTGCTCACCGGCACCACCGCCTGTTGCTAAGGCCGTAGCTTTCCATCTGTGCCATCCTTCACAGCCTCTCACCAGGTAGGACCTGTGCCCTCGGCCTGTGTTCCCGTGAGACCCTGTAGGCAGACTTAATTCCAGACCTGACCACATGTTGACTTTCTCAGGCTCTCTTCCTCAGAGAGGTAGCATGAGCCGAGTAGGCTGTCAGGGGCCTAGCCATGGATTAGAGACTGATAACCTTACAGAGGAAGAATGGGTTAAAATGCTAGACTGATGGACAGCAGGAATCAGGGAACACACTGAGGGGACCAGGGTGTCCATTTGCCCACAGATGTCTTTGTGCTAAATAGAAAAACACACCGCCTGTAGATGGAACTGTTAGAAAAAGTGGCTCTTTTTCCAGGTGGTTACAACCTGAAGTAGGTTGATGTGGCTCCCAAAATGATGCACCCAAGTCCTAACCCCAGATACCTGTGAATGCAACCTTAATTGGATTGAGGGTCTTGGTAATATAATTAAATTAAGGACCTTGAAATGAAATTATCCTGGGTTAACCAGGAATTAACCTAATTCCAATGACACATGTCCTTATAAGAAGAGGAGAAATACAGGGGTGACCCAAGGAGAAGGCCATATGATGATGAAGTCAGAGATTGGAGCCATGTAGCTACAAGCCTAGGGATGCCAAGGATTGCTGGCAGCCTCTAGAAGCCAGGAGAGAGGCATGAAGGGATTCTCCCCTAGAGCCTCCAGAAGGAACCAACCTTGCCGATACCCTGATTTCAGACTTCTGGGCTCCAGAACAACGAGAAAATAAATTTCTGTCATGTTCAGTCTCTTGGTTTGCAGTCGTTTGTTTCAGCAGCCCTAGAAAACGAGTGCACAACTTCACGTAGGGGACACAGCTTTCTGGGAAGAAAGCAGGCTGGCTTTGAGCCCCTTCCTGCCCCTCAGCCTGATTTCTCTGAGCATGGCACAAGCATGAACTATGCAGCCATTTGCCAAAGCTCGGATGAAGACTGAGGAACCAGAGCCCGAATCCACAAAAAGAATTCAAGGGAGTTAGCACATGGCAGTGGTAAAAGAATGAGTTCTGGAAGCAGCTAGAAGCCTGAGATTCTAACAGTGTCACAAGTTAGTATGACTTTGAGCTTCATCTTCTTACCTGCAAATGGGGATGGGGAGGGCAACAGCATTTCCTGGTCCCTTGCTGGGAATCATTATTCTTCTGGTTTCACTGAATGGCTGTTGGGATTGGATGACAATGTGCAGTACTTGGTGTCCCGTCTTTTCTCAATATTTATTTCCTTTCCTCTTCCCACCTTGGGTGACTGGTGTTAGCGCCGCAGGAGCAAAAAGGCCACTTGGATCTGTGTTCCAAATTTGCTTCAGCTCAGGAAGGTTTGGGGCCTCTTGAGATGGCAGCCAGTGACATCTGCCCTTGGCTCCTTGGGCCTGTTGGAGAGGAGAGGGAGGGGAGCAACCAAGAACCACAGTTTCCCCGACGTGGCCACAATTTGAAATCTACTCTTCACCTTCATCGGGTGTGTAACACCATGTACATGCAAAAGTGATTGAAGACAAGCTCCTCGAGGAACACAATCACTTTATTTATTTACTTATTTATATTTTCATTTATTTATTTATTTATTTAAATAATTATTTTAATTTTATTTATTTATTTTTAAAATATGAAATGTAGTGTCAAATTGGTTTCCATACAACACCCAGTGCTCATCCCAACAGGTGCCCTCCTCAATACCCATCACCCACCTTCCCCTCCCTCCCACCCCCCATCAACCCTCAGTTTGTTCTCAGTTTTTAGGAGTCTCTTAAGCTTTGGCTCTCTCCCTCTCTAACCTCTTTTTTTTTTTTTCTTCCCCTCCCCCATAGACTTCTGTTAAGTTTCTCAGGATCCACTTTAATGGCCTTTTTGATCTCAATCAAGTATTCAAGTGAGGAATGGGTTCTTTATTCCAGCGTGCCCACAATCGGATGTTGCCTTTGTCAAGCAAATGAATGACTTCATTTTCATTTAAAAAAGAAAACAAAGAAAGATGGTCAATGTTAGCCTTGGGTTAGAGGAGAATAGATTGACGCTTTTCTATCAAGGGGAGTCTGCCTGGCTATTCTGAGGCATAGGGACATTCCATATCTTCTAAATCTGAACAGAAGAGTTTGTTGCAATACAATTTTTTTTAATTTTTTTTAATGTTTATTTATTTTTGAGACAGAGAGAGACAGAGCATGAACGGGGGAGGATCAGAGAGAGGGAGACACAGAATCTGAAATAGGCTCCAGGCTCAGCTTTCAGCACAGAGCCCGACGCGGGGCTTGAACTCACGGACCGGGAGATCATGACCTGAGCCGAAGTTGGCCGCTCAACTGACTGAGCCACCCAGGCGCCCCGCAATACAATTTTAATATGCACTACTAAGAGGATTTCGATGGTTTATAAGGCCGCTGAGAATCGTGTGTGAGCTGGAGTCACTAAAAAGTCTAATCAGGGTCCTTAGTGAGATGGCATTAGGTTATCCAGTGGCTGGGGTCTTGCTCTTCAGAGCAGGAGATAGCAACATCATGGCTTTTCTTATCTTTAGGTCAATATTTATTAATAAAGACATTGCAAATGAGTGGGATTTACTGAGCTGTCCCTGTGGTATGTGCCTGTCCTTGCGTGTGTGAGCAATTCACATAAAAAGCGGTCTCTGGAGGGCTCAGTTCTGCCCTCTGAGCTGACAGAGGCATATACGTTGGAACTATGAACTTGTGCGTCTAACGAAGCAGGGGTAATATAGCACTTTCTATGTTTTTATGCCCCCCTCTCAGCATTCCCAGGGACTCTTAGGCAGAAATTCATTGCTTACAGGGTAGTTAAATAAAGATGCTAAAGGATTAGCTAAAACCTTATTCATGTGTTGCCCCACAGTCGGTGCCAATATCTACCAACAGAAGAGAAGATTAATCTCAGAGCCTTTTGCTAAACAGCAAACTGATGCCCAAGTCACGTCTCAGCATACTCCATGCAAGGGGGCTGTTTTATCTCCATCCAAGGTGGTATTGATAGACTTGTGGAATACGTTTTCCTGGTCTCCAGAAGCTTGTCAGCCTTCCAGTGACATGGTTTTTTTTTTTTTTTTTTTTTTTCCCCAAATAATTCAGCTAGTCAGGTCCATCTGGAAACAGTTGTTTTGATGCTTTATGTCTTTCATGTGACCCCTAATAAAGGCTACAGAAAGAACACGGCTTGCAGAAAGATTGAGGTGTCCCAAAGTAGTATTTAATGCCCTGCTGACATTCAAACAAATCAGCACCTTCTTTGGAAGTTTATGTGTTAGCACAAGGAGCCACAGAGGCTTGGAGTTATGGAATGTTTGCCCCAGAGGGTCTTAAAGCTCCTGAGCCCACCTTCCATTTGGGGAGACATATCCTTGTGGCTTTCCCTCTAGGTGGTCTCTAGCTGTGGTCTCTGCACACGCAGGGAGTGGGATGCTTACCGCTTCCCAAGGCACCCTGTTTCTTCTGCTAGGCCATAACAGCACAAGGAAAGTTCCTCTGTTGAGCTGGAATGTGCTTATGTAACATTTGGTCCTATTTCTGCTTTCTAAAGCAACAAAGAGTAAATCTCTTTCTCCATAATGGACTGTGTGGTCTAGACAAATGGACAGAGATATTGGATTTGACCCTGCTTTATTGCTTAACTAGCTGGGCAGTTTAGAATCCCTCAGAACCTTGGCTTCCTGATATCTTCAGTGAAGATCGGAATCCCAGTCACATGGGCTAATATATTTTAACCCCCCACCACAGTGCCTAGTGTATCATGGATGCTTATTGAATGTTCCTTTTACTTTCTACTTCTCACCTCTTCAAACACTTGAAGGCTGCACATCTGTTTCCCTTTGGTTTTCTCTTTTCACAGCCACTAAACTGCAGATCAAAGGGGATGGAGTTAAAAGTGGGGGGCTGAGGAGGGGAAGTGGGAGTGGGAAATATTTAAATCCTGAAGTTTCCTGAAGTGTTGGCATTGACAGGTGGTGAGAAGGATTCTTTTCAGATAGCGCATGGATAATCATTCTACAATTTAAATTTAAATCTGCCTAAGTGATATATTTTCATAGTTTCCTTCTATTATGGCAGGTGATACTATTTTCCTTTGTATGATATTGATATAAAGTTTGCCTTAAACATTAAGTGTATTTAAGAATAAAGGTGAATCGAGTACAAAAAAGCTCTGATTATCTTTAAAATCAAATGAATTTCCAAATAAATAAAAATCTGGTTCAGAATTTCATTAGCTAGCCGTTCAGAAAAAGCTACATACTGTGTGATTCTAACTTTCTGATATGCTGGAAAAGGCAAAGCTGTGGAGACAATAAAAAGATGGAGCACAGGGGATTTGTCGCATACTGAAACTACTCTGTGTGATGCTACAATGACAGATGTAGGTCATTGTACGTTTGTCAAAACCCATGGAATGTACGAGACAATGAATCCTAACCTAAGCTATGGACTTTCGTTAATAATAATGTATCAATACTGTAATAAGGGTACTACATACACTAATGCCAGATGGCAATAATAGAAGAAGGTGGGGGATGAGTACGAGTGAGGGAGTGTATGGAAACTTTATTTTCTGCTCAGTTTTTTCTGAAAGCATAAAACTGCTAAAAAAAAAAAAAAAAGTCTACTAATTAAAAAAACACATCTCATTACCTAGGCAAATTACCAGTCTGTTTTTTCACTACCATAGCTCCATTTGCCTCGGGATATTTCATGTCAAAAGCCAAATTAGTCACATTTCCCCCCAAAATGGTACAGCTACCTAGTTACCACCAACTGCCAGTCTCTGAGGTCCTTGGGCTCATTTCAAGTGGATATTGTGCTCCTATTACTCCTTAATTTACCACATTCAATTTATTACTAAATCTTGCCTATGAATTCCCCCCACCCCCTCCTCTTACTCTGCCTGGAATCTCAGACCTATTTGATTTATACAACTATTGCCATGGGCTAGAAACTCTCATTACTCCAAGCCTGGGCTACTCTTGAGAGCTTCTTGGGTGGTCTTCTTATCTTTAATTTCTCCCCCATTCTCAGACCATTCACTAACATCTGTTAACATACTGTGCTAATGTCAATTTCATCCTATTTCCTCCTCTGCTTGAGAATTTATAAGTCTGTATTCCCAACCATCCAAATGGATAGAATGATCAAAAATATGGATATTGCATGTGCCCACCAGGTCAGGACAGGGAGCTGGGTGAAGATCAGCCACTAGCTGATCCAACAGAGACAGTTAATTAACAAGGACAATTATGCGTATTTATTGAGCACCTGTAGTGGATGATGGCGTGTGTGCCCAGGCGGAGGCTCTCATTCCCCTACCCAGTGCTGGGAGTGTTGGTGGCTGGCCGCTCTGAAATGAGTCCCTCTCTAGGAATTGCTCTCACCTGAATACAGCCACCTCCTAGGGGCAACCCATACCCAATGTCTGGCAGATGAAAGGGTAACACCCTACCTCTTTGCCTTGATGCAGGGCATTTCAAAAGGGCCATTGGAGTTCTAGAGCTCCCTATGATTGGCTGCATGTGTGGTAACTGCATTGACCTAACACAACCCTACGAAGGTAGGCTCTTCTCCACTTCCTCACCACTCTTGCTCTCCTGTGCTCCATCCAGCAAACATCCTGCACTCAAACCTTCATCTTGGCATCTGCTTCGTGGGGATCTGCATCGATGACAACATCCAAGGTCAATTGGGCTCTAAGTCTGTGCTGTTCCATTGATGTACACTTAAAAAAAAAGAATAAAAAGTAACTGACATTTTTTTAAATACCTTCTGGGTTTCAGGTGCTATATAGGATATTTTATTTATGGGACTTCTGATCTTTACATCAACCTTGTGACATAGGCCTGCTTTCCCGGTGAGACTACTAAGAATGGAAGGATTTGGAACTGTGCAGATGTGGTCCAGTCAAAAAGGTCTTTGGACTTATGAAACTCTGGTGAGTGGTAGCCAGGAGACAGCATGACAGCTTAGCACACAAGTGACTTGGCGCTGAATTATCATTTACTTCTCCCTGCCCAGGGCCAAGTTTGGTGCCTGGAAATGGAGGCTAAGTGAGACTAGGTGGTTTTCCCATAAAACCAGCTCAACGTTACTCCACTCCCAGGCCCATAGCACACACCCCCCACCCCCAACCTCTATTTGTACACATGAGCCCTCCATTTCCAGCCAGGTACTCTGCTTTCTATACCTTTTACTAAATGTAACCAGCCCAACACCTGCCTTTTGTCCGTGCCTTGTGTTTTCTTCAGAAATACCCATTCATCAGCCCATGCCCATTAGATCCATTTCAGTTTGGTTAAAAATGTATCTCCTTCAGAAAGCCTTTCCTTTTTTTTTTTTTTTATGATTGCTTCTTTTTTATTTTTTAATGTTTATTTATTTTTGAGAGAGATACAGAGTGCAAGTGGGGGAGGGGCAGAGAGAGAGGGAGACACAGAATCCAAAGCAGGCTCCAGGCTCTGAGCTGTCAGCACAGAGTCCAATGTAGGGCTCGAACTCATGAACCATGAGATCATGACCTGAGCTGAAGTTGGATGCTTACCTGACTGAGCCACCCAAGTACCCACCAGAAAGCCTTTCCTAATGCTACCTCAGATAAAGAATTCACCTCTCCAAGGAACTTAAACCCTCAGTGTGGTTACAGCTGTTCTAGTCATATCTGAAGTCAGACCGTTAGTCAAAGGGTTCAGAAATCTTCTTTGAATGAGGTTGAAGATTGAGTTGGGCTCTAATCTCACTTCTGTTCTGAGAAAAGGCACAAGAGGCAAAATGTAATACTAAATTTGTCATGCTAAAATTCAGAGTTTTGGGATACTGGTTAAGAGAAGGCAGTTCCGGTTTCCTACAAATTCCCCTAAATCTGGACTCTGGGGCCTCATACAGGTCTGGTTATCTCAGGAGATAGGAGCAGAGAAGAGCCCAGGTGCAGTTTGAGTTCTAGCAGGTCCAAAAGAGAGCAAGAGGCCAGACCAGTTCAATCTCACCAGTCAGGCAGAGAAGCCAGTGCAACGAGGAAGGGGATGGGATTTGAAATATTCCTTCAAAGCTATGTGTTCATGAAGAGGCTAGAGGAAGACTCCTCTCTCCTGTGGGCATATGAGGAATGGGACACAATGCCCTCCCATCCCCTCCCAAGCACTTAGGGCTTCTGATGAGATGGTAAGCTTCTGGAGGACAACATACCTATTCTTTCACTTTTCTGTGCCATTTCCCAGAAGATTAGAAGTGTCTCAAGCTGGATATTACTGTGTCACTTGTCTGCCAATGCTCCTTAGAATAATAGACCCCACAATGCCTATTTTAACCAGCTTTGTTAAGCAGATGTACTCTTCTCTATTTATTACCACGTCTGTGGTGCCCATGTGATTTCTATGTGTTTTTCGGATGCCATTGGGCCTGGACTTTTCTGCCAGGTTGACTGGAATGTCTAGAACATTTTATCATCTGCAGCTGGGAAATCACTGAAGTGTCTGAGTATTTTCCTATGTGAGCGATTGTTATGTCAGCCAAGGCACAAGTAAGATTTTAAATAAGCCCAAACTGTTCCATGATGTAATTTAGGAGCGAGAATTGTGTCAAGATGGAAAAGTAAAGGTTTTTATTGTGATTACCCTGCTTGTCAGAGTTCTCTCCCCTCATCACTTCTGAGAAAGTCTTTATATGTCTTCTTATGTTTATGATATTATCAAGGGTCAAAAACATGTGAAGCAGAAACTTGTGGTTTCTGTTAGCCATTTGGGGCCCACTGTACATATAAATTCTGTGTCAAGACCCAGTGAGGATAGTTTGGTTATCTCTTGTCTGAATCCCACTCATTAGGCTGGCATAAGGGATGCCAGGTAAAATATAAGGTGCCCGGTTGCATTGAAATTACAGATGAACAACAAATAGCTTTTTAGTATAACTGTGTCCCAATTTTTCCATGGGACATACTTACACTAAAAATCATGTTATTCATCTGAAATTCAAATATAAATGGGAATTCTGCATTTTTACTTGCTAAATCTGGCAACTATAGGCTGACAGGAACCTGGAGAAACCCCTTCCTCCCTCCAAGGAGAAAATTAGGTCATGAGTAAAGCCTTTAGTCAGGGCAAGGGAGAAGGAGCATGTTTTTAGCATGGCCAAGAAGGTCAAAATAATTCACATTGCCCCATTAAAATCTGTTCTGCCTTTGAAAAACAGAAACAATTTGGGTATATAGGCATAACCAATGGCCTGGGAATGAGACAGATGGCCTCATATGTGTACACTAGAATATCAGTCAGCCAATGTAGACATTGGTTTGGCCATTGGTTGTGCTGGCATCATAGCCACATGCTGGGAAAGGGAAGAAGGATGAGGTTGTGGGGAGTCAGCATGGTAGAGTTGGCTTGGTTGAAGGACTGGATGTCTGGTTGTCTAATATCTGGTATTCAGTTAAAGGGCACTTGGCCTTGGTTTGGGCTGGTAATAAAATCCAATGAGATCCAAAGTGGCAGTCCAATCGTAAGGGAAGGTCCTGATTCCTGAAGAGAGATGGTTGGTGAGACTTTGGGTAATAGTTAGGACCCCGTGGCAGTATTCTGAACAGACACTCAGATTAATGGAGCAGAATAGAGAACCCAGAAATGGACCCACAAACGTATGGCCAACTAATCTTTGACAAAGCAGGAAAGAATATCCAAAGGAATAAAGACAGTCTCTTCAGCAAGTGGTGGTGGGAAAACTGGACAGTGACATGCAGAAGAATGAACCTGGACCACTTTCTTACACCATACACAAAAATAAGCTCAAAATGGATAAAAGACCTAAATGTAAGACATGAAGCCATCAAAATCCTCGAGGAGAAAGCAGGCAAAAACCTCTTTGATATTGTCTGCAGCAACTTCTTACTCAACACGTCTCCGGAGGCAAGGGAAACAAAAGCAAAAATGAACTACTGGGACCTCATCAAAATAAAAAGCTTTTGCACAGTGAAGGAAACACTCAGCAAAACTAAAAGGCAACTGACAGAATGGGAGAAGGTATTTGCAAATGACATATCAGATAAAGGGTTAGTATCCAAAATCTATAAAGAACTTATCAAACTCAATACCCAAAAAACAAATAATCCAGTGAAGAAATGGGCAAAAGACATGAATAGGCACTTCTCCAAGGAAGACATCCAGATGGCCAACCGACACATGAAAAAATGCTCAACATTACTCATTATCAGGGAAATACAAATCAAAACCACAATGAGATACCTTACACCTGTCAGAATGGCTAACATTAACAACTTAGGCAACAACAGATGTTGGCGAGGATGTGGAGAAAGAGGATCTCTTTTGCATTGTTGGTGGCAATGCACGCTGGTGCAGCCAGTCTGGAAAACAGTATGGAGGTTCCTCAAAAAACTAAATATAGAACTACCCTACAACCCAGAATTGCACTACTAGGCATTTATCCACAGGATACAGGTGTGCTGTTTTGAAGGGACACATGCACCCCAATGTTTATAGCAGCACTATCAACAATATTCAAAGGATGGAAAGAGCCCAAATGTCCCTCGATGGATGAATGGATAAAGAAACTGTCATATATATATATATATATATATATATATATATATATATATACATACACACACACACAATGGAGTATTACTCGGCAATCAAAAAGAATGAAATCTTGCCATTTGCAACTATGTGGATGGAACTGGAGGGTATTATGCTAAGTGAAATTAGTCAGAGAAAGACAAAAATCATATGACTTCACTCATATGAGGACTTAAGAGACAAAAACAGATGAACATAAGGGAAGGGAAACCAAAATAATATAAAAACAGGGAGGGGGACAAAACAGAAGAGACTCATAAATATGGAGAACAAACTGAGGGTTACTAGAGGGGTTGTGGGAGGGGGGATGGGCTAAATGGGTAAGGGGCATTAAGGAATCTACTCCTGAAATCATTGTTTCACTATATGCTAACTAATTTGGATGTACATTTTTAAAAATTAAAAAAAAAATAGTTAAGACCTTTGACCCAGTGGGGATCTGGAAAGCATGGCATGTGATGGTGGTGGCTAAGGAAGGGGATGTTAATGACGACAACAGCTTGAGGCTTTGGACTCCTGGGCTTTTCCCAATACTGGAAAGACCCTTACAGGGTAGCCTGTTTGATTCTGGGTCTATCTCAGGAGTGAGGGTGAGGCAGCTTATGTCCTGCCTGCTTGGTCAGGCTGGCCAGGGTCCAGGCGGTGCTAGGCCCATGGAACCAACAGAAGAGCCAAGATCTGAATAGCTCAGGAGAGACTAAGGTAACAGCCATAGAATTACCTCATTTGTGTCAGGAATGTGTGTGGGGTAGAGAACAGCCATGTTCCAGACACCATTTGAAGAAGCAGCAAAAACAGTTGGGGATGCACAACTGACTGAAACAGAAAAGTACAGGCCAAAAAGGCAGGTGAGTCATCATATAAAGATAGCAGGAGAAGCCATAAAGGTCTTCATCCTTTGAAAAACAGAAACAATTATAAAAAGGTGGGAATAAGCTTTTGTAGGTTGTGTGTGATCTCTGGCTAGGCTCCCACACTCAGCAGGAACCTGTCCTAAAAAGGTTTTCACTGGGGGCAGCTTGCAGGTTGAACAGCCTGAGCCCTCAGGAGAGAAGCACAAGTTTCCATTAGGTCTGATGTCTCGATTGATTAATTGCATTGAATGCCTTGTATGAAGTCATAGAAGTAAATTCAGGTGGACTGGGGGCACCGAAGCTAACAAGAAAGAGTTTGAGGGAAGTGAATGAGAGATTAAATGAGGAAAGTAAGGAGACAAAAGGAAAGACATGGAAAGAGAGAAAGAGGCCACCCAGACATGTAGGTACTGTGGACCCTTAGATCCCCTGCTTTGTGCACCTTAAGCAAATAACCTAAACACTATTCTCTGCTAGACATTACTACCTTATTTTTTAAGTTTATTTCCTTGTTTTGAGAGAGAGAGAGAGAGCGAGCATGCACGAGTGGAGATGGGCCACTCTCAGCATGGAGCCTGGTGTGGGGCTCAAACTCACGAACCATGAGATCATGACCTGAGCTGAAATCAAGAGTTGGATACTTAACCAACTGAGCCACCCAGATGCCCCCAGACATTATTACCTTATTTTAAAATTTAAGTTATTTTTAATTTTTTAAAGTTTTTTTTTTTTAATTTGAGTATAGTTGACACTCAATATTACATTAGTTTCGGGTATACCACATAGTGATTTGACAAGTTTATACACTGTGCTATGGTCACCACAAGCAAAGCTACCGTCTGTCCCATTACATCACTATTATAATATCATTGACTGTATTCTTTATGCTCTGCCTTTTTTTTTCCCCCTGTGACTTACTCATGCTGTAATGGGAAGCCTATATCTCCTATTCCCCTCTACCCATTTTGCCCAAATCCCCAGCCTCCTTCCCTCTGGCAACCATTAGTTTGTTCTCTGTACTTACAGATCTGATTCTGCTTTTTGTTTTGGTACAAAAATGCTTGCAATGCTGTTACCAGCTTCTATGAGGCATTCCTTACTCATGTTGTTTTCTACTGAGTTGATTTATATTAAACTGTTGAAAATTTTAATGTTTGGATGTGGATGCTGTTGGCCCTGAGTACTTCTTAGTGTAACTTCTAAATGTACTTCTAAGTGCCCAAGTTTTTAGCAACTGAGGAATATTCTCCTAGGTCCATGTTTTCCTTTTCCCAGAAGCCTGAACTTTCCTACCCAAGGCTTTGGTATCAATGTGTGGTCCCTGTTAAAATGGTGTTTCCTCTCACTTACTTGATTTTTGTGTTTACCACATCTCTATATACATCCTTAAATGTAAAATAAACTATTTTAAAATGATTTTTTTTTTGCACTTCTAGAGATGAAACAGGCAGAAATGCATAGTTCTATTAAGGAAAAAATGTATGAACTGGGGTAAAATAAAAAAGCATTCATTTTCCGAATTCAAGGCCAAACTCTGGAGTTTAATCATCTCATAAAAATAAACCATTTGAAAATTACTTGATTCATCACCGATTCAGTCTGGAAATGAGATATCAAGGAACAAAGACAATAAAATTCTGTTAGCATGAAAAGTCCGAAGCATGTTTTATATAAGTGTGAAGTATTTAGGATAAGATAGTCACTGTGTGTTCACTCTAAAGAAAAGTTTAGTTTTTGGACAAGTCTCCAGTGGGTCAGCAAGGTGTAATGTTGGGAGCACACAGGACCAGGAATCTTCTGGATTCTCGGTATAATCCAAGACAAGTAATTTAACATCAGATCTTGATGTCTTTGCCTATATATGAGAGATAGTTAATGCTGTGGTCTGAATGTGTCTGCCCCTAATTCATAAGTTAAAACCTAACCTTAAGGTGATAGTATTAGAAGTCAGGACCTTTGGGAGGCCATTAAGTTATGCAAGCAGAGCCCCGATGAATGGGATTATAAAAGCAGCCAGAGAAAGCTTCCTCATCCCTTCAGCCTTGTGAAGTTACAGGGGGAAGACAACCATCTTGAGAAAGTGGGACCTCACCAGACATCAAAACTGCTGGCACCTTGATTTTGGACATCTCAGCCTCCAGAACTGTGGGCAATAAACTTCTGCTGTTGATAAGCTACCCATTCTATGACTTTTTTTTTTTTTTTTTTTTAGAGCAGCCCAATCAGACTAAGAGAGATAATTAAGGTCTTTTCTAAATTCTAGACTCCACAACAAAATCCATCAAATTCCCTTAATGCAAAAGTATTTGCATATTATCTGATGATTCACTTGGCATTTAGGATCTTGCTGTGGATGAGAGCCCAATGTGAGTATTAGCTATGGTATTGATGAAATGTGTGAGAATTAATGAGATTTTGAGGACTGAAGGCAAGATCAATGTTTTTGAACCCTCTTAATGATGTGGCATGTATAGAAAACAGGTTAACAGCTGAGGATGCTTAAGCCTAAGGCACCTGGCTTATATTGTGGTTAGCTTCCCTAGGTTCTTCCCAGATGCTCCACATGCTGAAAAGATTGTTATCTTCGGCATCAACCTATAACCTAGTTGTGGCATACCTTCGCACATTGGTCAGGGAGCTCTGGACTAGAACTTAGAACCAGAACTACTGTAGAATGCAGAATGATGGTTTACACAATAAGCATGATACTACTGAAACTAATACTCTTTCTTTTTATTCTTTAATTCTTCAGGGAAAATTCCAGAATGAATGAGAATGAACAGATTTGAAAGGGGCAAGATAATAAATTTAGTTGGGGACATACTGATTTCAGGGCATCTCTGAGATATCTGAGTGCAGTTGTTGAGATGCTAGGTAGATACCCACATCTGGAAGTTGATGGAAATCTGGGCTGGAGAATGTTCTGGAAGTCATGCATGTATCAATGAGATTTGAAACCATGGGTGAGATTTCTCTGAGAGACTGAGCAGAAGCCAAGGGATAGGTTCAAGAGAACACTAATATTTTAGGGGTTGTTAAAGAGAAGGAGCCAGCAAAGGGTATAGGGCTCATTTGGAGCCATTTACAAAGTGATTTAGTGTTATTTCATAAGTGAAAAACAAGATACATTGATATCCATGTGTAGATATGATTTAAGTTATATAATGTCATACATAAATATAGGCAAGGGCACATGTGTACAGTGGACTTGTTCATTCCATTCATTCATTCACAGTAAGTGCATTCTTTCTTTCAACCAATGTTTACTGAGTACCTACTATGTGCCTGAAATTATTCTAACCATTCAGGGTACAACAGTGAGCAAAATAGTTCAAGTCCCTTTCCTGGGGGAGTTTTATTGTGGCAACCACACACCACACACACACACACACACACACACACACACACGCATGTACACATACACACCACCCCACACCACCACACTACCGCACTAAATACTTCAGAGCCTACTTCCCAAGAGGTAGAGCAGAATGTAGACAGGCCTGTGTTTTTACTGGGCCAAGATCCTTTATCCTTCTAAAGGATTGCCTGTCATCACCACCCACATATTGCTTTGGCCCTATTGTTATGTTTGTCTTTTTTTTTTTTTTTTTTTTTTTTCACTTAAAAGGTTAACTGGATAGTTGAATTACAGGATTCTAGCCAAAGTATGCTTCCCTTAAAGGAGTTCCCAGCTAATCAGTAAGCTGAGCTGGTTTGGCATCTGTCTTACATTACCAAGGAGCTGGGCATCTGCAGGCTGAGCTCATACTGGGGAGGCATCAGCAGGACCTTGATCTGCCTTCATGCTGTCACTGCCGAATGACAGGAGAGCAACACAGGGCATGGTTCAAATCTGAGATGGCAGGTTCTGAGGACAAAGCCTGCAGGGATCATTTTTTATTGGAAACTCTTTCATTTTAATCCGTTGTCAAATATTCTACCTCTGGGTCTTCCAGCTCCAAAAAGTGAAGGCAGATCTATATTTTTTCACTTTATTGTTTTTCCCAGATTATGATTATTATCATTGTTGTTGTTGTTGTTGTTGTTAAATTTTTCTCAGATAATTAAGAGGTCAGAGATTTTCTCCATTTTTGGGCCAGTATGTTCTGGGCCCCATTAGCTGATAAACCAACTCTACCTCTAGAATTTTCTATTTCTCTTAATGGCACCATCCAATGATGTTTCTAATCTCTCTGGTTTTTTAAGGCAATTTTCCATCCAGAGGCACCTGGGTGGTTCAGTTGGTTAAGTGTCCAACTTCAGGTCATGATCTCAAGGTTCATGAGTTCGAGCCCCACATCGGGCTCACTGCTGTTAACGCAGAGCCCACTTCAGATCATCTGCCTTTCTCTATTTCTGCCCCTCCCCTGCTTGCGCTCTCTCTTCTTCTCTCTCTCTCTCCTCTCTCTGAAAACAAAAAAGTAATTTTTCATCCAGGAAGCTTTTCTTCCCTTGTATTTTTTCTCCATCGTCTGGTTGAGACATATTTGAAAGCCTGTATGGTATTGGAGATGGGAAGGGGATAATCTTTATGGGTGAGAAAATACTCTATTATGCCTAAAGTGTTGGTTGTCCAGGTCATTTTTATTAATGAACTTATCATATCTAATTACTTATATATGAAGTCATACTTACATATGAAGTCAGTTTCTTAAAATACTATCTGTATAAGTGTTCTTTGGCCAATAACTTTCAATGTATCCCTATCATGGTTGGAATCCAAATGCATTAGCCTATTCTTTGAGCCACTGATTAACACTTTTAGGAATTTATCTTACAAGTACAGTCACACAAATGCAAAATGACCTATTTGCAAAATTACTTATTATAGCATTACATGTAGTAACAAATGATAGGAAGTGACTTAAGTATCATTTAATCAGGGATACATTAAATAAATTATGATTCATACATACAATGGATTACCATTCAGGTAGAAAAAAAGAAAATTCTTCATACACGGATAGTAATGATCTCTGAATTATATTGTAAAATGATAAAAGCTAACATTAAAAAGAAGAATACACATGCACACATATACACATGCACATATTTTCTTCCATATCCGGGAAGCTCACCTAAGAAACATCAATTGCCTCTGGAGCGGGGACTGGGTGACAGGAGATAGTCATACTGCCAGGCGTAAATTCCAATTCCACCCCACCCACATCTTCTGGGATCTCAGTGCAAAGCAATGTGCCTCCTACCATGGGCTCTCTCTCAATTTAGCCTTTCCTCAATTTTTGGATTCCCTGAGTCATGGTGACATTTGTAATGACAACATCCTTTCTACCTCTCTCTCCCTCAAGTCTTCAGGTTCCGACTTAAAGGACACAAATGAGGTATATAGCAAAACTTGTGTTGTAGGGGCTCACCCCACCAATCTAAATACCTGTCCACTGCAGCTCTGGGAGTGAACTCACCTGTCCCCAGAAACAAATGCCAGCACCGGAACCCCCATGACCAGAGGCCAATGCCACCTTTCTCTTTTCCCTCTGGGATGCTATGCATGTGGAGGGCTGTTTCTCCTGCAAGGTGGAGCTCCTTAGTCCCCAGAAAGGAATCCCTGCCTTCTCTAATTAGATCTCTGCAGCTTCCAGGCAAGATGTTGCTCAGCAGGTCTGAAGGTGTATTTGTGGTTCGACGTCCTTTTGAAACCTGTCTTGATCCATAAATGAGTTCCCTTTCCAGCTAACGCCATATCCTCTGACTATGAGATGTTGGTTAGTGCGTGTTCAGTCTTCATTGTGCACTAATTTCATAAGGTCTGGGTCCCAGAGGCCTTTCCTAGTGCAGAAATTTTGTGCTCTTCACATGTGATTTTGCCAGGAAAATGGCAAAACTCTATCTACATATTCTCTTGGTCCACCAAAAACAATACGAGATACAATGTGATACTGGAATGATAATAATAGTATAGTGATAGCTAACAAATATTTGACTACTCACTCTGTGCCATGCACTAGGCCAAGCACTCAACTTGCATTAATCCTTATAACCTTCACAGTAGCTCTATGTAGTAGCTACTATCAGCATCCATATTTTAGAGATAGAGCAATTGAGACCTACACAGGTCAAGTCTCTCGCCCGAGGTCGCACAACTGCTAAGTGAAGAAGCTGAAATTTGAACCCGCGTAATCTGTTCCGAGCCCTTAAACACTTCGCACTCTGTACCAAGTGTAGCTTGCAAGCTGTTATAATACATCCATCTTCATGGAATGGCTTTTTGGCCTCCATCAAAGATTTCCCTCTTTAGGGCCACACTCTCTTTCAACTTAACGTCCTAGATTTCACATAGCTAGCAAGGGAAAGGATAAGGGTTTGAAATCAGGCAGTCTGGGTCCCAAGTCCAGGCACCTGATCATTATGCTAGACTGCCTCTCTGGAGTGAGACTGGTATGGTGGACAATTTGTTACTAGTAAGAGTCTTGCCCCATACCCCAATGTTGAGCTTAAGTGAACTATGCTGTTCATGGAACGTAACATATTTCCCGCTGAGAACTTTGGTGTCAGAAAGGCTTGCTTTAACTCCTCCCGCAAAAGCCCACACCTGACAGAGACCCATACAGACCACACCAGTCCTCACAAGGAAGAGTAGCGGCAATAGCAGGCACTGTGATTCTCCCACAGAGGTTTGTTGATGCCTCTTTTCCTATGGTTTCATCCCTACAAAACATGGCCTGGTCAGTGACCTCACACTGGACCCATCCATAACACCCCTTTTCTTAAGGTGTGTGTGGGGGCATCTTATCCTTGACCCTAGACCCTTTTGTGGAGGGGAAGAGAAGGAGCGGGGTGAAAGAGATAACAGAAATTTCAGGCTCTTTCAATGCTCACCTACAGGTCCACTTCCTGCAACCATGCCTACCCACTCAGCCTTAGTGATCTCCTCGCCTGAATTCCCGTGAATCTAATTGTGATTGCCCATAGCGCTGTCTAGAGCCAACCTGTGTGGCCACTTTCTGTGACACATGGGGGATCTTGCTGTGCCCCCAAGCAACTCAATACATTTATGCCTTCAACAATATTTATTGAACATCACCTTGCTACCGTGTCACCAGTTAGCAAAAACAGGATCAAGACCCTATTCCTGCTCTGAGGAACTCATGGACCAATAGAACAACAATTACATTTCAGTGAAGAAGTCATAACTGAGGTCAGTGGGCCATGGAAAGGACTCTTACTAGGGGATCACGGAAAGCTGCCGAGAGTAGACTGAACTTGACATGAGTCATGAGGATATAAAAGGAGCTTTTTAGGTGACAAATGGAAAAAGGGCAAGGGAAAGAGGTATTCAACAGGACGGCACGTAGAAGAATTGCAACTAATTCAGTACAGCTGAAGTGCACGGCACCTGTAAAGAAGCAGAGGAGATAGGGTGGGTCCAGAGGCATGAGCTAAAACAAAGTTCAATTTAGGCTTCTTAATGGCAGGGGTTCTTGTCTGTTTATTAATGTGCCTCTGGTGCTCCATAGCACCTGGCATAGCAGAGGTGCTCAACACGTATTTGTTGTATATGAAAAAAAAAAAGAAAAAAGAATGTATGTCAGATCCAGAAATGCGAACTTTGTCCTGAAAGATTAAAAGATTTTGGGCTTATGAGTGACATGATTAGACGTTCATTTTGAATAAACAAATAAAAGGGCTCAAAACAAACATACAAACACCATCCATTTACACATCTATGGATGGATAAAATAATAAACATTTTATCTGTGGATGAAATAATAGCAATACAAATTTAAAATGCTAAGTAAAGTAAGAATGTGCAAGACATTCGGTAAGAAAACTGTAAAGCTTAATAGAAAAGTAAAAAGAAGACTTGACTAAATAAAGTTTACACCAGGGGCGCCTGGGTGGCTCAGTCGGTTAAGTGTCCGACTTCAGCTCAGGTCACGATCTCGTCGAGCCCCGCGTCGGGCTCTGGGCTGATGGCTCAGAGCCTGGAGCCTGCTCCCGATTCTGTGTCTCCCTCTCTCTCTCTGCCCCTCCCCCGTTCATGCTCTGTCTCTCTCTGTCTCAAAAATAAATAAAACGTTAAAAAAAAAAAAAAAAAAAAAAAAGAAACACCATGTTCCTGGACAGGAAGACTCATCTTGTAAAGATGTCATGCTTCCCTAAAACAACATATAAATTTAATAAAGTTCCAGTTAAAAATCCTAGTGGGATTTTGTGGTACTTGACAAATAGCTCTTAAAATTCGTTTGTATGTATAAATGAATGAGGACAGCCAAGAAAAATGTGAAAAACAAAGAAAAATGAGAAGGGAGCTTGCTTCACCAGATCAAAAGGCACCATATAAATCCATGGTAATTAAAACACTATGGCACTAGAGCAAGAACACACAGAAGAATGGAACAGATAGACTGTCCAGTGCCAGGCTCATGTGTGTACATGTAGTTAGCATCTAGCGAGAGCTAACGGTTATTGAGTACGTACTACGTGGTTGGCACTGTTCTAAGCATTTTGTATTACTCATTGAATTTTCACAGAACTCTGTGAAGGAGGTCCTATTGTTATCCCCAGGTTAGAAATAACAAAGCACAAGGAGATTATGCTACCTGCAAGCTAGTGAGTGGTATCCAGGCTTTCAAACTCAAAAGCCTTCATTTGCAGTCATGATGAAATGATCTTTCTGCAAGTGAAAAACCACGGGAATTAAAAAAAAAAAAAGAGAGATCAACAAATTTGACTATATACCCATTTAAAGTAATAAATGGAAAAAAATAATGTTAAGAGGAAAATGAAAACTAGGATAATATTTGCAAAACATATGATAGCAGAGGGTTGCTATCCTTAATATATAATGATATATATTGGGACACATAATATATAATCCTACTATATCGACTATTATAATTACTATATTACTATATAATATATACAAATCAATAAAGTATGAATATCTAAATAGAAAAAGTAAGGAATCCATACTAACAGACCAGTTGAGAGAAGAAGAAATACAAATGGCCAATAAACATATAAGATGCTAAGTTTCAATAACAAAGAAATAAAAATTAAAATGAGATATCACTTTTTTCCCTATCAGAATGGCAAAGAGTACAAGGATTTATAAATGCCTAAGGTTCCTTAGAACATGTTAGTGGGAACAGTGTTAATTCCAAACCATATTGCCTTGGAGCCTGAGGTAAAAGATAATCAGTAGCACTGATTCTGCCTTTAGGTAAAACTCTCTTATTTTGTTCATCATGACTTCTGTGCATTCATTTTGATTTTTAAAATATTACGTTAAAATGTTATTTGTCTTGATTACTGGGTTTTTTTTTAATACCTCCTTAAATTTTGAGCCCAAGGTGAAGTATCTTACTCATCTCATCCCAATCCCAATCCTGAGTGGAAAAATAGATCCTTACTACCTTTGTGAATTGCTTACAATTATAAATCAACCTATTAGATGTGGTTAGCCACTAAATATAGCAATTCTTTCTCCAGGAATTTTACCTAAGCATATGACTAGGAAAGTACACAGCAATATATGTACAGGGATGCTTCTCACAGCACAATTCAGAAGAAAACAATTGTAAATAATCTAGCAGATCATCAATAGGGGGTTGGTTAAATAAAGCATGGTTTTCTGTGCACTGGGCTGCTGTGCAGCCACTAAAAATGATGGCATAGAGGTGTGCGTAAAGGAAAAGATCCATATTGTATTAAGGCTTAATAATGTATGTGTCTACAATAATCCCAATTATACAACACACATACTCACAACTCCCAGAAAGTCTCAAAAAGTAATGTCTTTATTGGAGTCATATGAAAATTAGCCAAAGGAAATATTTATACCTCACAAGATCTCACTTATTATAGCAGCTACTCTAAAACTCTTGACTGTCTCTCAATTCTTTTTGCCGGCTCACCTCCCCATAATTCTCTGACATATTCTATTTTCCCTGCGGTAGTAGATAGTGCCTTAATTATGCCAGCATTTAATCTACTGCATTCCCCAGACCCCCGGCTCTTCAATTCTGTAGCTCTACCTGTCATCCAGGGGCCTTGTACTTGCATCACATTAGCCTTCTTCCCGAGAAGGCAGGAGTAATAGATGTTTGTTTTTGTTTGGGGAACTCCCCCAGCTTATGAGTTTGCTCCCCTCTATAGAAGCCAGATTCTTGCTATTTTCCAGCCTGTCTTGCAGCCAGAGCACAGACATGTGACCTGGCTGAATCACAGTGAGCTGTCCTTGCCTACAGTAGCCAATCTGGTGATGGTAGCAGCAGACCCATCCAGTGTCTTTAAGTAGCCATGGCAGGGGTCCATGTGGTGGCATCCAGTGCCTGGCATCTGTGGAGTCAGCGGGGCAGGCTGCTTTAGTGAGTCCAGCAGTGGGGCTGTGGTGTCTCCTCCAGACCAGCTCTGTAGTGTGACTATGCCTTGGCTCTGGCCATAGAGTCTCCAAGCCTGGTTTTCTGGCCTTCCAGGGACTCTGTCAATGACCTAATATCCTTTAATAAATCCCTTTTCTGCTTAAATTAGCATTATTTGCAACTAAGAATCCTGATTCATACATATTTATTTTTGGTGCTGCCATATATACATGCTATGGAGGGGTTTGATTTCAACGTTCATTATTCCACACCTTAGGTACCCCCCCCCCCACCACAAGCAAGCTTATAGGTTAAGTCAAGTGAGGTTTTGGGCAGCTTTATTCCTCTAGAGCTGTCTAGTCCAATGTGGTAGCTACCAGGCATATGTGGCTAGTTAAATTTAATTAAAAGTAAATAAAATAAAAAATTCCACTCCTCAGTAACACTAGCCACGTCCCAAGTGTTTGATAGCCACGTGTGGCTTTTAGGTACTGTACTGAGCAGTGAGATTTAGAGCCTTTCCATCATCACAGACAGTTTCTTATTGGACAGCACAATCTAGAAGTTTCTTGAGATTTCACCCGCCCACCTCACTGAACCATCGCAGAGAGTAAAAGACCACTTTGGAGTGTATTCATCGCAGCCTAGACATTTTATGTTAACAGATGAGTAATCTTGCTAACCAGACAGGGTATGTTTTATTTGCAATGTTTAAGTCATTCTTGCTTGCTTGCTCTGTGCCTTCCAACCCCCCTTTTTCCTCTCCCTTTCTTTGCCAAACCCATGCTGGTGAACATGTTCAAGTTATTTGGGCATATGCCGTAAGTCTCCTATGAAAGTATTTGCCCTGTCAACTTCACAGGGTTGCTATGAGCATAAGAATATAATTCAGTAGGAGATTTCATGTTTATGACTGATCTGGAATGAGCCCTGAGATGAGATGATTCCTACAGTTTTAATCATTTGACTCTGAGCAAATCACTCAACTTTTCCCAGATTCCAGTTTCCTCACCATTCAACTCAAGAAGTTGATTGAGATCATTTTTAAGGTTTCTTCCATTACCAACATTAAAAAATTCTATGATCCCATATGTAATCCCAGAGACTTTATTTATTGTCTCTTCAAGGGAGCTGAGAATAGAGTTCTGGGGCTGGTGGACAGTGGTCAGGGAGGTAGAGCTGATAATCTAGAATGAGTCTTTATTCAAGATTTGATGTGTAATAGCCATTTTTCTGGTGGCAAGGCTTGGGGTGCAAAAGGAAGAATAACAAAGCAACAGGCTTGAACCATAACCTCTTTTCAAATGGTTGTATTTGTACTGCTCTGTAGTTAATGTTTAAGCATTCAGAAGCAACTTGCAAATAAGTGAAGTTTGAAATCTACACTTTCCCTTTGAGTGGACCAGCTTTATGGTTGTCAACTCATTCCTTGGTGTGGGAACACGGTCTACCCCAAAGCACTATGTATTCTTTTAAAAAAATTCAAGCACATATTTCAAAGTTACCCCTTTAGGTCAGCCACCTGGTCCATCCCAGCCAAAGACTACGTGAGCCCCTGTAAAGGGTTTTCTATCCAGGAATTCAAATGCACAGAGTATCAACCTGTCTCTGTTGAGTCTCTTGCTCCCACAGCCTTTATTACCAGATTAAAATGTTAGGCCAAAGCTTCTTGAGAAGCAAGGGTATTATTCTAAGTGAGAGAGTATTAAGCTCTTGTGGATTTGGTAGTTTATAATATCTTTAGAACTCTCTAACAGGAAAAATGGATGTTCTTCATTGTTAATAGGGAGCTGTGTTTTGATAACAACATTCATTGTCATACCATTCATTAAGCAATTTCTTTGTGTGAAATACTTTATTGACATCCCCATTTTACAAATATGGACACAGGCACAGAGAGGTTTAGTGACTTGTCTTGCCTTATAGTTCATCGTTCATCAATCGCTTTCAGAGGATTTGAAACTTACAGCTGTCACAACCATCTTGCTACCACATGCAGATGGAAAATGATCACAGCCTACAGAAGGAAGAGGTGGAAGAAGCTGAGAACAGTCTTGTCCCAAAGGCAGCAATTGAGCCCTAAAGTCACTTGTGCCCAAGGCAAGTCTACCTCTATGCTTTGAAGTGTTGAGGGGTCAAAGTTTTCGGGGTCAGTACCTTCAAGAATCCTACTTGATAGAGACTTGTTTTAATTAATGTTACCAATGCAAAGATATATAATCTTATCCAAGGGGTAAGTTTTAACTCAAGAATATACAGAAAAATAATTCAACGATCTTTTCCTGGTAAGGTGAAGACCTCTAAGAGCTGGCTGAATGTAGTGACTCGCGGGTTAGGCCCATCCCCCTTTCCTCATTCTGGAACCTAAGCCCTAGACTGTAGTGGAGAAATAATTTAATGTGGCATTTTGCTGAAATATCCTGTAGATATTTTAGGTATTTGCACAGGGAATTTTTTGACCTTTGAATAATATATGTGCCCAGAAAGGTCTTGGGATATTTTAACATGTTGAACTGAGATAGGCCTAAAGGGGTTTATTTTGGTCTCTGTTGGCTGCTTCTTTTTTTTTTTTTTTTTTTTTTTTAAATCTTTTTGGAATTTTTTTTTTTTTTTGAGGACACTTTCAAGATTTTTTTTTTTTACTGCAATATATTTCATGCTATTGGATTGTCCTTGTATCAAAGGTGACAGGCATCCAGTTGATAAACGTTCCAGAAGGAGGCTCCATTAATGCTCTAGGCACATTACTGCTGACCTGAGGTGGCCACCTGGACCCCCAGCAGGCACCTCCAACTTAATGTGTCCCAGAGTAGGTGCTGGGTACTTCGAATGGACACATACCTTTCCGACATTTCAAACTGGGGCTTAATTCTTTGAAAACGTTAAGTACAGGTGATCACCAGCATGAACAGGCCAGTATAGCTACAGGCTTCAGGAAGACTGGATCTCCTCCACAGCTGGTTTTTGATTGAGGAGATGAATATGATCAAATCTACTGCATCAGCCCTTTACCAGAGGAGACAGAAAGTGATTCTGTTCTTAGGGCCATACGATAGACCTCAGCTTAAACTGGGGTCAGTTAAAAGTGCCTGCATTTTGGCTATTCTGCCAAAAACATGAGGAGACAGTTTCACTCAGAATGCAAGGTAGTCCTCTGGGGCTAGAGCTTGGGCGTCTTTGGAGGACCTGTTAACCTTTCTGTGCAATTGAGGTACCAGAAAATACATTTCTGCACCTAAGCACCTTTTGTTTCCCAAAAAGGGGAACTTTATGGTGGAAGTTTGTGGGGAAGAATGCTATGATTTTGTCTTAAGGTTATATTAAGCCTGATTTTCTTCCAAACTAATGAAAATGCATGAATTCCCCCTGTCTTGCTCACTGCTGAGTTCCTAGAGTCTATCAGTGTTTGCATACAGCAGGCATCCAAAAATTAGCTCTTGAATGAAGAAATACACTAAAGTGGTGAACAAATGCCTTGAAGAGGCAAAAACCACCTTGCTGAGGAGATTTTGGAGCTGAGTAGCAAAGAATGACTGGGGGGTCTTAGCGAAAGAAGGGAGAAGGGATGGGGGAAAGGAATTACAATCAAAGGGAACAGCCTGCACAAAGGATTGGAGGTATAGATGTCAAGCACCTAATAATTCGTAGCAGGAATCTATGAGTAAAATCTTACATAAGGTAATAAATGACAGACTTTCATAAAGTGCAAATAAAATCCCAATTCATAAATGTCCTGCTGTGGACATTGGCCAGAAGTTGGACTTGAGATACAACATACGCATTATATTAGGCCAATTACCTTTGTGAGGTGATGAACCATTTCTAGAAGTTGGCAGGTTCCTCCCTGCTGGTTTTATAAGGCTATTGCATAATGTCGACCTATTCTAGAATGTTGCCTGGGGCTGCATCACCAGGAGTACTCATGAATCAAAGACTGGTCAGGAAAATACACTAACCTTCTGTGTTTGATAAAGTGGGAAATTCTTCTACAGTTGGTCTTTGGCAAACTGCCATGTTTTTGTCAATAGCATACTCCTGAGAGTACGAATTTGGCTTAAGAAATCTAAGACAATTTTTAGTAATTATATCTTTATTTTTTATTTTTTTAAACAATGATAATTTTTCTTTTCTTTAAAAAATTTTTAAAATGTTTAGTTTTGAGAGAGAGAGAAAGAGACAGAATGTGAGTGGGGAGCGGCAAAGACAGAGGGAGACACAGATTCTGAGGCAGGCTCCAGGCTCTAAGCTGTCAGTGTCGGGGCTCAAACTCAGGAATGGTGAGATCATGACCTGAGCTAAAGTCAGATGCTTAACTGACTGAGCCACCCAGGCATCCCAGAAATCATTATATCTTTAAACACAATCATTGCCTTTTCAGAGAGTTTGTAGATACATACAGAGTCCTTTAGGAACAATAATCACCCTTTTCTATCCTCATTGGATGCTTCACAAAAGAAAATGGGGGACTCATTCATTTCCAAAGATCAGGCCACTGGGCTCACTAGATTATACACCCTACCTATGTAAGGGTGGGGAGGTCGGTGATCTTTCTAACCAACCACATACCTTAAATAGTACTCATTTACCCAGGGGGAGGAAGAAGTGTAACATTCTGGATGCAAACCATCTGGTACAGATTTAGATCGCTGTCCCGAGATGCTTGCCTATGATTTCCTATTAGGGACCATCGAATGCTAACCAACCTTTCTGGAATGTGGATTTTTATTAGGTACTGCAGATGATAACCAACCACACCCAGAGTGTATATTAAAGTTAACTTATATATACGTATACATACAGACACACACTGTCTATGCTGAATTATTTTAAAGTAATTATAGAGGAATTGGTGTATTAATTCCTGATTTTTTTCCCCTAATGGTCTCATCTGTGCCTCTACTGCTAATGAATAATGGAGTTAATAAGGATGCGTCAATGAACCAGCTTATATTGGACGTTTCCTCTCATTTCTGTGTCAAATAATGTTCTCAAACATCTTGGAGTAGCTTAGTTTTTAGCAAATCTAACCTTTATCCTTTCCTTCCCATTTTCTGCCTCTCTTAAAAATAAAGAAAAAAAAGGATTCATGGCACTAATACAAGTGCTTTTGTTGTATTCAGTAGAAAGAATGGTGGACTGAATTTTTAAATTAAAGTGAAATTATAAATTAGGAAATTCTTACCTTTGCATTATTGGACTGCCTAATTATCCTTTATCATGGTGGACCTCAGGTGCAAGTTATGTTACATTTATTACTAATGGTAACTACATATTGGAGATTGTGAAAAATTGTTATGATACAAGGTTTAATCATGTTGTATTCTTACATGTATTCCAAAGAGAGTTAAAGTTGGAGTTAACACTTGGGGTCAGCATGTATGCACATTCACAGGTGTAATGTGCATCAGGAGAGAAGACAAAGATCTCTGTCTTGTTTTGGCCTGAGGTGTCAAGGTATAAGATGACCTTAGGTTTGATTCTTGTTCCAGCCTTAGGGCTGGATGGGGACTGAGGATGGTGCTGCAAATGATATCCTGGGCAGATGTCCAGCCAGGTCTATGATTTGGGAAGCCCAGTACCTTAGTGCCTTCAGCAAGAGCCATTTGACACAAAGGACAATTAGACAGGAAAACTCCTATGAGACTAGACTTCCTCAAAGCGAGTTCAAGGTACCTGCTTCATTGTGTGTGAGGTTGGACATGATGCAAAGACCAACATACAGATCAATGGCAGTGAAAGACTTTACACGTAAGGGCAGTGAGCCTTCCATGTGTTCCCTGCTCTGTGTTTTCCCCAAAGCTCTTGGGTATATTGCTTCAGAAGACTGGGAGGGTAGGATAGTGTGATGGAAACAACACCAGCTTTGGAATCAAGCTAGGAAGCTCAGCTTGCACAGCTCAGCCCCACAATATCCTCACCAGGTCCTCACATGATCAACGTATATAATAACAGCTTTCTTCTTTTAAAATATTCTTTAATGTTTATTTATTTTTGAGAGAGACAGAGACAGAATGTGAATGGGTTGGGGCAGAGAAAGAGGGAGGCACAGAATCCAAAGCAGGCTTCAGGCTCCGAGCTGTCAGCACAGAGCCCAACGCGGGGCTCGAATTCACGAGCTGTGAGATCATGACCTGAGCTGAAGTTGGATGCTCAACCAACCGAGCCACCCAGGAGACCCTATAATAACAGCTTTCTGACAAGGTTTGTGTGTTGATTAATGAGATACCCCTTAGGAAAAAAAATAGATTTTATTTATAATTGATTGCTATCATCTAAGAGGGGGTGGTAGATGATAGTGGTTAGAAGACATTTGTTTGCTTATTAGATTGATGGATGGCAGGATTGCAAGTTTGGAAGAGTTAGGATGGAGCTAAATGCTTTCACTAATTCCTTCAACACATGGTCATTGGGGATGTGAATGAACAGGACAGACAAAGACCCTGATTGTATGGAGTTTACCTTTTAGTTTGAGGGAGGTAGATAATAAGCAAACAATATAATAATGTTTGCAACGATGAGTGTGCTAGGGAGACTAATAAAGCCTGGGAAGGCATTCAAGAATGCCAGGAGCAGAAAGGGTAACAGGGCTGGTGGGGCGAGGTGTCCATCTAGACAGGATGCTCAGAGAAGGCTTCTCTCTGGGTCAACGGAATAAGCCATGCAAAACTCAGGGTTGAAGAGTGTTCTGGGCAGAGGTTGCTGAAGTGCAGGGACCCTCCTTCTCTCATGAGCCAGGTGTGTTTGCTGAATTTTCTAGGGAGATCAACTGACCAGGAGTGAGTAGAGTGAGGGATGCATGGTAGGAGGAGAGGGCTGGGAGGTAGGGCAGGGCCCAGATTACGTGGGGAGGCTTGGGCAAGGGGTTTGGATTTTATCCTACGTAGGGTGGGAACCTCTTGAAGCGTTTTTAAAAGAACACTCTGATTGATGCTATGTTTAGAAAGCGGGGAGGGATTTAGAAGGCAGGGAGTCTGAGGGAGCTGAGAGCCAGGAGTAGAGTGATTTAGGTGCATTCTAGAAAAGGGTTGAGGGGAAACATACCCCCTGGTATGTTTTCCCATTGGCTTGGCTAGAGAGGACCTTGGGGAGAAGAGAAATGGCCAAGGAACCTTTTGCTAGGTTATTCAGAGTGTGGCGTATGATGGAAGCTCTTACTTCCTCTCTCCTAGAGAAGTGTCAGGAAATTCTGCCCTGGTCAGCAGTGCTTTAGGGTGAGTAGATCCTGCATGGTGAGTGTGAAGTACGTGTCTGACTTGATGGTAAAACAGGGTGAGAAGAGAGGCTGTGACACATGTGTCACACGCTAGCATGTACAAAGCAGAAACTCATTAAGTGTGCCTTTCTTTACCATGGGGGAAGAGAAGGAGAAAAAATAGTTTCAAACAGAGAGGGAGGCAACCATAAGAGACTCTTAAATGTAGAGAACAAACTGAGGGTTGATGGGGAGTGGGAGAGAGGGAAAATGGGTGATGGGCACTGAGGAGGGCACTTGTTGGGATGAGCACTGGGTGTTGTATGTAAGCAACAAATCATGGGAATCTACTCCTGAAGCCAAGAGCACACTGTATGTTAGCTAACTTGACACTAAATTATATTTAAAAAAAATAATACAAAGAACTTTCTGGAATTTAAGAAAAAAAAAAGCGTGCCTTTCTTTCCTCATCCCTCATCCTTCGTCCTTGCTTTGCTTTCAGTTATTGTCTGAGGTCGTTTACTCATTTGTGGAATGACATTGAACCAGCCTGAGTCCCTTTCAAGGTTGACAGTTTATAGCCCTATGATTCTTTTATCTCCCAGCGAAGAAAACTAACTATATGTAAATTTGTTCTTAATTTTAATCATAGCATTTAACACAATCATTTGGGGATCAATCTGGAAATCATCAGGGGATTCTTTTTCCTTTTTACTGCTCCCACAGATAGTGATTGTGAAACCGCATGGAGGAAAGATTTTTGCTTTTGATGCTGCAGGGAATGGAAAGTTGCTGCCATCTGCCATGTAGTCAGAATCATAATTTCTTTTGCACCACAAAAAAGAAGGCTTGTAGGAGACTAGAAGATGGTTCTGGGTAGCCCCGACGTATACATCCAATGGCGAGTGCACCATTGCATAGGGGAGACACAGCCATGTTTGAGTAGTTCGATTAAAGAACAGCTAAAACAGATTCTAGATGATTTAACCTTGACTTAATGAAAGCCCAAGGGAGAGACCATAATTACAACTTTCTTCTCTTTTTCTTGGCAGAGTCTAGAGTCCATTTTGTTTTCATTTTACTTATGGTATCCCTTCTACTCAATTATCTCCTTTTTAGATAGTGGCCTCAAATGTTTTAAGAATCTTGCAGTTCTTTATCCTTTCAGTTGTATCCTGGGGAATCAGTCTAGACTACCACAAGCAATCTATCATAACTGGCATCTTGCAGCTAGTAAAAGGAGAATAAATTGCAAATTGAATAGTTAACCTAACAGGACTGTGCTAATAGATGGCCATTAGGCACATGTGTCTATTTAAATTTAAATTAATTACAATTAAATAATATTAAAATTTAGTTATTCAGGCACACTAGACACATTTCAAGCGCTGTAGCCATGTGTGGCTACCATGTTGATAGCATAGATTTACAGTATTTCCCTCATTGCAGGCAGTTCTGCTAGACAGCCTGGTCTAAGAATTTTCATGGCTTGGAATCAAGAGAAGAGTTCTTTGGAGTGTATAAAGAGGCAAGAGGTTCTTGTCAAACAGTTTCCATGACATTTTAATTTTATACCCTTTAGCCACTGACATCTTTAGTAATGGATATGGGTGCTGGAACCAACTAATTACCCCAGAGGAAGAAAAGTGAGGCTAAGTTTCCTACAATTTCCAATGTGTTAGTGTTCCCAAGCGCTTAGGTTATTTTGCAAAGTGGCCAAGAGTACTTTCAGCAGATGGAAAGAGGACCCATCTACTGTAATCACAAGGCCCTACTGCAATGAACTCAACCATTCCCATCCCTGGAGAAATAGATGGAAACCTTCTTGACAAACACATATATATATATTGCTCTATTGATGTAGGGACCAAAACAGCTTTTCAAGTATGAGACTCTGGTGAGCCAAGCTATTTTTCAAAGAATATAGAGAAATAATAGCAATTTTCTTTTTTCAAATACTACCTTGATCAAGATGAGGTAAATGGGAACTTAACCTTGTTCTGAAAGCATAGTTGAAAGAGTATGTTCTTGTCAGCCCTCTGTGCTCTTCTCTTGACTCTGGCAAGACTTGCCCTCAGATTCTGGCTATTGCCTTGGCCACTAGATCCACAGGCCTTTCCCTGGGGTTCCTGTGTGGTTCATGCTCATCCTGCTCTCTGGCAGCTCAGACTCAAGTATAGCTTGGGCTCACCGTCATTTATGATCTCTGCAAGGAAGGAAACATCGTGCATATGTGCCCATTTGCATACTTAGCGTGGTGTCTGAGGATTGTTGGAAGCTGTTATTTTAAAGGCTTCCTTCATCTACTCAGTTTCAATTAAAGTCGCTTCATGGGACATAATCCCAGCTCAAATAATGTCCTGCAGGGAGCCATGAGGCCTGAGTCCAAGGATTTCCATTTTTAATGCTGTAGAATTGGGCACAGAAAGGCCCAGTGAAATGCCTGTAGTTGCACAGCAAGTCAAGTATGGAATAAGCAAATGAAATTTTGAACTGAAATTCCTGTTGCATGATTAAGAACTTTGTTCCCTTCACTCTGCTCTGCCCTTTATGAAGATGCTTTCTGTGCCCAGGGGAAAAGGGAAGATGGTGTCGATGCTGATTTTCACTTAATAGATTTTCTTTGGAATGTTTATTCGTTTTATCTGAAGCACCAGTGGCAAGTTGGCCTTCATGAACCTTGTCATCATGCTGACAGTAGGAAGAAGAGAAGCAGGAGGAAGACTCATTCTTTCCCTGCCCTTCAGGATGGTAACTTGGGCTTGCCTTCTGTTTGTGTGCAATAGGCCTCAGAAGACAGGCCATCATCTCTCTGGCCGTCAGATGTTAAGGAATGGGGCCAAATGTGAAGAAGAAAGCCAAGTAGGCGTTTCTCCCACGGTGGTTATCTTTAGTCTATGGTGAGGTCATTTCCCACTGCGAGAAAGTGGCCTACTCGAGGGCCATGGGCCAAATTCACATGATTCCTGGAATCTGGCAAATCACCAATCATCCCAGCATCTAGGATCAGACTTCTTCAAGGCATAAGCAGGGTTAAAACCCCTGTGTTTTTGTCTTGCCTTTATTTATCTGTATGGAAAATGAGTCCCAGTGGTCTGGTCCTTTGAGGGGGCAGATGCTTGTAAACACATGTACGTTTGTGAATGCATGTATAAATACACTCTGCAAAAGGAATCTCTTTTTTTTTCTATAGTGACTGTAAACATGAGAGCAATCGATCTTTTAAATTTAAATTGAATGAGTTGATAATGTATTGGAAGACATGTTCAAACAATAGTCCAGATGTTCTAAGACTTTTATAACAGTCACCACAGCCAAACAGTAGTCCAAGCAAAATGAGTTACCTTTTCTTCAATTTTAGTGGAAGGCAGTGACACACACCCACATTCACTTCATAACTGAAAAGATTTGACTGCCTTTTTCTGAAGGCTGGAGGAAGCATCTTTCCCCTTGACCACATCTAAAATATTGGTATGAAAATGCAGCCCATGTGCAGCTGAAAGACAAGAGTTAAGTAGCCTTAAAGACTTGAAGAGCTGCCCAGTTTAGCCATATCTTTTGCATATCAAACCTAGCTATTCTAATCTTTAATATCATTGTGGGAGAACTAGAAAGCATTTGAAAATTGATTAGGAAGACAACATAGCCAAAGATTCTTTTAATCTCCCAGGAGACATGGTTTGGGAAGGTCTTTGCCCAGAAACATTCTTTCCCATCCTAAATCCTAAGAGAAACAAGAGGAAGGTTAGGGATCACTGTTCTGGACAGAAGGCATCAAAGGGGTCCTGGGAACCACCCGATCAGAATGGCTTACAGAGATGTGGTGGCAAAGACCTAAGAACCGGTGGTCAGTATGACCAACATACAGGACCAACATCCAGGGTAGCCTGAGTGGTCATCACAACTAGAAAGGAGTGATCAGTGTATCCATTTGTCCTGTGACAGCACAACTTCGACTCACTGACTCCATGACCGTGTGGTCAAGAGTGAGGTCTGGCTTGATTCTGCCAAGAAGTGTCCCTTCCTCTGCCAAGCATGCATCTGAAAAGAGGCAGAGGTGAATGAAATGTGAGAGACAGCAGCAGCGGCAGCCACTGTAAACTGAAACGAAGCTTGTCCGGAGTCCTGCCACAGACAAAAAGAAGTAAGCCAGGTACATAAGAATGAAATGTTGAAGGAAAACAGGACCGGAACTAAAAATGGGCTCTGCTAATTTTAGCTAGGTGCATTTACTGACCTCATAGTAAGAGTAATTGATGATCCAACGAGAATAATAGCTAGCTAAGTGTAATAACTAGTTAACACACACTATAATTAGTGAATTTTGGCTCGACATTATTTAGCAAAACTATAAGCAGTTTACCCATAGGGTAAAAACCCATAGGATTCCAAAGTGTGTGCTTTCAATGAACCAAATTAAAGATCCCCATTCAAACATTATTGCTAATCTGAAAGTGGATAGTCTCCATCCAGTTTTAAGGTTTTATTCCATGTTTTCTCAAAACCTTTACAAGTTTTAGGTGTTGGAACCAAAAAAGTCTGAGAGTGGGTAGAGGGACCCCAGCTTGCCTAACATGGCATTGGTGCCTCAGTATGGAAAATCTTGATTGTGTCTTCCAGATGGCAAGAAGCAGAATCACTATATAGTTGGCCTTGAAACCAAGAGTGTTCCTGACACCAGTATTGCCAAAAACAAATTTATTAAGCACCAACTATATGCAATAGCCTGCATTAGTCATGCATTTCTTTACATAATAATCTTATGTTTTTCTCACAGCCTACCTGGGAGGTAGAATTGCTATTTGCCTTTTAAAGATAAGGATACAGTGGGGTAAGTTGTCAAGTGGGATCTTCCTCCCATTTTCTTACAATTGCCCCAGAGCCTATTGTTGAGAATTTATAGTTTGGAGAAACAGCAGCTGCCACTGAGGACTTGCTGATGTGTGCACCATTTTTGAAGAAAGATCAGAAATAAAAGACATATGGCTAGGAAAAGAGGAATTAAACTGTCTTTCTTCACAGAATAATGGTTGTTTTTCCAGAAAATTAAGAAATCTACAAAAAAGTAACGCAGCAAATTTAACAATGTCTCAGGGTAAAAGGTCAACATACGAGCATCCACTGTATTTCTATTATGCTATCATTGAACAATTGGAAAGTGGCATTTAGAAATGTTCCACTTATAAAAACAGAATTTCTGGAAAGCAATCTGACTGACTGATCAGCGATCTGACTGATTTACCCTTAAGGGAGTCAGCTATGCAGGCAAATCAACAGAGAACAGTTGCTAGGAAAAGAAAAGTGTTCTACATTTTACCTCCAAAGAGTTAGGGCCATTCAAACAAACCTTTACACGGGCCCAGAGTGATTGACTTTCCCAAAGCCACACAACTGATAAGTCTGTGAACTGGGATATAGATTTTGGCCTCACCCACTCAAAAATTTCTTGTTCTTTTTCCCCACAATGTCCCTGTTCTCTCCATGTGTACTAGGAATGGTGGGAGACACGATATTCTCTCTATTCCGAGTGCCGAACGGTTCAAACATTCTTCCTGAACTCCTGGCACTTCCATTTGGTGTTAGGTTGGCTTTCAGAGGGCCATATTGTGATAATATTATCTCATATTCACACAATGTGTTTTACTAAGCTTTCCCATATATTTGACTCTCACAGTAACTTGTAGGTAAGGAAAGGCTGAGATGATCTGAGTTTTATAGATGGTACATAGATAGGCTCAGAGGGCTTTTGTCTCCACCAACGTCATGTTGCTTATAGGTAACAGAGCTAGAAATGGAACAAAAATCTGCTTTGAAAACATTGATTCACAAAGAGCATCAGCCTTGGCTGAAATAGACAGATTTCATTAATTCAAATAGATCGTTGACATAGACATGTCTGAGCATTGGAATATATTTAAGGAAATGCAAGTTGTTATATCTGTTTACCTATATCGATGCTCCAATAAGGGTAGAGAAAGGAGCTAGGTCTTGTGTTTTAAAGAATGTCATCAGTTGCATAAAGAAATAGCGAAACTCACTTGCAATAAACCTATTTAAAAAAATGTAATGTCACAACTGAAGGTTTTACTCATAAAAAGTTGAACTCTTCCTTGTTTATGGGTATAGAGATCACAAAAATATCAGAGTTGGAAAGTGATTCTGGAGTCCTTCTGGTTGGACCCTGTCTTTCCTAATTGAGGGAGACAAAACTCCAAGATTTTAGCTGATTGCTTATGGTCACACCACTAATTTGTGACAGAATTGGTCCTAGAATCCAGAGCCAGACTACAGTCCAGTCCCGTGTGGGAACACACCTCAAGTGTGGGAATAGTTACCTCTGTTTTTAGCCTGTATTAAACGGTTTTAATAATAGCTTTCAGGTCTCTAGTCTTGAATGGTTGTGATTTTGAAATGCAAATGACCGCAGCTCAGAAGATCCATGTCTGACCCCGGGAGGAATGCAGAATGTGGTCATTCCCAGGGGCTTGTCCATCCCTGGAGCTTCCCACCCCAAACATCAAGGACGGTCTCAGGCATTACTTTGCTCCACTAATTCTCATCTTAAAGGACTTGTCAAGGCCCTTGAAAATATTGTGGTGTTCTTTGAAGTAGGTTGTTTATTCTTCCTGAAACACATCTGCTGTTCATCTTGTTTGTGTGTTAAAATGCAAATATTTTGGCTGGCAATTGGAAAGAGAAGTGTAATCAAAAACAAGTATACCAATCTGATATTTTTCATTAGATATACCATCACCTTCTGTTCATTCATTCATTCATTCATTCACTCACTACCTAATGGGGTGTTTACTGCATGCCAGAAACTGTTCTGGCTGCCTGGGAAATAGCAGTGAGCAAAATAACGTCCTTGCTATCACAAACTTTTATTCCAGGGGAAAGAGGCAATAAGCAAAGGCATAATTAATTTTTCATATGTCAGTTGTTGGTGATTTCTATGATACAGAGGCAGGGTAAGGGGGTATGGGGAATGTGGTGTGAGTGGTGGTGGTTATGACTGCAGTTTTCTATAGGATGGTTTAGTGAGACTTCTCTGTTAAGGTGGCATCTGTGCAGAGACCTGATGGAGGTAGAGAAATAAGCCATGTAGCTACCTGGGAGAAAAACTTTCCAGACAGAATCGAAAAGAAGGCCTGGTCTCTACATCAGGGGGCAACTTGGTACATTTAAGCAACAACAACAAAAAAGCCTGCCTGGCTGGAGTGGAGTGAATCAGGTGGTGAGTGATGGGTGTTGAGATCAGGGAGTTAGCAGGGCCAGGTCATATAGGACCTCATGAGACAATTTAAGGGATTTTTTTCCTTTTTAAAAAAAAGTTTAAAAAGTGGAGATATCAATTTTATATAACAAAATGTCCAGGTCTCAAGTACATGTGTGGAAGGTTTTTGGCAATTTTACATACCCTGTAATCACCACTCAAAACTGGATATAGAACATCTCTGTCACCTCAGAAAGTTGCTCATGACACTTTCCAGTCAACTCTTCCCCCCCCGCCCCCCCCCCCCCCCAGCCCAGAGGCCACCAGAAGGTTCTGGTGTGTTTTCCTCAATAGGACGTTTTGGAGTTTCCCTCAGGCAGTTGGCTATATAAGTAGTTCATTGCCAAGTAGTATTCCATTGTATACATACATCACGATTTATCCATTGTCCTGTTGGTGGGCATTTAGGATGTTTCTTGTTTTTGTTTGTTTTGAGTAAAATTGCTAGGAGTAGGCTTTTTTTTTTTTTTTTAAGTACCTTCTAACTATCTTTACCCATTTCCCCTATCCTCTTCTCCCAACTCTGGCAACCATCAATGTGTTCTTTATTTCTGAGTTTGGCCGTGAATACACTTGAACAAGTCTTTTGTGAATATATGTTTTCATGTCTCTTAGGTACTTATGCAGGTGTGGAACTGCTTGGTCATAGGGTGAGATGTGTTTAACTTTATATGAAACTGTCAGTTTTCCCCAGGGATAGTTTCATTTCACACTCCTAACAATGTCTAAGAATCCTAATTGTTCTACATGCTCACCAACATTTGGTATTGTGTAGCACGTTTGTTTTGTTCTACTCCTTATTGTAGTTAAAATTTGCATGTATCCGCTAACTACTGATACTGAGCACCATTATCTATTGATGACAGATCTATCTATTATTTTTTTCCTGATTTTTTAAAATACAATTTATTGTCAAATTGGCTTCCATACAACACCCAATGCTCATCCCAACAAGTGCCCTCCTCAATGCCCATCACCCATTTTCTCCTCTCCCCCATCTCCCATCCACCCTCAGTTTGTTGTCTGTATTTAAGAGTCTTATGATTTGCCTCCTCCCTCCCTCTCTGTAACTATTTTTTCCCCCTTCCCTTCTCCCATAGTCTTCTGTTAAGTTTCTCAAGATCCACATATGAGTGAAAACATATGATATCTATTACTCATACAAGTCTGAAGCTGGCCTATTTATTTTCTTAATGGTGGCTTTTCATGGGAAGAGATTTTTAATTAGACGGTATCTGATTTGTCAGTTTTTTCTTTTGTGGTTAGTACTTTTTGTGTCCTGTATTAGAGATATCTTTTCTCCTCCAAAATCGTGGAAGTATTTTCTTCTGGGAGTGTTGTGATTTGCTTCTAAGATCTGCCTTGAATTAGTGTTTGTGTATACAGTAAGTAAAATGAGGATGCGAATATCCAGTTTCCAGCATTATTTGTTCAATTGTCTCGGCAGAGGGAATTTGTTTTCATTCCAAGTGAGAAGAAAGCTGCTGGAGAGTTTGAACACTCTCTGAGGCCAATTAGCACTTTCTACCTAGCATAGTAGTCGTTTATGTGTGTAGCTTAAAACACATGCACACATGCTTTGAGAACAGGCACTATATCTTGCTTGGATTTTCATCTCCAACCTCAGCAGCTAGCATATTGCTTCATACATCATAGTGCTCAGTGAATCAATCAATGAATTCCAACAAATGGCAAAATTACCTTTTTTTTTCCTTTAGCACATGGGTGTACTCATTTGTTTGTGCTCTATAACTATGGCCATTTCCATTTGGTTTGTTAGTCTCCGATTTACGGGGCATTTCTAGCGTGTATGCAGGATTATGTATTTCTTTGACCCATACCACATAAGCATATACTGGCCCCTTACATGGTTAACTTAGCTTCTATTTTTGTTCTTGTTTTTACTTGTCACATTTGGGTAGAGAAGATTAAAAGGCATATGTGGACAGCGGAGACATGGCATCTGGATCGCACTCTTGTTGCAACTCTCCCTACTCACTCCTAAAATGCCCAGAAAGACTCAGAAACAAGAAAGATGGCTCACCACAGCCCTGAACAGTATGATTGTCAAATAGCCTACTGCCAAAATCTAGGAGGAGTCTCCCTGAGGGAAGGGCAGAGGCAGAGGGAGTGGAGAAAGGCTTTTTATGCCTTCCTAGAATCTTCGATTTGAAGAAACCATTGGTCTATTCCAGCCAGAAAGCTGAGTATCCTTTTTCTTACCTCTGAGGGGCTGCTTCCTTTTAAGGCAGCCACAAAACCGTTTCCCATTCACCCTTCTTTATGCACCCAGCCTCAACAACAACCCAAAACCAACAGATGGAAAAAAGAAAAAGAACTTCCCGCCACCCCCCCCCCAAAACATGTGTAATGTGTTGTAGCATCCTGGGAAGTATAGTTCTATTAGTTCAACACTCAGATGGGTCCAAGAAGTAAGATATAGGGCAGAAGCACTCTGTATGCCAGAGTTGTAGTTTCTCATGTATACAGAGCCAACGCCTCAAAGAACCAGACAATGGGGGATTGGAGGAGATGCTGGAAGTTGGCGGAGAACAGAGCTGCATCGGGCTCTGGCCTTTGGTAGAAGCTGCACATCCACCTGTCCTCCAGCTGTAGGAATGAGATCATCGTAGGGATGGAGGTGGGCACTGACAATGCCAACTTCGTGCCATGGATGACTGTGGACACTAAGTCTGAAGAGAGCTCACCTTATTTAAATAATCATACTGAAAGAACACAATAATACAAAAGACTACTTGGAACCAGTGGAAAAAATTGCTGTAGACCCCAGAAAAAGGAACATGAATCTTAAAGCAGAGAATGAGACCTCTGAAAATTGTCTGTTGTAGGAACCAGAAGAAAATTTCAAAAAATGTATAGGAGTCAAAATATCTTTTTGAGATTTAAGCCTTTCTTAAGGCAGGAAAGACTGTCTACCTTGTATTACGGTTGTTATGATGTGCATTTCTTAATATATATTCTCGCATGCTCTGAGAGTAGGGGGACATAACTTGCTTCAGAACCTAGCATGGGGCTCGGGACGTTATAGATTCTGAATGAATGAATTCCAAAAAGTGGCAAAATGTGCTTTTTGTTTCTTGTTTGGTGTATGGATATAATCATCTGTCTATGTTCTATATGGCCATTAAAAAATAGAAATAGAAAATCCCAAGGTCATAGGGATGGGGTGGAATGAAATGAAAATGAAAATGAAAAATGGGAAATAATATGACTGAAAGCTAAAATCTTTTTAAGGAATGTTTATTTATTTATTTTGAGAGAGCGAGAACGTGAACAGCGGCAGGTGGGGGTGGGGTGGGGTGGGGAATGCAGAGAGAGAGAGAGAAAGAATCCCAAGCAGGCTTCGTGCTGTCAGCACAGAGCCTGATGTGGGGCTCGATCCCACAAACTGTGAGATCATGACCTGAGCCAAAATCAAGGGTCAGAGGCTCAACCAACTGAACCACCCAGGTGCCCCATGAGAGCTAAAATCTTAAGAGCAGAATGAAAATCCTTATTAGAGGCAGCAAATAACTGAACTGAGTCAGTGGAGGACTGAACCCATTACAGAGAAAATAAATTAGAAATCTCCCTCAGAAATGCAGAGGAAAAGGAAAAAGATAGGCCACTGGCAGGAAAGATGTTGTTAGATAGGGAGGGCAGGGAAAGGAATCCCAACCTAAAAATAATAGACATTTTTGAGTTAGTAAGAATAACTGGAATAAGAATAATTATAAAGGATCTGAAAAAGCAATTGTCTGTGCTGAAACTAAGAATATGGTCGTCACACTCCAGGCAAAATGAATGACCGTATTTCTGGATCACGAGGATAAAGAAAAATACCTTGCAAGTTTCTGCTGACACTGTCTAGCTTCATGGCCTGGGACAATTTTTCTGAGCCTCAGTTTCTTCATCTTTAAAGGAAAAGATTGGCAGAGAGTCACTAGGTCCCTGCTATACTCGATTATCTTATGATTTCCTAAATATTTTGAGAGTCAGAGTGTCTAAAACAGTGATTGACAATTTTAACATCGCATTTGAGGAAAGTCAAGCAATTGATTTCAGTGCTTGTGAGTGCTCCCGCCCTCCACCAACAAGGTGTTACTTCTCTTAACATCATTTGCTCCAATATGGTAACTGGGATTCTGGGAATATTTTTATTTAATTTTTTAATGTTTATTTTTGAGAGAGAGAGAGAGAGAGAGAGAGAGAGAGAGAGAGAATGAGCGGGGGAGGGGTAGAGAGAGAGGGAGACACAGAATCCGAAGCAGACTCCACACCCTCTGTCAGCATAGAGCCCTACGCGGGGCTTGAACTCACAAATTGTGAGATCACGACCTGAGCCAAAGTCGGACACTTAACCGACTGAGACACCCAGGTGCCCCATGGGATTCTGGGAATATTATAAGCAGCTCGGATGTTCTCATTGGAAGATCAGGACCTCACAGTCTCCAGCTACATTCACTTCTTGCTCTAGTCCTCCCCTCCAGGAGACTCACAGGCTAAAGCACTTTCTCCCTAAGCTCCCTGTAAGGCCTGTGTGCTCTCACTCCCTATCATTTTGGGATCCCAAATGGAGCCCCTCCTCTCAGCCTAGACACCAAGTAACTTTTCTGACAGCTTATTCGGCATTTAAATCAAATCTTATCGGTGGATGCAGGTTTCCTTTTTGATCATATTCAGATCCCCGACTATTGGCTCTTAGGAGCTACCTTTCATCAAATGGCAGGACGGCAGACCCAAATCGTGTAGACCACCACTCTCACCATTGAAAAATGGAGCTCACTGTTCAAAGTTCTCACTTCCTCTGTGACTTGACTTGGCTGGAGTGAACACTACCTCACTTCCTTCCCTCCTGATCTCTGGAACCAACTCTAGTGGACGTGTGTACACGCGCGTGTGTGTGTCTGCAGACACGCACATACTCAGCCCAGAGAATGGACGTGAACTACACTCACGTTCTCCCCTGTCCTGCTAAATCCGCTCCAGGTTATCCAAAACGTTACTCAGCTGCCATATTTTTAGCAACAATAAAAATGAGCAGAAATCATCGATTGTATGAACAATAAACACATGTAGAAAAAAGTGGCAGATAGTAAAGGCCGCTGGGAAGTGTTTCAAAGGCGTCTTTTCTACACACGAGCCTGCAGATGTGCAGCTGCCAGAACGCCCCGGCTTCTGCATTTGATTTACACAATAGTCTGGGTTGCCCCAGTTGTGACCACGCAGCTTGGCTCTGAGCTTTATACATCCAGACCTGAGAATCCAGTTTATTTGTGTTATGACTCCATCCAAAACGTTCCAGGGAAGCCAACTCCCCTCACCCCATTAAAGGTATACTACGTCATTTTACTAGCCTGTGGAGCTTGGCATTCGGAGGTAACAATATGTGCTTTGTTCCCGCACAAGTTTGCCACGAAGTGTGCCGCGGTCTTTGCCAGGGGTGTGCTGCTCCTTCCCAAGAGGGTTCACAGCCCCTGAACACTTCAGAACTGCTTAACAGCCTGCTCGAGCCTTGCCTTTTATGGTGTTTTCCTTCTGCACCAGGGAATGACAACCACTTCGAGTGTCAGCCAGCGAGAAACAGATGACAGCAAAAAATCCACTCTGCTCTTTGCTCCAGGATGTCCTATCTGCCTTGAACTACTGGTCTTTGAACCCACTTTCTGATAATGAATTTGGGAATGCCAGGGGGTCTGGGGGGAAATAGGAGTCCCTTAGAACAGCTAGCCAGATGATTCTATTTTAGAAAGCACAGAAGAATGTCTCGTCCCCACCCTGGTAAGTTAGTTAATAGGTACAGGGCACAAGAAGCCCCCAAACAAATGGAAGCAATGGAACAAAACGGAAGCTACAAAGTAGGTGTTTGATCACATATGCTAATATTTAGTAACTCAGAAATAGGCTTCCTTATTAATTTTTATTCATTATTAATTGATAGCTATTAGAACCATATCACAGGGCCCTCGTACTCATAGACTCATCTAGTGTGCTAGCCCAGTAAAAAGAAGCACCAGCAATATTCCCTGGAGGTTGAAGGGAGGACGGTGGAGATCTGGTGCAGACACTGTTGTCTTTTGGATCTAGTATCTCACTTAATCATCACAGCAACCCTATGAGGTAGTGTTGCTATTTTCCTCATTTTGCAGATGAGGAAACCAGTGCACAGGTTAAGAAACTTGCCCAAAGTCAAAATTTAGTTGGATTGGAGCATATTTACAAAGTGGGGGAAAATCACCCCAGAGACATAAGCTACCACCATATTGTGGAGGGCTTTTGAATGCTGATGTGGATACACCATAATAATAATAATAATTATTACTACTACTACCACAAGCCAATATTCTCATGGTTTTTTGGTGTTTATGGCATCTGGACTAAATATGTAATAGTCTAGGCCTAGCAGGTCCCTAAAAAGGGCACCAGCTGACAAATTCACCAGCCTCAGTTCTTTTTGCCCTTGTCTTACAAGTGGTTCATGTTAAGCCACCGCACTAGTTTTCAGTTAGTCTCTGGTTTTGGATCTTTCATTAAAAATGCCTTGGGTACAGAGCCTACTTTATATATATGTCTATATATGCACACACTTAATATATATACATAGGTAGATATACACACAAATACGTGTGTGTGTGTGTGTGTGTGTGTGTGTGTGTGTGTGTGTGTATGCATGTATAATTGCACTAAATGTTGCCTATCTGGTAGGTGTCAACAAATAGTGAATCAGGAAGTAAGATTCTTCCCATTTCTAAAATGTTAAGGACTCCATAATTTTAAAGACCATGAAATGGATCCAGCAGAAGTTGTTCTTCTGACCAATTTCATTAAACTATTTACCAGCTCAAACTGCTCTTTATGCTGTTTGGAAGGCCATCTTCTTAATTACGTAATTTATTCTAGGGCACTTATTTGGCTAATCACTTGGAATGGAGTAGGTTTTTTCACTGTAAAGGAATGACCAAGCACATGAAGGAGAAAGAATATGAACCATGGCAAATGTGCCCAGCCTCTGTACTCCTTCCCCTTGGACTTGGTGAGTTGGGCTGCCCCTCTGCCCCAGGGGCATGTCACCTGCCCAGGTCCTTATTCCCAGGAGGGCATTAGAATCTTTAGGTAACCATGTACTATTGGCAGAGGAGTAAGAAAAATTGGAGTAAGGGAGTCTACAAAGTGACAATCCCAGTTTACCTTTGGTCTTTTCTAGACCTTAATCAAATAATGCATGGTCTTTAGTCCATTGTATTAGAAACAGAGTCATGATGTTTCATAAGTTAGATGATTGATTTCATCTACCATCACATGTCATGTTCTGTCATGACTACAGTTACACGTTTATGTTCTGGACTTGGGAGTTACAGTTTGATGTTGGGGCGGGATGGGTTTGCTCTTAGGGTTCCCATGACCACCGGGACACCTGCTTTAAGTCTGAGGTAGGAGGAGTAGCTCTTGTATTTCCATCTCCATCCCCCTAGGCTGCCCATTAGCCTTTGCAGGAGCCGGCCTGACAGGTTGAGGGGTGCCCTTCAGAGGTGCCCAGGCCTCTCACAGTGTGTAAGCAGGGAACTTCCCCATTTCTCCAACAGACTGTTGAAATTGGTCATGTGCCCTGCCATATTAGAACTGCTTCCTGGGCTTGGGCAGATCCCTAGGGCTGAAAAACAATCACTGAACTAGGAATCAAGAGATCTGGTTCTTATCCAGACTGCCAATAACCTACTCTAGGACAAGTCTTTTTCTTTTCCGGGACTGGTTTCCTCACCTGAAAATTATGAGCTTTATGATTTGTAAGGTCAGCTATATGTGAATTCTCTAGTAAGTACAAACGTATTTTTAATAGTTGGGGGAAAAAAAACCCAGAATGTTTTCTAAGAATTGGGAGTTTTAAGAACCTGCAATTTCGTAAAAATATTTTCACTACAAAAATTAAAATATTAGGCAATCTTATAGAAGGATTCAGGACCATTTTGTTGTTGTCTAGAATTATACCTGTGATCTCAAGCCTCTCCATTTGACAGACATTTTCTGAGCACTAATTTCATACAAGGCAGCAGGGCTGAGCACTGCAATTAGGACTCAGTAATTCAGAGACAAATAAGTCCTGCCCCTGCTCCCAAGTTTCTCATAGTAATCTGTTTCCTTCTTTGGATGTTCAGGACCCTTGGCTAATGTCAAAGAGATTTATGTTGGAGACCATGAGCTTTGGTTCCTAGCTGTCCTCTGGCATTCAGAGCCTAAACAGCTCCAAGATGGTAGAGATCATTGACATGCCTTTATTGCTCCTACGAGTGATGAAAAGTGTGCCCTTTAACCTACATGAGTGCAGTAACAATGATTTCACTATGGCCAATATTGCCAGACCTCATGATTTATCAAGAAGAATCCAGAAATCAAGACTGTAGGTAATTACACCCTAGAGGGCTATATTTAAGAACAGGCAGACAGGGAGCCAAAGGAGGTGCATGAAATAAGAGATGCCAAGGAAAGGTCTCTCACTTAAGACAAAGACTATTGATGAAGATGTTCCCTGACACTGGCATGTTTGGTTCTTCATTAAAGAAGAGAGAAAAAGAGAATGTACAAAATGTAACGTTCGTAAAATTCTGCAAAAGTAGTATAAAGAAAATAGAAGAAAGAGGAGGAGGAGGAAGGAGGGGGAGAGGGGGAGGAGAAGGAGAAGGAAAAGAAGGAGAAGAATGAAGAAAGAGAGAGAGAGGAAGAGAGAGAAAGAAAAAGAAGAAAGAAAGAAAGAAAGAAAGAAAGAAAGAAAGAAAGAAAGAAAAAAAGAAAAAAAGACAGAAAGAAGGAAGTTCTGTTATCATATGAAAAAGAGAAATCATGAGATAATAAGGAAGGTAACTAAATTAGAATGGCCAAAGGTCTGGCCGATTGGTGGAGACAAAACTTTTTTTTCCTCATCCTGAGAGCTGCCATAGAGTGTGTGTGTGTGTGTGTGTGTGTGTGTGTGTGTGTGTGTGTGTTTGTAGGACCTGGGCCAGTTAAACAGGCGTGGTTGGGACTGGGACAAACTGGAATGTATTTCTAAAGGTGATTAACAAATGGGTTCTATTCTGATCCAGCCATTTGTTGCCGTGCAGAACAATTTTAAATGTTGGGCAACCAATTTAAGACATTCTTTTTTTAAGATCTAGTGTGGCCCAAACAAAACATGCCTGGATCACTAATTTGCAGGCTCTTTTCTAGAGCATCTTTCATAACTTTATATATTACATGCACGATCTGAAGCAGCAAGTGCAGTTCAAGACAAGTTTCTTTCCCAATGCAGAAACTTCCAACAGAAACCAGAGCAGGGAGAGGCACTGGCACCCCCACCGCACCCCTACCCTGGCTTCCTGTGCAAACTGTACAATCTACTTAACGTTCTATGTTCATGTGAGTCTTTCAGAATATACTTTCCTCCAGCCAGGCGATCCTGGATTTGCACAGGCAATTCTGTTTCATTTGCTTTCAAATGTTCTCTACTCAGAAAAGGTCTCAACTGAGTAGGAACTACAGTTGAGTTGGGCATAGGTGAGGATATCTTCAATTCTGAATCTTCCCTAAATATCCATGGTAAAAAAAAAAAAAAGTTTAGTAATAAATTATTCAAATGCGCATTCATTCTTGAAACATTTTAAGGATGTTTACATTGAAACCAGATGCCTCCCCCACAGACAGCCCCCATTTCTGTTGATTTTACAGCTCTACTGCTCACTTCAGTCTTCTCAGTAGGGTCTTTGTTTCACTCACGAGGAGAAAGAATGTTCCTTTTGTTTGCTTTTCTTGCCATCACTGTGGCCAGCCTCTGGAGGGAACTCCCGCCATGCTGTGATTTGGCCAGCATCCCTTTCATTTCACTCCTGAAAGTCACATGCACACATGGTGGTAAATGGGTTCTGATACACCACGTGCTTGGGCTTTTCCTACAGCCCCTCTCCTCTGTGTGGTTGGAATTCTGCAGGAGTTTGAGCTGCAAAATAAGAAGTTGAGTCAGTTTGGGAAACGCATCGCATAGAGCAAGATGAAGGTAGGATTTCTAGGGAATTTCTGGCCCTTCAAAAACGTCATCTGAACCTAAAGCTTTTATTTCTAATCTGAGCTGAATCCATAGGCAAGCAAAGACTTAGCTGGAAGAGTCATATTTGTTAAAATGCCTGAGCTCTTGCCATGGGGGAGGATGGGGAGCATAGCTATTTCCAGGGGTGTGCTTGTTCTTTCTCGATAGGTTGGCAGTTGAACGTATAGCAAGAACCCAAAGGGAGAAATGTCTGAGAGTAAGTAAATGTCAAAAAGATAACCGAACACATTTCCACACATTTTTATTTGGCCTGGTTCATGGTTCATCCATTCATTTATTCGTTTGTTAAAGAAATATTTATTTACACCTGTTACGTATTGCTGGGCTCTATGCCGAGGACTGTGAGATAGCAGTGCATATCTTCTGGTAGAGGTGAAGAAGAATCCAGAAAATTATTAATGTGACAAAAAATATGGAGGGAAACACACGGGATCATGGGAGACCAGAGAAAGGCATTCAGTGTGGACTAGGTAGAATAAAGGTAGAGTGAAAGAAGCCTTCTGGAAGGAGGTCACATTCAAGGTGACTATGAGTAGGGGTTAGCTAGACCAGGGTGTCTCAGACTTCCATGTGCATAGTAATTATCTGGGGATCTTATAATATTCGGGATTCTGATTCCAGATATCTGGGGCAGAGCCTGAGATTCTGGATTTTTAAGGAGCTCCCTTCCTTGACAACTTGATCTGAAAATAGCACCCAGCCCCCACCTCCACCCCTCCCCTGTCCCCTTATCCTACTTATTTTTCTATAAAGTCCTTATGAATATCTGATATTAAACATTCATTTATTTCTATATTATATATGGGGAGACCCCACTTAAAAAAGGGAAGGGACTTGTCTGTGGTCATAAAACATAATGGCTGAATGAGGAGTACATCCCAGATTTCTCTCTTTTCCCCCTTGGTTTATCTGTTTTGATTTTTATTAATTTTAAAATTGTATTTATTTTTGAGTAGGTAGTATGTTCACGTGGGCTAAAATTCAAAAGACACAAAGATTGCATACCACCAAAGCCTTCTGCCCCTCCACTCCTCTGAGGTTCCCAATAGACAAATCTGTTACCAGCTACCTGCATATCTTTCCAGAGATGGTCCACGTATATATAAGCAAATATACACATACATTCTCCAACACCACCCTCACCCCTTCCTTAACCTAAATGTTAACATATGGTTCCACTCTTCTGCATTTTGATTTTTTTTTGTTTCTAGTATGATTAGATGATTGGTCCTTATCAGTACATGAAGAGCTTTCATATTCTCTCTTACAGTGAAAGGTATTCTATTGTATGATATACAAAAACTCAGCCCTACTGAGGGGCATTTAATTGCTATTCTGCAGTGAGTAACATGTCATTTTTGCACACAGGTGATCAGTAGGCTAAAATTCGTAGAAGTGGGATTGTTGGGTCAAAGTCACTGTGCATTTGTAGTTTTAATAGACATTGCCAAATGGTTCTCCGTAAAACTTGACCCAGCAGCAGCGGATTTTCCTACACCTTCATTAACGCTGTGTTAACAAACTCAGAAAACTTTGCCAGGTTTATGAGTATGAAACAGTTCAGTTTTAATTTGCCTTTCTCTTAGTATGAGTGAGTTTAAGCATCTTGTTATATGTACCAAGGCACTATTTATATTTTCTGGTCTATGAACTGTCCATTTCCTTTTTTTTTTTTTAATTTGTTTGTTTTTGTACTGGATGGTTGACCTTATGTCTCACTGATTCATAGAAACATATATTGAGAAGTTACCATTTCACTAGTCACATTGAGATTGAACATCTTTTCATACATTTAAATGTCCCTGTATTTTCTCTCTTGAACTGTCTTTATATAGTTTCCCTCCCTTTTTCTTTTGGATTATTGATCTTGATTTGTAGAGCCACTTATGAATTATAGAATCAGGCTTTGGGACCCCATTCCAACCTCTTACGCGTGGCCATGCTGTCTCCTCTAATGACATTGTACTTTTCTTCATTTCCTAGAATGGAAGAACATTTTATAAGTGGACATGTAAAAACCAATGTCCTAAATACCACAAACTCAGAAAACGTAGCCTCAAAACCGATTGTTTTTTTAAGGGGCAGGATAATGTGAGTCACTTAATTGCTGGCAGACACATCACACATGAACTTTTAGAATAGAAAATGAAGCAAACCTATAACAAATTTTGCAAGCAACTTATAAACAGAGGCTACGGTCTAAGATATTGATCATAGTTGGTAGAGAAGAAAAAAACAACCCAGTGATTAACTGCAATCTTCAAACTCAGTTTAAATGCAACCTCTTCCATGATGTCTTGGTATCCCTGGATGGATGTTTCTCTTGTCTCTGAATTCCCAGAGAACTGTGTACCTCTCTTAGGATGACTATCAATGTGTGTTTTTGTTATAGTTTCATGCAAGTGTATTCCCAAGAGCATCACTAATTTCCTGTATTGCTTATAGATTTTTTTTTCCTGAAGGAAGTCTTGAAGGCCCTAAGCCACAGTCTTCTTTTTTAAAGTCAGGTTTATGGAGGTATAATTTACAGACAGTAAAATTCACTCTTTGCGAGTATACAGTTTAGTGAGTGATGACAAATGTATACAGGTGTATAATCACCTCCAAAATCAAGATACGGAACATTTCCATCACCACAAAGTGTTCCCTGGGGCCCCTTCACCATCAGTCTGTCTCTCCATTTTCAGCCCCTATCAATCACTGATCTGATGTTTGTCCCTATAGTTCTGTCCTTGCCAGAATGTCATATAAAAGGAATCATATACTCTGCAGCTTTTTGTGTTTGGCTCTTTTTTACGCTAAGCCACAGCCCTTTGCAATGAAACCCAGGGGAAACAATTTCCCCATTGCTTTGTGGAATTTAGGCTAAGTAGGCTTGCTCACCAAAATTATGTGAGTGGTTAGACAGTGGTCACAAGGAAGGAGTGAAAAGGAAGTGGGAGAGAGGCAGAGCAGAAACTGATACGGAGACAGAAAAAAAGTTTAATATTTGTTATAATGTTCTTTATTGCTTACTTTACTGTTGCTTTGTATGAAGCACTGCCACAGTGCCCAGTGTTTTGTGTAATCTGCATGAGAACCTTACAAATTGTTATTATTCCCATTCTGCAGATGAGGACACTGAAGTTCAGGTTGTTTATGTGGTTTATCCCCAAACAGAACTCTAGTGAATGAAGTACTGGGATTGAACTGAACTCTGATTTGAAAGACTTTGTTTTATGCACTTCTCCAGGCTCCCTCTCCCCCAACATCTTGGAAGGGAGAGGTAAAAAGAAGATCTATAAGCTCTGGTTGGAGGAGTTTTCTTTCACTTACCAGAAATTCACTCACTATAAGCCCAGAAACTAGCACAGTCCCTATTATATAGTAGGTGCTCATTAAATACTGTTAAGTAAACGCGTAAAAGAGGAATCTTACCTTTCTGATCCTTTTAATGCGAACATACTGAATTTTTTTCCCCAGTGGCTCACTGGTAGTTTTTCAAGTATCAAATTTTTCTTATTTTTTAAAGTTTGCTTTTCTACTCCAAGTAAAGTGCAAATTATCTCTCAATCTCTGATTTTGTGTCAGGGTATGTTATCTCAACATGTGCATTGAAGGAGCGTGAGCAAGTTTTAACTATCTCCTTTTGGATTGTCTATTGTTTGAATGAAGGTTTATGTTCATTAAAGACCACTCCAGAGGCAATATTCAGTTAATCATGACTTACTGTGTTCTATTTCTAGACTGTAAGGAGCAAAAGTCAGTATTAAGTAAAATGAACTTAATATGAATACCTAGACAATTTTAGTAGATATTTGATGTCTTAGATATATTTGAATACACAATAGGATATATATATAAAATAGTATTGGAATTAAAGGAAAATCTAATCTTATGGTACTTTAAGTTGCTGGCAAACCAATAGGATACATGGCAAATTTCTTCCCAAATAAGATTATTGCTTTTCTAAAAACAATCTGAATGCTTGAAAGCAGATGAATATGTCAGGAATGTTGACAATATCACTTTGTGGAATGTTGCGAAATGATGTCTGAGGACAAAGATGAACAATGTAAAACATAGCATTCTATCCTATAAACGCATGCACTTTCCAAAGAGGTTTCCAAAGTATTTCAGGGATGTTTTCAATCCTTTGAATTTCTCATTATCCCTTTATGTAATTCTGTCTCCCAAATAGTTTCTCTTTGGGCCACGAACCTTGTCAGTGGAAGTAAGTATAGTGACACCTGGGTTATTGGTCTAAGTAACCACTTTTTATTTAAAACATTTGCCCATTTGATATCCTGGACCTTCCAATGAACTTTTGTCTCAGAGTATAGTAAAAGCCTATTTTAATGGCAGACCTGTAGAATGATACTAATACCCACCTTTAAATTAATTGGTCAATTATGCCCACTGGCAGATTTTCTACCAATCTGCAGAGGGAATCGTAAGGGCTGGCAATTTCTTGAAATAGCAATGTACACTTCTATATATGGCAATAGCACAGCAGATCCTGTGCTTTATCATTGCAACCCAAACTAATGGAACGCACTCACTGTAGACCAAAGAAACAAACAAAAAACAAAAAACAAAAAACCAAAACCCCCCCCCCCAAACCCATAAAAAACTCAAAAAAGAACCCCACTAAATTATTACAAAGAAGCAAAAAGTACTTTTGAGCATTTTTTTTTTTTTTTTTGTCATTTGCCTTCAGCACAGCCGTCGGTAAAGGAAGGGAAATTTAACAAAGGGAAATAGGAAAACAACACAGAGGAAGTGAACTTTTGCTTTAGAAGACAAGGCAAGGCTGGTTTTCCTACCAGCCCTTCACATGGATGCTGCCTCTTCTCATTCTTCAAGGGGATGGGGACAGGGGAGGAAAAGGACAGGGATGCTGAGAGCAGAAACTAGAATAAACATTAGGATTGTAGGGTCAGGAGAAGTTAAGTGCCAGGGGAGAGCTCAAAGCTGTCAGAACATGCAGCCAGAGCCAGAAGAGAGAAGGAGGCATCGAGACCACTGTCCAGGAAGTCAAGGAGTGGGGCCACTTCGAGGACATATTTGGGAAGAGCCCTGGAGGACTCCTTGAGAAGCAGATGCAAAGAACAGGACCAGAGAGGTGGACAGGTTAGCACATCCTGGGAGGCGGCGTGGCATGGAAAACAGAAGCTGATGGAAACTCAGAGGTTGGAGGCACCACAGCAACCTGAAATCTGGAGGGCTCAATTCCTCCTGCCCACCCTCCAGATACCCAGTTAACTGCCATGTAATGTTAATTGTAATTCTCCCCACCTCCTCAAGTCTGCTTCTTCCTCTCCATCTCTCCCACATTAGACCAGGCAACTGAGACTGCAGGCTCTCCTCCCAGACGGCCTGTGTGTAGAGCCCTTCTCTGCCACCTACTGGTTTTGTAACCCTGGGAAAAGTACTTAGCTTCCGTATGCCTCAGTTTTCCCATCTGATAGATGGGAATGCTAATACTAGTACCTACCTTACGGAACCGTCGGGAGTGCGAAATGAACTAATGCCTATGAACCACTCACATGGTACCTGGCATAGAGGAAGGACTCAGTGTTAGTTGCTGTGTTAGTTTCCTAGGATGAGCAAGTTACTCCAAACTGAGGGGCTTAAAATAATAACAATAACAACGTATCCTCTCTTGTTCTCGGTTCCTGAGATCAGACGTCTGAAATCAAGGTCTCCACTGGGTTGCTTCCTTCTGGAGGCTCTGAAGGAGAATCTGTTCCATGCCTCTCTCCTGTGTTCTTGTGGCTGCCTGAATCCGTGGTGTTCTTTGGTCTGTGGCTGCCTAACTCCAGTCTCTGCCTCTGTCTTCACATGGCCTTCCCCACTCTGGGTCTGTGTGTCCCAAATCCCCCTTTCCTTTCTCTTATAAAGATACCAGTTATTGGGGTTAAGGCCCACCCGAAATGCCAGGATGACCTCATTGGAAGAGCCTTAATTACATCTGCAAAGACTCTGTTTCCACATAAGGTCATGTTAACAGGCACGGGGGGTTAGGACCTGGACTATTCAACTCACTACCATTATCACAATTATTCTCAATTCAGGAGCTTCCCATCTCTCTTAAAGACTCTGAAAATAGTCTCCCTGCATACAGTCTTCACATGACAATCCTTTCTCAATACATAGCCCCACTGATCTTTCCAGAGTAACTTCCCTGTTTATACCCTTCAGTGGCTCCCCACCACCTGCGGGAGAATATGTGACATGCTGAGCAAAGCCATGGCCGGGTGCCTGCCTCATCTCAGCAGGGCCATCTCCCACATCCCTCCACTTTGCACGTACCTCTCCAGAATAGGACTGCACTATTTCCTGCCTCCTGGCCTTGCCCAGCCTCTTTCCTCTCCTTATGTACCATTCCCCTCCTTATTGAGGCTTTATGCAACCTTTGCAGTGCAGTTCTTACTTAATCTCCTCTGAGAAGCCTTCATGGGAACCACCAGCTCCTCCCTCCTGCCTGGGCATTCTCCCCCAGACTCCAGGAATTGGCTTTTTCCTCTTTACCTCCAGTGCATCTTTGATTTCTCCATCACCAAACTTTATTCATTGTTCTGTAAAGGCCCATTAATGTTTTTGTTGCTTTGTGAGGGTTGCACCCTACTCAACTCTACATCCCAAAGCCAGTGTGGTCGGTAATTGAAGGCATTGAGTAGTAGATGGATGGATGGTTGGATAGATGGATGGATGGGTGGATTGATGGATGTGTGGGTGGATGGATGGATGGATGAATGGTTGGATGGATGAATAATAACTGGAAAAAGGAAAACTGAGTCATGGATCATGTGGAACCACAGGGAAAAACCTGAACTAAAACTGGGGCCTTCTGCAATGAGAAGATCTGACCAGTTAGTTATTAGAAGAAGGAATGTGGCTACTTAGGACTTACATCTGTGTAGTGGAAATTATGAACAACTATGTATATAAACAGTCCTGTACATGATGCTCAAGGTAACTGCTGAACAAACTCATAGCTCCCCAGGGTACCCTGATTCTTCTCCATTTCCAAAGTCCTAAATTAACAAACCACTTTGGGACTGGATAAAACATGGTTCTCACCTATTACACTTTAGTATGAAAAAGATTCACTGGTGTATAAATTTAAAATCAAGCTCCCTAGACCCCATCCTCAGAGATTCTGATAAAATCAGCCTGGGACAGGCTCAATGATTTGTAAAGAGGTTAAAAGTGCAAATCCTGTCTCTACCCAATCCACTCTGTGTGACCTTAGGTTGTGTCTTAATTCTTCATCTCTGAAGTGGAGAAAATAATAGTTCCTCTTCATAGGACTTTGGTGAGTGAAGATGGCAATAAGAAGAGTCTGACATGGGGAGGTGCTCACAAAAGGTCCCTGCAATCATTGCTGTCATTATCCATATCCTTATCCATATCCATACCACCACCATTACCACAATCATCTTCTTCATCAAGGATTCTAGATCAGTGGTTCTTAATCCTAGCTGCCTAATAAAATCACCCAGGAAATTTGAAAACAGATCCTAATAGACTTCTGGAGTGGATCTCAGGGAGCGGCATTATTTTAAAGCATCCCGAGTCTCCACTGCGTTGTCACAGTTGGGACCCAGCAGGCCCTAGACCGGCACTTCTCAAACTTGAACGTGCACATGAATCACCGAGAGATCTTACAAAAATGCAGATCCTGACTCAGTAGGTTTCAGGCTAGCTGAGCATCTGCATTTCCACCGTGATGCTGGTGTTGCTGTGCACAGACCCCTCTGTGAGTGCAGCTCCTGAGCCCAAGCAGACGTGGTGGGCACACGGCTTCTTCAGGGGTTTGATGTCAATACGGGGACCAATTGTGATGGATGCCATGTGGCTCCTGGTTACACCCGGGCCTGTCACATGCCTCGTGCCACACTCTGTCTGGAAGCTCCCCCAGTTTGTCACTAACACTGCCAAACCCTGGGAGGAGACACAGGCAGGCTCGCTCTGACTTCTCTGATAAGATATGTCAAATGAACATTCATTACTGTCCCAGGAGCCCTTTCAGAAGGCATTTAAGGAAATGCCACACACTTAGCACTCTAAAGATTTCAAAGCTCAGGGTCATCGTTTTACCCATAAAAGGGCCATTTGTGTGTGTGTGTCTAAACTGCTAAGCCAATTGCTCTGCTGAGTGGGAATAGTATTGTCGCCTCTGTTTTTGGCACTAATGACTTGTGTGTTTTCTAGACATCATTAAATACCAAAGTCCCTGGCCCTCGATTTGGTCCAGGTATAGTGACTCAGAGGTCTCCAGTCACACTGGGCAGGGGAGGGAGTGGAAGGTTACAATCAGAGCCGGCTAACAGAGGATGTTAATTCTCCAAGACTGCGTTGGCATCTTGCAAACTCATTGTGATTTCCTCAAAGCAGCCCCGTCCAAGGTTTAAGTTGTCAGCGAGGCCCTCGCTGCTGAGTATATGACTGGACTCACAGCATCCTGAAATCACCCCAGAAATGAAGCCAAGAGCAGCTTCACTTATCTCGCGTGAACTTTTGGCTGCATGTTGATTAGGCAAAATTATGAGTTATTTGAATACCTGATTACAAAGACTCTTACTGTTTACGTGGCAAACCAATCCTTTGGATTTTCATTTCATATTTTATGATTCATAAGATCTAGAGTCAATACTAATTATATCTTTTAGAAGGCATGCATTATTTATCATCCTCATTGCCAGAATAATAAAGGCCAAGACAGACCTTTCCACGTAGCCCATAAGGTAGATATTATTAGCCTCAGGTTACTTAGAATGAACTTGAGGCACAGGGAAGGTAAGCACCTTGCCCAGGGTCCCCCATCTAGTAAATACAGAGCTGGTATGTGAGCCGAGCACCCTATCCTGGCAACGCTCTCAGCCGCGGCACCGGACCCCTCTCGTAGGAATGTTGCTGTTCGGCGTTTACGAGAGTGCTTGGTACTGCCAGGCACCGGGCCCAGGGCTCCACATGGATTGTCTCCTTTCACCCTCGAGATACCTGTATGGGTTAGGCACTATTAATTTCGTTTTCCAATGGAGGAATCTGATCTTGGAGAAATGATATAACTGGGTTTGAGCCAAGGGCTCATGTCCCCTCTCCTCAGTCCCCTGCCGCTCCTTCTCCAACCTGGAGTGAAGGCTTTCTGAGTCTGTCCATGTGACAGTTCCCTCAGTGCCCACTCCTGTCCACTCTGCCAAAGTCCCTTTGCCATGTAAGGTAACATGGATCAGCACGTGGATCAGCATGTGATTCCAGGATCAGCCCGTGGATCAGCATGTCAACATCTTTGGAGGCCATCATTCTGTCTACCACTACCACCTTCCATGTCAACCCTCTCTCATGTCAACCCCATGCGATTCTTCAGCTGGTCTCCTGCTTGAATCTTCTCTCTCTCCTGCCTCCTCCAAGGCAGCCGGAATGATCTGTTACTTTTTTTTTTAATGTTTATTTATTTATTTAGAAAGAGAGAGAGAGTGCAAGCGGGAGAGGCAAAGAGAGAGGGAGAGAGAAAATCCCAAGCAGGATCTGAGCTGTTAACACAGAGCCCAATGTGGGGCTTGATCTCACGAACTCATGACATCATGACCTGAGCCAAAATGAAGAGTCAGATGCTTAACCAACTGAGCCACCCAGGCATCCCCAGAGTGATCTTTTAAAATATAAATACGTTCCTTCACACCTTGTCCATACCTTCCTGAGGCCGTGCTCTGACCAGGCCACTCTCTGTCCTCCTTTCCCACAACTATCACCTCACTCCCTTTGCCCCTGCCACACCGGTCTCCTTGCTGCCTCTCCAAGGTGCTGAGCACAGCCGTGTCCCATCACAGAGGCTTTCCGTTGCCTGCTCCCTCTGCCCGGGACACTGGTCCCTTGATATTTACATGGTTCTGTCACTCACTCCATTCAGGTTTCTCTGATAGAGTGTCACTTATTCATCCCCACACCACTCTCTCCTCTTAGTGTGGTTAGTTTTCCTCAGAACATTTCTGAAGTTATGTTGTAGATTTCCCTGCTTTTCATGTCTCTCTCCCTTCCCTGGAATGTAAGTCTTGTTCTCTGCTGATCCCCAGGACCTGGGACAACGCTTGGTGAGAAGTGTGTGCCCAATACTTGGACCAGGAAGGATGGAAAGGAGGGAGGGAGGGAGGAAGGCAGGCAGGCAGGCAGACCAACAGGCATACAGACAGACAAAGGGATGGGAAAAAAGAAAGAAAGGCATGGTGGAAGAAACTGACTTAGTTGATTCCCCTTTTTATGGTTGTATCTGAGGTCTTATCCCTTCAGAAGGATGATGATCCAAGCACCTCAAAATGAAAGAAATCACTTTTACTCTTTTAATTGCATATTATTTATAATGCAGTTAACCGCCGCCCCCCCCCCACATTGAAATAGCCCCACTCGGGTACAAGCTTCCAACAGCACAAGGCTGTTACTTGATATTATTACATCTGCCACCTAGAAGCTGGGTGGAAGCTCTCTGTGTCTCAGTGTCCTTGTCTGTAAAATGGGTATAATAATGCAGCCCGTATAGGGCTATTAGGAGGATTACATCAATTAATGCTTGCAAATCACTTAGAAGGGATCCAGGGACAGAATAAGCATCATGTACATGTTTATAAATTTAAAAAACCAAAATTTTACCCTTAAATTCAAGCTATTCTCTCTAACACTCCTTTCAAACCTTTATTTAATTTAGCAAGACATTTGGAAACGTTCAGCTTTTTACTTAAATCAATCTGTTTCTGCTTTCTTACAAATCAGGAAAGCACTCTTTCATATTTCTGTTAAAGTAAAATGGCAAAGTGTATCTTTGCCCGTTTTTTTTTTTTTTTTTTTTTTTCTGACAATGGTCATATTCTTACCAAATGTCTCTTCTACGGACTAGGGCTGTTAACGACGTTTTTTAAAATAATGGGATTATCAAGTTTAGGATTTCACTTGCTCAGACTGTTTTACTTCAATCCTTCAGACTGCCCTGAAGTCATCCTAAAAGACACTGTCATTTGCCTGGCTTTCCAGGGTGCTGGGGTTTGAAATCTGCCACTTCATTTGCTGCTTGCCTCACCACCTTGGACAGGCTGCTTCCCCCTTATTAAGGAAAAGCCTGCTCCATTTGTTTTGGCTCCAACCAACCTAACAGTGTCTTTAATTCAGCGACGGGCTGTTTTCCTTGGAAGTTAGAGAGTCCAGTGGTTTTGGGTCAAGCTCGAATTCTTGCTGGTAGTTCCAAACTGGAAGTCAAATGACTTCCCTCAGCAGTGGTGGAGGCAAGAAAGTGGGGCCAGCCTTGGAAAGTAGATTTTGAATATTGTAGGCTATTCATAACGGTGCCTGATGAAGTACAGCCTAATGCTGTTCGAGGGTGATATGGACAAATCAGTTCATTATTCTGTTCAAACGCATGGTCCTGATACCTGTATTTGTTTTGATAGAAAGCAGTTTCAAGCTAATCCTAGGAGTCAAGAATAGATTGAAAGATTACCTGCTGTATACAGATGCAGGACAGATCTTTTCAGGGGAGATCAAGTGAAGGCCATTCTAGAAGGACTAAAGGCTGGATAGACATTGGTCAGAGGAAGTTTCAGGTTGGGAGAGAGAGAGAGAGAGAGAGAGAGGTAGCTCATGCCCAGGGAGAGGGTTCATTGGCCCAGTGCCTTTTCTCTGCCAAGAGCTGTGATTTGGAACAAAGGAAGGCAGCTCTCAGAGCCAATAGCAAGCAGCTTGGGCAGCTGTTGTCTAGGTCAGGGGCATGATGAGGCTACGCATGAGTTCTCCAGACTTCCCGCACTCTTGCATTAATAACCAAGGTGAGCTTCTTGGATCTTGGAGATAAATCTTTTCTCTTGTCTCTCTCAATTGTTCTGATATTCTAGGTTCCAGAGCAGAGAATTTTTTTTTTTTTTAAACCAGAGGTCCATGGATCTTCTCAGGGTATCCATGGAAGAATTCAAAAGGTTCCTGAAAGCTCAGAAATTGTCCACAAAATGTTGTATGCATATGCATTTCCCTGGGAAACATCCCCTACTTCCTACCAGATTCTCAAAATTCTGTGATTTGCCCTCCCGCAAAGCTTAGGATCACTGTTCAAGATGGTAACATATATCACTTTAGAACACTTTGCACTTTTCTCTCTTTCAGTCTCTCATGATATGTGCAGACTTTGGCAAAGCCAAAGTGTTATGAAAAAGTTTGCACACCATCAGAAGACCTTGGATAGCAAACTCTAGTGGTAAGGGTAGTCGAGAGCCTTCACGAGCAGCTCTAATCTGAAGGGCCATATGGGCAGACGTAGTGTCTTAGTCAGCTGTGAGCTGCTATAACAAATGACCATAAGGTGCTTAAACAACAAACAACGTTTCCTTACAGTTCTGGAGGCTGAAGTCCAAGATTAGGGTGCAGATAGACTGCGTTCCTAGTGAGGAACCTCTTCCTGGTTTGCAGATGGCTGTCTTCTCACTGTGTCCTCATATGGTGGAGAAGGAGAGGAAAGCAAACTCTCTAATGCCTCCTGTTCTAAGGGCACTAATCCCATCACAAGGGCTCCACTCTCATGACCCAATTACTTCTCAAAAGCCCTGTCTCCATCACATTGGAGATTAGGGTATCGATATATGGATTTTGGGGGACACAAGCCTGCAGTCCATAGTACCCGGGGCTGGCCCAAACAAGCAACTCAGGAGCCTTCCCTCGAACACAGGCACATCCAGGCAAAACTATCCAGACTGATACAGGTATCAATGAATAAATAGGATTATGCTCATAATAATAAAACTATTCACTGACCACCTACAATATGTCGGGAGCTTTGGATACCTTACCTCATTTGATGGTCACAATAATCTCATGAAATGGATACTATTATCTTTCCCATTCTACAGATAAAATAACTTAAGCTCAAAGAAGTCGTATAAATTTCTCAAGGTCATTATGTGGTAGAACTGGTATTTAAGGCCAGGGTTGTCCAACCCATGCTTCCTCCCAACTTAAGTAGCTTTGTGACATGCCAACAACCATCATGGCAGCCTGAGGGATACTGATTAATTTAAGGTCTCCTTCAGGGCTCTGATTTTATGATTTTTAAAGTTAACTGAAAGAATCACAAATCAAGCAATCAATTTGTAAGTCACACACTATGTTAGGAATTAGGAGGGATAACCAATTTTCTTCCCAAAGGGACCGCCAGGCATACCCTGAGGGGCTGGGATTTCTGGAACTCTGTGGAGTTAACAAGAGGAGACTTGGAAAGTTAGAAAAGCGAGGGGGAGGCTACATTCCAGACATAGCATATGGTATGAGAAAGCACCAAATTTGGAGTGGGACAAACAGATGAAGAAGGTGTCAAGTTCTCTGGGGAGGAGTAGAGAGTAGGAGAGGCTATACACAGGGTAAAGCTTGACAAGATGCTGGGGTGACTTAGCTGAGCCTCAAATAAAGGAGAACCATCCCAGAAGCCAAGGGGCCTCCCCTCCCCCATCCTAACAAAGGGATATTTCCACAAGACAAGGGGGGACCGAGTCCCAGATGGAAGCTGACTGCCTGTTCTGTAGGGAAGTCTTCGCTTCTAGCAGAGAACTCTCCAGTCATAGGAAAACCTATCTGAGTGGCAAGGACTGGTCCATTTGCAAACCATGGCCCACTGAGGGCTTGACTCGGAGACGAGTGAACAGTAAGGAGTTAGAGGAGGAGAGTGGTAATTGAGTGGGAAGAAGAGAGATCACAAAGGACTGAGAGAGGGCGCGGCTGAGTCCCAGCACAGGCAAAACCATCTTGTATCTGTTATGGGTGCATAACACTTAATGCAACTCAGATTATGAATGCAACAACCTCCTTCTCCCCCACCCCCTATCCTAAGAAAGTTGCCCCAGGAGGGAACATGTCTGGAATGGCACCGCCACGGAAGGCAAGCTCAACTTTGCGTCAAAAGCAGCCCTGCCAGCCTCCCCGCTACTTTTCCCATGGGGACAGACACTGCGTTCTTTGGGGGAGGCCTGGAGAGCTGCTGAGTGTCCACTACCTGAAGGGCTGGGCCAGGCATGGGAGCTCATGAGAGTCGGGAACCGCTTTCTCCGACACACAAGATCAAACGTCTTGTTGGGAGCTCACATGCTTCTCAGAAATGGAGGGCACATCTGCTCTAATGAAAACATGTCCCTTTGTGAAGTCGCATGGACTCCATCCTCGGAGCCTCCAGAGGGGCGATCTTCCCTGTGCTGGAGCTCCCCCAGTGCTCCTGGCTCCCAGTCAAGCATCCGCCTCTGTGTCGGCTCTTTTTCCACCTCCACCTCCCCAAGTATGCCTTCCCCTCTAGTGGGTTAAATTTAGCTCTGAATGAATGCAGAAAGGAGAACACATTCATGTAAACACAGATCAAGTAGCTTTCAAATATAGGCTCGACACATACAATTGGCACAAAAGATCCAAGCTTTTCTGTTTCCTTCTCTTTCTCTCTGCTTTTCCTGTCTTATCGTCAGACCCCTACACACTTTTCTGCATTTAGTGAAGCTAGTTAAATATATAGCTCGGAATGTGGGGCTGTTTGTCTTTGGACCAGAGAAAGCAGAATCACTTGAGTGATTGAGGAACATCAGGAGTCAATGAGAGTCCTAGGTGGTGGTGATCATTTTCATTTATTGATTTGATGGTCTTAGAAGCCCATCAGAAACTTGGAAGCCTCTTTTGTCTCATGTATTAACAGGGTTTTTTCTCCCGTGGACCAAGCCTGTGGCTGCTACAGTGTTGCACAGATCTGCAAATATTTCCCCGCTGACCAGCCATTATGTCCCTAAGTCCCTAACTTTGAGGTCACCCCTTTCCCTGTAGTCCTTCACACTCACAGAGCATTTATAGTTCTCAGAATACTTTCTCATTCATGAGTTCCTTTCATCTTTATAAGAACCTTGTGAGGTAGTTAGCTGTCCCTCTTCCCAGTTTACAAACAGAAAGCCTCAGTGCAGAGAAGTTAAGTGACTTGTTTGAGGTCACACAGTGAGTGGCAGAATTAGGATTAGGACCTAAGATCGACACTTTTTCTTATGCTCTTTCCAATCTACCTTGAGCTGCTTTGGGGAAAGGCACTTTGTCCAGGGGGCCCCATCTGGGAGAGTTGGATTTCATAAACATTTGCTAGCGTATGGAGGGTGAGTAATCATGTGAGATTGAGACCCCAGACCTTCCAAAGGGCATCATGCGGGCTTAGCATCTAAACGTGGTAGGGGCTGAAGCTAAGCTTTCCCAATATGATTACTCATTCTCCAACCAGGAGAGCACACAGGACTGAACTGATAGGCCATTGTCGCTTCCCGGCCAGCACCACAGGACATCTCTCTCCTGTCAGTAGTGCTGACTTCCAGAATGTGTACAGCATTATCGAGTCATGGCTAACAATGAAAGTGTCGACGGCCACACTGCAACAAGGGATTCCAAGCTGACAGGGCACATCGTGATCATTGTACTAAGGCAAACTAGACTGGCCCCTAAGCTCTCTGAGAAGCCAATGACCCAATTGTGTCTGCTGGCATTACATAACCAGACTGGCCTTCCCAAAGACTTTTTCCCTTTGTAGCTAATTTGTACCCAAACCTAGAATCAACTCCACCGAAGAGCACCTTTAATACCTAGGTATGTAGCTCTCTTCCCAAACATCCCCAAATCAAGCTTGTTTTCCATCTTTTCCTAGGACTTCATCCATCTCTTCTTAAGCATTTCCTTCTCATTCCTTCTTATTTATAATTATTAAATTGATTCAGTCCAAAAGATATGACTGTAAGTGTCTATGAATCATTAAAAAAAGAGCCTGGTAATGACGTTTCTAGACAACAAATGACAGAGCAGAATCCCCCTCTATGAGAAAATACAAGTACCAACTAATGTGAGGAATTTTAAGAATAATAATAATTCACCCCCTTTCTTAAAAAAATGCCTACATAAAAGGATGGATAAAACCAAGTCACTCACTTGGTCCCGTCTATGACATTATTAATGAAGCAACATCGGGTTGAGTAATTAGGACCTACTGGTTCTGGAGCAGCTGCTGTGGTCACTCTTTTCAGTATTTTATGCTGATGCCCTGATCTCTCACAACACCCCAATGAGGTTAAAGTTATCATCCCATGTTAAAGAGAAGGAAAGGGCACCTAAAAGAATTCAAAGGGTGTAGTCGATGAATCTCTGGGCTGGGATTCACACTTGTCCGTAGAGTTCATGCCTTTTTTCTGTGTAACACCCACCTACTACTTCCTAATCCCACTTTTCAAAACTGTTATCAGTAACAGGATTATTATGAGCCAACATGTGAGTATCAAGCAAGACAAATGTAGAATGATCCTTAACTACCCTGCTCTAATTCCCATATACCTTCCTTATACCACTTCATTTCCTCTCGTGAAATGATGCTGACCCACAGCATCAGTCAGCTGACATGTCCAGAGTGAACCAAGAGAAAAGGAAGCCATCAAACTAAGATACTAACGTTCACTTCTAGATAGATTTCCAACTGCTCATTTTGAATCTTCCATGTACAGAGCCTAGTCAACATATATCTTAAGTGACATCCAGCCTAATCTTGGTTGGTTCTGTTTTCTAACTTCTCTTTCTTGCCCCATGGAAACTCTCTAGATGAATCTATCATTCGAATCACATAGAGAAACACAGCACATACTTGAAATCCCATCAACTTTCCTAAATTGTTCACAACCAAAGGAGCAAAAAGCCTCCAACCACCGTTCCCCTCCTTTTGATTCTGTGCAGAGCTACCACATATGTTTTGAATGACTACATATTCTACAAGACCCTAAAAGGCAAAAGAGAGCTCATACGAATACAAACACTGTGGAGGACCCGGGCATTCCTTTTAAAATTACTTTTGTCAAGAGAAAGCTTCAGGTTACTCTGAAATTTCACGCTCCTAGCTTCCACTTAACAAGACTTTAACTTTTACTCACTCAACGGGTCTTGGCAAGTCATTTCCCTCTCAGTTTACAGGGCTCCTGTTTTCCCCCCAGGGGAGTAGGCTGTGTTCATCTGTGGTTCCCAAAGGACTCATGCTCTAAAATAGACTGAAACTTTTATTAATAAAACATCTATTTTGCAAATCTAGCATTCCGTATTCTCTCCATGTAATGCTTTGGAATGCAGCATCTATCAGAAAAACCATTAAACAATACGGGTAGTGCTTACACAACACAATTTAATATCCCAGCATGAACTAGTGATTCGTTACACACATTCTGCACCATTGTAATAGATCTTTCCAGATTGTAAATGTGTGGAAGACAACAAGTCACCAATATTAGCACTGGACTATGAGTTCTTTGTGATATCAAGCCATAGCCTAATGTTTAGTACAGAATAGCTACACAATAAAAGTTTATGAAAGAAGTGGCATAATTTGGGTTAGAAATGTCTGTGTTTGTAATGGATTCAATGATTTTTCAAATTCTAAAATGTAGAGATTTGAAGGCAGCCGTGCTGTGAGAGGAGAAGATGTTTTCCCTCTGCTCTGTGGCCAAGCATCAGCCATTCATTTCACAAGCCTTCCTGTTTCACTTAGGATTCTTAGTGACAAGCAATAGAAACTGATTCCAGTTGATAGGAGCAGAGAAGGCAGGAACTGAAAGTGTATTCACAGAATAGCCGAGAAGGCTAGAGAAGGGGGCTTGGACAATGGGCAGGACCAAAGGTGAGCTACCAGCCTGAAAGAATTCTGGGATGCTGTGTCTTCAAGATCCTGGGCAGATGCTCATGCCTGACTGAGCCCAGATCGCATGCCATATTGTCGCTTCTGTGGGATCTGGGGAAGCAAGTGTCTGGTATTTCCCAGGTTCTATGATGAGAGGTGGCTCTCAACTCTCACTATGGCTTGTGATATGGGAATTCCCCAAAGAGGAAAGGGGTTTGCAAATTGGGCATCCAAACAACATCAGTCGGCTACACCTCCACCTGGACAAAACCCCAGGGTTCAGCATTCTGAATCTCATCTCTCCTTTGACTTTTTGCCATACCTGCCTTGACAGTCTTCAACGCTGAGTAAACACACAACCAGTGTGTATCATGGGTCTTAGGTAGTTAGAAACCACTGAGGAGGTATACACAATTGGTCACGAATCTTTTGTCTATTTCTAGTAAACTCAGTACAGTGGTTCTAAACCCATCCCTAACCCCTACCTCACCCCATAGGAATTTATTTCTATATATGTTCAGGGAAATGTGCTCCAGGAAATTTTGATGCAAACTTCTGGTTGGGAACCATGTCTCAATATTTCCCATTTTCCACAGCTTCTTTACAAATCATTTCTGTTCTCTTGAAGTCCCCCACCCCACCTCCACCCCAATGATCCTTCCATTAGGTGGGAAAACAAAGCCACGTGTCACACACTCAACTTTTCTCTCCTTCATCTTAAAGTTTCTTCTTGTTTCTACCCATTCCATCCTCCTGCCCTGCTTAATTACTCCTTCCTTCCAAGGCTACCAGTGCTCATGGTCTAATCTGAGACTTAATACTTATTTTCCCTTCTGATCGTGTCTTTGGCCTCACTTTCCTGATGCCAAAATTCCCTTCATTCCAGAAACATTTCAAGTCTTATCTGACCTAACGACCCTTTAACTTGACCCTGCTTCCCATAGACCACCTTCCTGTTCCTCCAATCACCTTCATCTTTCATATCCAAAGATCTGAAAGGAGTGGTTTATACTCATAGATGCTTTCCCTTTACTTTTCATTCGTTCTCAACTCCCTATAATCACTTCCGGGCTGACTTTCCACACACACACACATTACTGTCCCAATGTCACCTATGGCTTCCTGACTGCCCAAGCCAATAGCCTCTTCTTAGTCTGCATCCTTCTTGACCTCTCAGAAGCATCTGACCCTTTTGAAAACCCCTTTTCTCCTGTTGTGGCTTTTGATACAAACACCCCTCCTGATTTTTCCTTCTGCTTCTCAGATGATATTTCTCAGACTCCTTTACTGGGCTTTCTTTCCTCCTCCTTCCCCTCTTCCTCCTCCTCCTCCTCCTCCTTCTCTTCTGAGAGAGAGAGAGAGAGAGAGAGAGAAAGAGAGAGCATGAGCAGGGGAGAGGGGTGGGAGGCAGGGAGGGAGGGAGAGAGAGAGAGAGGGAGAATCTTAAGCAGGGTCGACACTTGGCACAGAGCCTGACATAGGCCTCCATCCCACGACCCTGGGATCATCACCTGAGCCAAAATCAAGAGTCGATGCTCAACCACCCAGGTGCCACTCTTCTCTTCTTGTTCTGTTTTCTCACTCTGGCCATTCTCATTTCTTTAGCTATAACCTCAAAATAGATGACACCCAAATTTATATCCCCAATCCTGATTCTTTTCACCTGTGATTCAGAGTTTTCCAACTGGTCATTTCCAACAGGTGACCAGGCTCTTCTCCCATCCCATCTCCCTTCTTTACTCCTTTAAAAAAATTTTTTTTGTGGTAAAATATACATGACATGAAATTTACCATTTAAACAAATTTTAAATGTACAGTCCAGTTCTTATTCATTACTTGCTTATTACAGGGGTCTGCTCCACCCCCCCCCCCCCAACCGTATCACTTGCTGAACCTGTGCTGAGTGCTAAAGAGCATGGGCTCTGGAGAGTCTGATCTGAGTTTAAATCTCAGCTTTATGGCTCTGGCTGAGTCTCTCAACCTCATGGGCCTCACTTTTCTCATCTTGTTACTCTCCACTATTGTTGGGTACACAGTCACTCTGCTGAAGCAATAACAGCTTGGTTTATTTGTGAGCAAACACCCTGGAAAGAACTTGTCCTGTGGGAGCTGGTGCTGGAAGTGAGGAGAAAATGAAGTATTTGAAGAAAGGGATAGATCTCAGCCAGAAAGTAGGAGTTCTGGATATATATTGGAGTGAGAATGTGGAATCTGGCATTGGCTTCGATTTATGACACAGACACAGCTCCACCCACACCCGTTATGAAAAGGAAGAGAAAACAATCAATCAGTAAAACTGTTTTGGGGACTAACTTCAGTCTTCGGGCAGAGGAGTAATTGCTCATCAAGTGACAGGTAAAACCTCTGTGAAAGTTGAAAAGGCAATTTAGTTGAATTGCAAGAATTTGCCCAGGAAAGAGGTGATTTGGGGAAATTTGATGTGCATGCCTTTTAAAATGCCTTTCAAGTCCTGTGTTTATAGAATCATCAAGGGTCTATAGAGGTCACATTGCCTTTTTTTTTTTTCTTCAGTGTTTATGATTTCATTTTATACAGGAAAGCTTACTTATGAATGTTCGGAATTTTAGCAGGTCCCTCCTGAATATTAAGAAGTATTTCTTTTGTTTTTAGCATTTATTTCCTTTTGGACTGGGTCTGATCCATCTTTCACATTCAGCCCAGGGCCTGTCGCAAAAGATGCACTTCAGTACTATTTAAAGAATAGGTGAAGCATTTCAGTGACCAGATCCCACTTGCCCTTTCCAAGACGGCATACGGAAGAAAAGACTCAACGTTTCAGCCCAGAATGTCACAGGATAATGATCAGGACAGATTGCCCTTTACAAAGCACCTTTATATAGTTTATCTCATTAATCACTGGGGAGACTCCATTTTTCAGATGAGGAAACTGAGGTTCAGAGCGGTTAAGTGAGCTGCCCACGGTTTCACAGCTAAGTTGTGAAGCCCCGCCTGGTGGAGCTCCGAAGGCTACAAACTCTCTGCTGTCTTCCTAAGTCGCATTTGGCCACACAGAGGGGTGGCCTGTTTTGAGCTATACCCTGCCCTCCGTCCACTTGACGTTCGAGGACCTCGCCATCTAAGGCATGCGGGCGAGGCAGCCCTTCCCTACTGGAAACGTCCTCACGTGAAGCCCAAGTATCTGGCATGCGCTAGAAGGCGGCCAGAACACTCAGTGGCCACAGCCCACACGTCACAGTTCGCGCTCGGGGCCCCGCTTTCTGCCTCAGGCCCCTCTGTTGGCTGGCACTGGCGCCACCTCGCCCTGCCCGGACTCAGCGCGCGTCCACCCCGGAGCCGGCCGTGCGCCCTAGCCTCTCGCCGTGAGCCCTCGCCCCAGGTGCCCACCCGCACGCGCGCTCCCCGTCCGCGCCTTGGGGACCCCACCTCCCCCGCCGCGACAGCCCGCCGTCTCCTGCCCGCCTAGAGCCAAGGGGGGCGGCGGCCGCAGGTCCCCCACACCCCAGGGGCGGAGCGAGGCGCCGAGACGTCAGGGCGGAGGACCAGCGCGGGGCGGGCGCGCCCTCCCGGCGGCTGCCCGTGGCCCACGTCCCCGACTGGCGCGGCCGCGGGCGGCCGGGAGCTGTGCAGTTAGCGGCGGCGCTGGGGCGCAGCCAGGCGGGCGGGGGCCGGAGGCTGAGCCGGCGAGCCAGCCGTGCGCACAGCTCTGCCCGCCACCCCAAGAGCGGATCCTCGGCCGCCCCTCGGCTCTCGCCGGGCTTCTAGCGCAGCCCCTCGGGGTGCCCATCCATTTCCTCAGGTCACTACAGCGTGTGTTTTGTTTTTCTTTTTCCCCTCCCTGTGTGCCCTTCTCCAGGATGGCAGAGGCGGAATTGCACAAGGAAAGGCTGCAAGCCATAGCAGTAAGTCCACTTTCATTTTATTTCCTTGCTCTATTGTCTGGGATGGAAGGGGACCCCGAGTGTTTTGGGGCCATCGACGTTCCGGCACAGTAGCCGCAAGGCATGTGTTTGGGGGATAAAAGTCTGTCAAGGCTCAGCTACATTGCCTTTTCTTTTATTACGTCTGTAGACAGAAACCCCCAGGGCGCGCTTTGGGCTGGGGATTTGAATGTGGAAGATTGGCTTAGAAATAAAATGCTTGCTACTGGGCTTTGGGAAAAGACCGAACAGACGCATGGGGGTGGGCTTGGGGGGAAGGGGCGATTCCTGGAATATTATCACCCAGTGATCCCTACTACTCTGACTGCATACCCTGGAGAACCAAGAGAACGGCGACCTGAGCGGTGGCTGCCACCCTTCTTGTGGAAGCTGTTCGGTCTCCTAAGTGGGAAACCAGCAGTCAGCTCCACTGCCAGCCACGCGGTAGAAACCTCCTCCTGAAACCGGGGCGTTAATTTCCCCTGTGCTGTTTGATATTGACAAGGACGCTGGCACAAGCCTCCATCCGGGCGGGATCTGGGGACTTCTGCTGACGACTGGGTCCTGGGCATAATGTTCCAAGAAAGCATCCTTCTTAAGGGGGTGGATAATCTGAAACCTGTTTTTAGCATACAAAGGCACAACCAGTTTTGGCAAAGTTTACATGCACTTTCAGAAAAGTGTACCCTCGTGCATCTTGAGTACAAAAGAGAACTTTCTGGGACTGTGTAGATTTGAGCAATCTTGCCACAGTGTTGCCAATGATCCACAGATGTGGTATTTTCACTGGAGCCACCACAGCTGGATTATATATTTCCTTTGCAGATGAGGGAATGATTACTGCTGCTATATGAAATAATAACAATTAAAAGAGAAGGCCTGTTAACATACTGGCATAAAAGAGTCTCCAGACGTTCTTCTACCTAAGTACCTTTTTTTTTTTTTTTTTTTTTTGGTCCAGGAGTTCTCTGGAAACACATATAAATTTGTTGGAGAAACGATGTGTAATGTTTTGGAAGCAAAGTATATTAAAGTGTTTTCAAAATCCTTTGGACAGGTTCTTCATAGGGAAAATGCATACAGGCCCTTCTCTTTAAAAGAAGCATTTGATATGATTTCCGTAGCACTGAGAACCTCTTTATCAACGACTTCAAATCTGAAATGTCTTGGAGATTTTACCACTGAAGTGAGAGGGACATTTGTTGGCAATGTTGAAATGCTATGGTTTTTTTTGCCTGTTGGGCAATTTTTGAACTTGGTCTTCAGAACTCAGGAAAGTTTTTTTTTTTTTTTTTTCCTTTCCCTTTCCCTCTGTGCATGTGTATCTTGATGGTTAATGAAGTTGTTTATGGTTTCTAAACCTAGTGGCAAGGCAGTGTGGCCATTGTGTCACGAACTTGGTAAGAATGGAGATATTCAGTTATTGGTGCCAAGTAGCTGGTGGGTGTTTTATATAAACTGAATAATAGGCTGCTTTAACCGCCCATGAAGTGACTGCTCCAGAGAACGTTCAGTTGCTCCCATAGGCTGTGGGAAGGTTTCCAACAGTTGTCACATTTTCTGCTTTTGCGTGACCAGCTCTACTGGATGCCTGAGGAACAGCTGAGCTCTATGAGAGGTCTTGCTCTCTGAACAGGGAGCCAGTAGAGCTCACACTGGGGTCACCCCTTTCCAAATGGAGTTGGGTGATCCCAGCAGGGGCCAAGTGGATTTTCAAGAAAGATCCAGCCAGTAGTTTGGAATTCTCTTGACTATATGATTAGTACACGCACAAATACTTGTGCATATTCAGTTGTGGAATTGAGTTTGTCCTGTACTTAGGAGGATGTTGATGATTCTCATGAACATATCAGCCTCAATTAATGTATGTGTTTTTATTGGTTCAGATACTCTCAGTGAAATGACTGTGTGTGTGTGTGTGTGTGTGTGTGTGTGAGAGAGAGAGAGAGAGAGAGAGAGAGAGAGAGAGAGAGAGAAGTGAGGGGGCAGTGGGTCTTGAGACCATATCAATAAATCATTCTATGCTACACTTTGGCCTAGTGCACACTCTCCAAATTCGGCAAACCGTGACTCTCTCTGCCACCTTCCTAGAGTTCTCAGGGAACCTTCGGGAGCTCACAAGCCTGCCTCTGGAGCCTAGCGCTCCTGAAGTATGTCTGGAGATGTGAAAGAGGAAGAGAATAAGTCCCTTTCTCTTCACCAACTTGGGCTACTCTCCAAGAGGCAGAGCAGACAGATGAGGATTCTAGTCTGTAGGGTCTTGGGCTGTTGTTAGCCTGGACCACTGTTCCTTCATCTGTTAAATGAGCTCATGAGTTCTACTCATGGGCTGGTTGTAAGGTTTAGATATGATGCAGGTGAAGTACCAGGCATGTGGTTGTCATTAGATGATGTCGAGGCAGAGTCCCCACTTCCTATCTGCAGTGCTACCCTGTTCCGTGAGGGTTAGAGACAATACCTCTGAAGCAGGAAGAGTCTGAGAAGCCTTTAAAACTTTGCCCTTTAATTCTGAATAAAGGCCAGGGCTGTGTCCAGCGTCAGTTCCTCTAGCTGCTTCAGACACAGGCCCAGAGCTGCCACTCGAGGATTTATCCATCCATTCATTAGCAGGTGCCCACAGAGCGCCTCCTCTGGGAAGGTACTATCAATACCAAAAAGTCAGTGTCCCCAAGTCTCAGCCATCAGATGGAAGATATTACTTTTTACACACTTACATCCTGAAAGAACGTCCTGTGACCCATTTGTCACATGGTAGTCTGGGATTTTGTTTTTTTAACCCACTAGAGAATAAAGTACTCAGAGACTATGGTACTGTAATTGATTTTTTCCAGTTGAATCCAGAGCCTAATCAACGAGAAAAGATGAATCTCATCCTACTTCCTGACAGAAGAAGAACAAGTCCATCTTTGACAACTGTCTCTACTCCCAGGCACTCCTTCCATCTGTAGGGACACTCCCAAAGCTATAATAGTAGGAGATAGCAAACTGCCTCTGTAGCAGAATTAATGTGAATAATAATTCTAGGGAATTACAGTACAATTGCCATTTATTGAACATTATCTATTCAACAAGGTACTGTGTGATCTGCTTTTTTGTTGTTGTTGTTAAACCTTAAGTTGTTAATAGTCTGGGGGCGCCTGGGTGGCCCAGTCGTTTAAGCGTCCAACTTTGGCTCAGGTCATGATCTCAAGGTTGGTGGGTTCGAGCCCCCACGTCACTCGGTGTTGACAGCTCAGAGCCTGGAGTCTGCTTCAGATTCTGTGTCTCCCTCTCTCTCTGCCCCTCCCTGCTCGGTCTTTGTCTCTCTCTGTCTCTCAAAAATGAATAAACGTTAAAAAAGATGAAAAAAATCTAATGGAGAAACACACATAAACAGTTACTATGTAGTGCCAAGAGCACTTACGCAAATGAGCACTCCTGTGGAGCATGTTACCTAACCTCAAGGAGCTGTGGAACATTCTTCGGATGGGAGACGTTGGAGCAAGTCCTGAAGACTGGGCAAGATAAAATATAATCACCTCCTGGTTAGCAGAAGATATTTATTTATTTATTTGTTTATTGTTTGTTTATTATGTATTTGGAACCGTTAATAAGAGAAAGGGAAAGCCAAAGGCATGTAGGAGTTAAGTCGGTAGCTGAAGGCGCAAACTCGGTAATAAGACTAAAGTGCATTTTAACACACCTTATGTCATTTAATGCGAGTAAACCGATGAGGTAGGAATCACTGTGTTTACCCAGATTTTATAGGTAAAGAGCCCAACATTAACAGATAGTGTCAAAGCCAGGATTTGAACCCACACTTCAGGGTGCTGGAGCCCCTGTATTGCTGCCTGGATGACTGCCCTGAATTGCTACCCCTAAGACAGTGGCCCATCTTCTGCTTTTCCTACGAGCACACTGTGCAGGTGGTTCCAACAACCTCAGGGTGAGCCAGCGAGGGAGAAGCAGACTGATCCAGTAGCACTGGGAAAGGCCAAGGCAAACCAGGAGGCCCACATCCTTTTGAGCGTCTTCCAAGCTGGGTTTCGGTGCATGGAGAGATCTGATGTGAGTTCTGACGGAATGAGTAACGCTCCTTTGGGGAAGAAGCTACTGTGTCTCAATGGAAATCAACTTTGGGAGAGGATGTTATGTCTGTGCATCCGGGAGGAAGATGGCCTTCCCTGGACCTGTGGGAAGATAACTAAATGTTGCAGAGGTCGTCTTGGGCCAAAGCCCCCGGAGCCATATGGACAAGGCCTGGGGCCTGTACTGGGGACCAACACGAGCATGTCCCCTTGTGCTAAAAATATGAAAGTCCCATCCAATCTACACAGGCTTTTTATTTTTTTTTTCAACGTTTATTTATTTTTGAGACAGAGAGAGACAGAGCATGAATGGGGGAGGGTCAGAGAGAGGGAGACACAGAATCCGAAACAGGCTCCAGGCTCTGAGCTGTAAGCACAGAGCCCGATGCGGGGCTTGAACTCACGGACCGTGAGATCATGACCTGAGCCGAAGTCGGCCGCTTAACCGACTGAGCCACCCAGGCGCCCCTACACAGGCTTTTTAGAGAATTTTGTCATTTAATAAGAACCTACTCTGTGGAATAATAAAAATGGTCTTTTGCATTTGTACACCAGTATGTGATTTATAAAAACCGGCACTGGTTACCTCAATTCTGAGCTGTGTGGGGCAGGTCTTGTTACCTCCACTTTACAAATGACTCTACAGAGGTATCCAAGCCCGCACAGTGAGATGTGGAAGAGACATGTTGAGGCCAGTCCCTCCTGAATCCTGATCCCTTGTGTTAGTGGCACATCTCGCTTGGAGGGGTGCCCTGATGGGGTCGGGGGAAGCTGCCACAAGGATCGTTTGAGCTAGAGTCCCACAGTCAGGAGGAGAGGGATGACCTTGAGGACATGTGGGCCTGGATGTGCCTCTGTGGAATGTGCCCTTTTGGGGATCTCACTTTGGGCTCCTCTGCCTCTTGAGACTTTCACGCAGAGAGCACAGTTAGTGGGCCTGTGGCTCCCACCTGCTCCCATTCTCTGTCCCGAGAAGGCCTGGATGTCGGTGGGTGGCTTAGCCTGGCTGTGCCCTGCACTTGCAGAGAAACACTTCTGGCATTTCCTTGCGTTCATGTCTCCATGCCTCTTCCTGCCGTGAAATGATAAGGGTTAGAGTGTGGAACTAGGGGCAGAGGGGGCCAATCAGCCTGCTTTTGATCCAGGCCACTTAGGTTGGTCTGCATAGCCTGGGAAGAAGTCCTTCCTGCAGTTTACATGTGATCCCCGTCCAGTCCAGCTTCCCAAGCCAGGGACCCCTCAGAGGGTTTAGACACTCAAACCCCAAGCCCTCTAGTAAAACAATGGATTCTTGTGGGGACCATCCCTGTACATGTCCCTTGTGAATCTGTGTCACTGGCAGGTGACAGCAAAGGAATGAAGAAACAAAGATCCTGACCACTCGTTTGTTTCTTCCTCCATCTCAGAAACAAGGGTGATACCGTGCTTCTAAAATTTCAAGTTCAGGCCTACACGATGGTTTGCTCCAGATACTGGTGCTGAGGAAGTGTTCACCCCAGCTGAATCTGCGGGGCCACCCAGGAGATAGGTGCCGCTTTGGGCTCGTTTAGGGTCATTGCCAGGTCTGAGGGTGCCAAGGCAAGCCTTATACAAACATGCGCCAGGGTCATACACCTCTCTGGCCACTTATTTGGACCTCTGAGTATTTCAGGCTTTAGCCTCTTGGGACAAAGAGCAGCTACTCTGGCAAGGGCCCCGAGACATACAGCAGCCTTCGTTAAAAAGTCGTCGTTAAAAAAGCCAAGCAGGTGGACTTGTGGAGTATGATTTGTCAATGTTTAGGGGAAACCAGGGCTCAGTATTGGTGCTTGTGCATTTCTTTGGGGCTGCCCAACACTTTTGGGACCCCTGCTGTTGGTCCTTTGAACTACCCGCATTTCATCACTGATCCCCTTTGGGAGTGTTCAACTCTCTTGACAATAATCACTATGTGGTGTGACATCGGTCATCATGTGGTGTGACATTGACTGAGACAGCGCATTGGCACTGATGCATGGAGACACTGGACAGTGGCCTCCTGGACTAGCAGTGACTCGCATGGTCTGGTGAGTTATGAGCAGGGATTCTGGTATCCTAAAGCCTTGACTCAAGTCCTGGCTTTTCTGTTAACATCTCTATGTCCTCACCTCACCGTCTCTTGGTTTCCTCATCTGTAAGATGCGGATAATCATAATACCTACCTCATGGAATTGTCGTGAAGGTTATTTGAGAAATTTCATGGGAAATGCCCAGAGCAAGGATATAGAAAGCACCCAAAGTTCTCTGTTTGTATGTGAATCAACAAATCAGAACTCGTGGATCCTTAAACAGAAAATGGACACAAAGAGTGAAAGATGAATTCTACTAACTTCAACATTTTAGCCAAACTGGGAAATTTCAGATGACTATGGTAGCTACTGAGCATTTCCAGTGCAGGAGGATACTACTAATAATGAAAAGGGTTGTGTATAGTGGATAGGAGGTGCAAATTTCAAAGCTCCAAGGGCTAACAGGTAATGTAAAGGAGTGACACAGACCGAGTGGGCAATCGTGAGGACTTGGAAAGCAGACGCCTCTTCGCAGTTAGGACACGGTAAATTTATACCATGTGGGAACATGGAATGTATGTTGTCACATCAACTCATTTTCACCGGAAGCAGGAAATCTGCTTTTCGAAAATGTGAGATCTCCCTTTAAAAGAGAACTAGTTTCAACACTTTTAAAAAATTTGTGGACAAAACAAAATTCCTTTGAGTCAACAGGTCGACCTTGTGTGACCTCCAGATGTAGGTAGAACTTTGAACTTAACAATATGCTTTTCTTATGCATGGACTTATTTGGATTTCACAAGGATATTGTGGAAGTAATATTATCAGCATCCCCCTCGGTGTTTTTCACCAGGGCTTTGTGAGTTTGGTGTCCAAATGTTTGGATTGTTGGAAAAATAGTGCATATTTACTGTCTCTTCTGATATTAAGTGAGCTCTTGTAATCATTGACATTATGGTAACCCAGAATATTCACATCTTGGTGAGTGGCTGCTCTTTCAAAATTAACAGAAAAATTGTAGACAATCAGTACCTTGATGTGGGAAATTCCTGTTAGAGAAGAATCTTTAAGAATACAATATTCGAATCTGACGCCCTCACATATATCACCCAGGGTGTTTAGGTGATTTCAATTTATTATCAGCCTCAAGTAATAGACAATATAGGGAGACCCAGCTGGACTTAGAACTTCGTAATAGCGGCAACTGGCATCGAACATAGACATTTTAACAGATATGGTGTAGAACAGTGATTCTCAAACTTTAATGCATTAGGATTATCCAAGAGCTCCTTAAAACACAGGTTGCTGGATCCCGCTCCCAGGGTGTTTGATTCAGCAGGTCTAGGGCAGGGCCTGCTAATTTGCCTTTCTAACAAGTCCCCAAGCGATGCTTTCCCAGCTGCAGCTGCTCTTCTGGGGAGTACAAGTGGAGAATCTCTGGTGAAGGGCTAGATTAATGGTAAAGGAAGATCGTGGCCTGGGTCTTGATCAGTGCCACATTCCCATTGGGACATGTCCGGGAGTTTGTGAGGTGTGGATATCTACAAGAGGCGAAATAGAATAAAAGACCAAATGGGAGCCTACAGAGAGTTCAGTTTGAAAGTGATGTAGTATCTTCGCACACCAAGTGGCTGATCAGGAGGAGGTCTTTGTTTGGGTAGTTGTTTTAATTGATTTAAAGAGAGTGAAGTTTCTATGGGTCACTTGAAGACACCTGTTTGAAGGGTATGCTTCGGATTAGCTGGTTAAAAGCATGGGCTACAAAATTCACGCAGAGGGCCACGCAGTCGGGCAGATACCCGGCCGTCCAGTGGGAGGCCTTTGAGAGGGGCACGGTACCTATTACGGCGCTGTGGGTGTACCCCTAATAGAGGTCCCCTAGCAGATCAGGTGATGAGGTTTGGTAGCAGCCTCTCCGGCCCTCACACCCACTTCATCATGCAGCTGCTTCTCACGTGGGCAACTCTAATAGGCTGCCAGGATGAGCCGCAACTGAGACTCGTTTAGTCGATGATGGCTATTGTTTCTCCCAAGCCAGTCTGTGCGTACACAGGGCTGGCTTGTCACTGGCCTATCAAAGAGGAGTTTATTCTCACCAAGAGGTCCCACGAGCTTCCCTCACCCTTACTTGTAGCGTCCATTGTCCGGCCCAACCCTTCACGTGCAGAAGGATTCAGCCTCAGCCAGACTCTTGCCTGTCTCAAAACACAACGCACAGCAGCCACGCCGTCCGGGACGCAGCCCAGGAGAACACGGACGGATTGTGGCTGATGGCCGCCCAGCGCGGGATACTTTGCAGAGGAGAGTTCGCACATGAGCGCTGTGGGTTTGGGAGAACATGCACAGCTGAGACCTATTTCTGACAGGAAATGCCAGCAGAAGCAGAGGATTTTGTGGGGTGGTGTGTGTTGGAGGTACATATGCCCTTGGTTAATTCTCATGTCAGTCTTTTCCATTAGTTTCGTGTTGAACAAAATCTTCAAAAGGAGATTATTACATACGCGAGAGACAGACAGACAGACAAAGACAACCCGTAGCCTGTTTACATAACACTTGAACGTATAGAAAAAATGCTTGGCGGTGATCTCTGACTCTAGTATCAATGCTTCTATTGCGTCACACGAGCTTAGCCGGAAGATGGGGATAGGGCACCTGGTACCTTTCCCTTGCACAAGATGGAAAGGAAAAGAAAAGCCACATGTGCCCCCAAGATAAAAGCCCTGGTTGTAGGTGAAAAAGGCTGTGGGCCAGACCTCAGAACACATCTTCCTTCCCCACCCACCCCTGCCCTGCAGCCTGTCTCATTACCCTGTGGGCTTCTAGGCTCATGACAGTCTGTGCACTACCAAATGTCCTTGGGGCGTTTGTAAAAAATACCGTTTTGCTGAATTGTCCTGGTTTACTGACTATTCTAGGTGGGTGGGATTCCGCCCCCTTCTTCGAAATTATAACCAGTCATCTGAGTATTCGCTTTATTTTTAAATTCAGAGCTGAAACTTAAAACTTTGAGGGTTAGAAAAAAAAATGTTTTTCTTAAGAGAAAAACATATGCTTGAAAATTTAACCCCTTTGGTGGTAAGCAGGGGGATCTTCTTTCTCTGAGTTTGAGCAAAAATGGCAACAACTTTGAGGCCGGTAACTACCACACAGGGCCTCAGGATCCGGGCGGCTCTGGTAGTATGTGTGTCCCATATGTGACATGATAGAGAGGCTGTGATCTGTGAGAGGTGCCTCTTGGCACCTGAGTTTCTATGGTCTGACTTGTCAGCTTGGGTTGATAATACCTGTTGCCTCTAATGGGGTGGGGAGTGTTTCAAAAATTTCCTTGTTCCATGGGGACTCTGAGGCATGTAAGATCTGAAAAGTGGAAAGGAATAGAGCGGTTCCTCAAGAAATTAGGAATAGAACTACCACGTGGTCCAGCAATCCCACTTTTGGGTACGTGTCCAGAGGAAGTAAAATTGCTACCTCCAGGAGATATCTGTACCCTTACATCCATTGTAGCATTATTCACTGTGGCCCACATATGGAAATGACCTAAGTGTCCATTGACAGGTGAATGGATAAAGAAAAGGTGGTTTATATAATAATGGCATTTTTATTCAGCCTTTAAAAAGAAGGAAATCCTGCCATTTGTGATGACATGGATGGACCTTGAAGACATTATGCTAAGTGAAATAAGCCAGATGCAGAGAGGCAGGTACTGTATGATCTCGTTTATATATGAAATAGAGAAAAAAGTCAAACTTCTAGTAATGCAGAGTGGAATGGCTTTTACTAGGGACTGGGAGGTGGGAGCAAAGGGGGGTATTGATCAAAGGATACACCTTTAAGTTAGAAGATGAGTAAGTTCAGAAGACCTAATGTATAGCATAGTGACTGCAGTTAATAATCATGTGTTACATACTTGAAGTGTGCAGAGTAGATCTCATGTGTTATCATCACACACACACACACACACACACACACACACACACAAATGGCAGCTATGTGAGATGATGGATGTATTAATTACCTTGATTGTGGTAATCGTTTCACAGTGACTATATATATATATATCAAAACATCACGTTGTACACCGTAAATATATACAATTCTTATCAATCACACTTCAATAAAGCTGGAAAAAAACAATCAGTTAAAAAAAAAATCTGAAAAGCTTGAAGTTAAATAGTGACCTTGAAAGGAGATACTGCTTATCCAGGCAAACAAAAACACACTGTGGGATGGCGACAAGCCTATCCTCTGAGGTCCCCATTTCTCTTTACCAGGTGCTAAACAGGCAGCCTTGTGCATGAACAGTAAAGTCCGGGCATATGTGTTCAATACGTAGCGCTGTTCATCAAATAAAACTCGCAGTAGAAGCTGAAGGATATTTAACGGTGGGATAAGTCTGGTGGGGGTGGGTCAGAAGGCAGAGCCTGGAGGCTCGCTGTGGGATATACTGTCTAGTGCCACCAACTACTGGAAAGAAGACACTGGTAGCCTGATCACCCCCATCCGTATTCACGCCGGAGTGAGAATAATGGCTGCCCCATCAGTATTGGATCTGATAGGGGAGAATGAAGAGAAAGTACTCACTCTGACCCCACAGAGGAGGCGAAAGGGAAAGTAATTTCGATTGCTCAGTTACTCCCCCCTCCCCCACTGCCGCCATCATCTCTGTCTGGACATGTCAGCTGCTACTGCCTCTGGATGATTCCAGCTCTCCACCCGTCCTAAGCCTGGGTCCACAGAGGAAAGCTGGAAGCAGACTGGCTTAGCAGTGGACAGGCAGGCGTGGAACATCTTCTCTATAGGGAGCCAGGGCACCCTGGGGCTCTGAAGACAAGTAAAATGTGGCAACTTCATCCTGTAGCTTTTTTAAGGGGGAGGGAAGAAGGGTCTCCCAACTCCAGAGGGCTTCCCATGTGCCAGACACCCTGCCGAATGCCTGGCATTAAAAACCCAGATGTGTACGGGTGCCAGGTTGACACGGTGGCTGAGCTCCTGGGATTGTGGTCACCCAGAGAGGGCCGGCTTCTCAGGGGCAGGCAGTATTCAACTCTAGTTGATTGGTACTTTGTGAGGATACACGCCCAGGATCTTCTGCTTTTTCAAGAGGACCTGGAAATCCAGCTTTTGAAGGGAGTCTGTTGATGTCTAAATGTTCATAACGATTTAAACACTGTATGGGCCAAACCAAACATAAAGAGATTTTAGCACAGTGTGGGCTGGATTCATTTCCCATCCCACCTCCCTCCCTGCCAGCCCCCACCCTGGGCCACCAGTTTTCCACTTCTGCCTTTCACAGCATATTTTATTTAATTGCTAGGATTTTGAGGAGGTGACCGGGTGGTGTTACAGCTTGAAGCTAAGTGAGATGTAGATACGTTTAGGCATGTTGAGCAAATTGGTGGGTGGGCCTGTCAGAAACCCTTCGAGGGGCCCTGTGGGATGGGGACCCTGTAAGAAAGCCATGGTGTTGGGTTAGAGTCAGAACTGCTACGTCAATCAGTTCCTTATGCAGCTTGCTGGATGAACCCGTGAGTTTTCTGGAAGACATAACAACTGAAAGCCCACTTTAAAAAAGAAAATTAACAGAGCAAATGTGACCTTTTTGATGTACACTTCTCTGAATTGTAACACACGTGTAGATTTGTGTAACCACCAACACCCTCAGGATACAGACAGTTCTGTCAGCCTCCAGTACTCTCTCAGGAACCACTGGTGTTGGGCGCCTGGTTGGCCTAGTTGCTTAGGTGTCCGAATCCGGCTCAGGTCATGATCTCGCGGTTCGTGTAAGCAGTTCTGTTTGCACCCAACTTTACCGGAACAAGAAATCCACCCAGTCTTTGGTGCGTGACTCTTTCATAACAAGTACCCCTCCCAGACCTATAACAAATTCTTATTTTCCCCCGATAATTACCTTCTTTTCCAGGCTGGCCCTCTCACTACCCCCTCCCAGGGTTATCACATTTAGCAACTAAAAATATAGGATGCCTGGTTATTGCACGGGACACACTTTCATACTAAACAATGATTTGTTTATTTGAAATTCAGATTTAACTGGGCACCCCGTATTTTATCTGACAAGCCCATCACCTTCACATACCTGTTGCCTTCACCACTGATTCAGAACCCGCTTTTTCTAGGGCTGTGTTTGACTCTTCCGTTGTGAGTGTGAAGATACTCATTGGTTTTACTGACTGTTTTTGTAAGTTTATGAATTTGGGAGAGAGAGAGGGCAAGCAAGCATGGGGGAGAGGCGGAAAGAGAGGGAGAGAGAGAGGGTCCCAAGCAAGCTCTGCATTATCAGCGCTGAGCCCAGTGTGGGGCCCGAACTCATGAACCACGAGATCATGACCTGAGCCAAAATCAAGAGTTGGACGCTTAACCAATTGAGCCACCCAGGCGCCCCAATACCCATCGATTTTAAATAGTAATATATTTGTAGGGAGATAGGATGCATATTAGAAGGATAAGAGTGCCTCATCAATACATTAATGTGTTTTCAAGAAAGCCACTGGACATATCTTTTCTGGAGAATATGAAATGGCCTAATGTGTGTTGGAAGGAGGAGAACAGCTGAATTTCGGAAATTGCTACATTTCCCAGCCCCCCTCTACTCCCTTCCCTTCCGACCTCTGAATAATATAAAACTGCAATAAGACTAAACAGGGAGATGGCTCACACTGAGTGAGTTTAAAAATACCACTGGAATGCTAGCCTTCAACAAGCCGTATATCTTATCCTGCATTGAGCAAGATGGGGCCTCATGGCATGTTGGCGAATGAGTCGCTCTGCGGCCACAACCAGATGATTCCCAGCCTGGATATTTTGGTCGAGAGGGCCGTGATGGTTGATTTTATTTGTCTTGTTTGTTTGTTTTTTCATTTATCCATTTTACTAGTGTGATTTCAGAATCACAGTGAGACAAGAAGGAAAATCAATTTGATATGGCAGCTTCAGAATTAAGAACAAATGAAAATTCTTATTTTCAGTTTAGGCCAAGGGTCAGCAAGCAATACCCACCCACCCACCCCCTCCCCCCACGGGTCAAATCTGGCCTGCAGTCTGTTTTCATAAGGCCTGTGAGCAGTATGTCATTGTTACATTTGTAAATGGTTGGGAAAACAATTTTTTCGAGGAACATTTCATGACATGTGACAATTACGTGAAGTTGAGATTTCAATGTCCACGCATGAAGTTTTATTAGAACAGGGCCATTCTCATTCATTTATGTGTTGTCTAGGGCTGGCTTCGTGTTGTAACAGCACAGCTGAATAGTTCTGACAGAGACCATGTGGCCTGCAAAGCCTGAAGTATTTATTCTCTGACCCCTTATAGAAAAATTTTGCCGTCTCCTGCTCCAGGTGGCATGTCCTCTGTGGTTGTCTCTGCCATTAGGGCTCCAGGTGTCTTTTACCTTAGAGAAGTAACTGGTGTCTTTTTGCTGGCAGTCCAGAACAATAAAGCATCTCAGTCACGCTTGTAATGTTGTCTGGGCTACCACGATGGAAGGCTTGTATTCACTGAAGTGCTCACATGTGAGTTTTGCTCCTGTAGAATTTTCTTCTTATATCCTTGCCAGCTAAGCCAACTGCATGCTGTTTCCCTTTGGAAGCCAGAAAACCTGATGTCTTAGAGGCGATGGCTTGGCCCATCTAAAAATAAGTCATTACATGTAAAACCATTTTTGTCCCCCTAGTGACAGGGACTGAGAGGGTGGAGGGAAAACACTGGTGATTCTCCAGATCATTTTTCTTTCTCCCTAGAAATTGCCAGAACCCTCATTCTGCTCTCTCTGAGGATTTTTTTTTAATGTTCATTTATTTATTTGAGAGAGGGAGAGCGAGAGCGCGTGCACAAGCATACAAGCGGGGGAGGGGCAGAGAGAAGGAGGCACAGAACCTGAAGCAGCTCCAGGCTCTGAGCTGTCAGCACAGAGCCGGATGTGGGACTCCAACCCACCAACTGCAAGACCTGAGCCGAAGTCAGATCCTTAACACACAGCGACACCCAGGTGCTCCTCTCTCTCTCTGAGGATTTTAAAGAGAATGTGTCAGAATGAGAGTCAGAGAACAGGCGTTCCACATTCCCTGGGTCCAAGCAGGAAGCCAGTGAGCAGTGGCTTCTGACCAGCTGCCCTGTCATTTGTTAGCACTTTATGGTGGGTTAGTTACCTCCTGGAACCCATAGGATCACTGCCTTCAATGTAAATGAAGTGACCATCTGTTGATGATGATAGCCTGTGGTAGCAGAATCCATGTGGGGCTCTCTGAAACATCAACGGTTTCCTTTCCGCTTCCTTCTCTTTCTTGTCCAGAAGGGCCGGCCACCCCACGAAAGCTGGTGGGTACGCCCCAGCCCTGCACTCTCCTGTGGCCCTGTGAAACCTGGCAGGGGTGCATTCCACACATGGGATGCTCCTTGATCACCTGGCTCTGGTGGCCAGGGTGGCTTCCTTTCCTAGTTCCCCAGAATTGTGACAATTGGAGAGACAGTTCTTAACAACCCCAGGGCAGATAGTTCTTAACAGATAAGCAGATTGAAACACACCCCTAGTCTTTTGGCGGAAAAGGTCCATTTATTGGTGTGGAGCTTCAGCCTGAGGGGCAGACTTCAGGTTTGCCACATTTCAGAAGCTACAGAAGTACTCTCAGAGAAAGTAGGCTGGGGGATGCCATTTTTGTGCTCTCCCTTGGCCTCACTACAGCTTACCGGCACTTCTCAGGAAGGAGCTTATCCACTCATCTGAAGCCCTAATTTTTGCAGTTGTCACCCAGAGGACACCTCCAGGTCACCTGGTCTGGAGGCCAGCAGGGTTTACAGTTGGGGTCCCATGAGGCTGTATATATTTGCATACTTTAAAAGCTGCTGCCCGGGGCGCCTGGGTGGCTCAGCCGGTTAAGCGTCCAACTTCGGCGCAGGTCATGATCTCACGGTCCGTGAGTTCGAGCCCCGAGTTGGCCTTGTGCTGACAGCTCAGAGCCTGGAGCCTGCTTCAGATTCTGTGTCTCCCTCTCTCTCTGACCCTCCCCCGTTCATGCTCTGTCTCTCTCTGTCTCAAAAATAAACATTAAAAAAAAAAATTAAGAAAAAAAAAAAGCTGCTGCCTAAGGATTTGGCTTCCAATCGGCCTGAAGCTAGGTGCTGATTGTGATCCCTCCCTTTGGAACACTGACAGTTCTTGACATACCATTAACGACTAGGACCTATCAAGAACAAGTCAGGCTTCTTAGACAATCACAATCCAACGATGTATTATTACAAGGATCGTACACCATCATTAAGTGGGATTTATTCTAGTGATACCAGGATGGTTCAACATTCATAAATCAATCAACTTGATACACCACATTAATAAAATGAAGGATAAAAATGATATGATCATGTCATTAGATGTTAAAAAATCATTTGACAAAATTCAACATCCATTTACGATAAAAAAAAATTCTCAACAAAGTGGGTGTAAGAGAAAATGTACCTCAATGTAATAAAAGACCATATATGACAAGCCCACGGCTAACATCCTACTCAATGATGAAAAGCTGAAAGCGATTCCTCTAAGATCAGAAACAAGACAAGGATGCCCACTCTTGCCATTTTTATTCAACATAGTATTGGAAGTTTTACCCAGAGAAATTAGGCAGGAAAAAAATAAAATAAAAGGCATCCAAATTGGAAAGGAAGAAGTAAAGCATCCACTATTTGTGGATGACATGATTTTATATATAGAAAACCTAAAGACTTAAAAAAAAACTGTTAGAACTAATAAAAGAATTCAGTAATGTGACAGGGTACAAAATCTATATATAAAACTCTATTGGATTTCTGCACACTAACAATGAACTATCAGAAAGAGAAAGTTAGAAAACAATCCCATTTACAACTGCATCAAAAAGAATAAAATACCCATAAATAAATTTAATCAAGGAAGTGCAAGACCTTTATAATGAAAACTATAATACATTGATCAAAGAATTTGAAGAAGTCACAAATAAATAGAAAGAAATTTCATGCAGAAGAGTTAATACTGTTAAAATGTCCATATCACACAAAGCAATCTATAGATCCAGTGCAATCCCTATCAAAATCCCAATGGCATTTTTTAAGGAAATAGAACAAATAATCCTAAAATTTGTATGGAACCACAAAAGACCCAGAATAGCCACAGCAATCTTGAGAAAAAATAAGGCTGGAGGCATCATACACCCTAATTTCAAACTATATTACAAAACTATTGTACATGTAGGAACATTGATGTAGAAACAGACATGTAGGTCAGTGGAGCACAATAGAAAGCCAAGAAATAAACCCATGCTTGTATGGTCAATTAATTTATGACAAAGGAGGCAAAAATATACAATAGAGAAAGGACAGTCTCTTTAATACATGGTGTTGGGAAGCTGGACAGCCACATTCGAAAGACTGAAAATAGTTCACTCTCTTACAACACACACACAAATTAACTCAAAATAAGGACTTGAATATAAGACCTGAAACCATAAAACTCCTTGAAGAAAACATAGGTGGTAAATTCTTTGATACTGGTCTTGGTGATGATTTTTTGTATCTGATTCCCGAAGCAAAGGGAACAAAAAGCAAAATAAACAAGTGGGACTACATTAAACTAAGAGGCTTACGTACAGTAAAGAAACTATCAACAATGTGTAAAGACAACCTACTGAATGGGAGAAAATATCCAAATCATGTATCCAGTAAAAGGTTACTATTCAAAATATATAAAGAACTCATACAACTCGACAGCACAAAAACCCACAAACAATCTGATTAAAAAATAGGCAGAGGATCTCAATAGACATTTTTCCAGAGAAAACCTACAGATGGTCAGGCACGTGAAAAGGTCATTAACATTAACATCAACATCATGAATCATCAGGTTAATGCTAATTAAAACCACAATGATATATCACCTCATACCCATTAGAGTGGCTGTTGTCAAAAAGCAAGAAATAACAAGGTTGGTAATGATGTGGAGAAAAGGGAACCCTCATACACTGTTGATGGGAATGCAAACTGGTGCAGCCACTGTGGAAAACAGTTTGGAGGTTCCTCAAAAAATTAAAAATAGAACCCCACCATATGACTCAGAAATTCTACTCCGGGTGTTTATCTGAAGAAAACAAAGACACTAATTCAAAAAGATATATGCCCCTCCATGATCATTGCAACACTATTTACAACAGCCAAGATATGGAAACAACCTAAGTGTCCATTGATGGATGAATCAATAAAGATGTGTATATACACAATGGAATACTACTCAGCCATAAAAAGAATGATATCTTGCCTTTTGTGACAACATGGATGGGCCTTGAGAGTGTAATGCTAAGTGAAATAAGAGAAAGAGAAATACCGTATTATCTCACTTGTATGTAAAATCTAAAATAAAATAAACAAGCCAAAACAATGAACAAACAGAACAAAACACAGAATGGTGGTTGGTGGGGGGAGGTGGTCAGGGAGCGGCTGGAAGGGGTGAGGGGGGCCAAGAGATACAAACTTCTAGTTATAAAACAAATAAGTCATGGGGATGTAATGTGCAGCATGGTAACTATAGTCAGTAATGTGATGCATATTTGAAAGTTGCCAAGAAAGTAGATCTTAAAAGTTCTCATCACAAGAAAAAAAATTTTTTTGTAACTTTGTACAGTGATGGATGGCAACTAGATTTAGTGTGGTGATCATTTCACAGTGTATACAATTATCGAACCATTGCATTGTGCACCTGAAACAAATATGAAATTGTATGTCAGTTATATCTGAATTAAAGAGAAAGGGCCAGCTACAATTTTGAGGCTTGTCTGCCTGGAAATTTCCAAAGGGACTTTGTGCCTTAGTAAATATTTTCAAATTGCCCAAGGTTTTGTAAGATAACAGAGCCATAATTGTGAAATTAGGTTAAAAAACAACAACAACAAATAGTATAGTGCTTTGGCTGGCCGCATGAACATGCTGGAGCCAGCAGTGGTGTGGTTGCTCATGGTTGTCTACTCTGTGGATGGATGGCTTTTGCCCTTGTGGTCATATAAACTCCTGACCCTGAGACTCTCTATCTGGGCTGCTTATGAGAAGCTGCTTGGAGAATAGAATGCCAGTTGTATAGTGCAGGGTTTCTCAACTATGGCACTATTGACATTTTGGACCAGATAATTCTTTGCAGTATGGGGCTGTCCCATATGTTGTAAGACACGTAGTGGCATCCCTGGTCTCTGTCCAATAGATGCCAGTAGCACCCCCCTGTGCCCTATCATGGCAATCAAAAACGTCTCCAGACTTTGCCAAGTGTTCCCTGGGAGACAAAATAAACTCTTTGAGAGCCACTGATACAGTATAATGTAAGGGTTACCTGACCAAATACATTTCTCGTACTTTTGTCATTAGAGATTCATTGCTTTAAGCCTTTGCTTTCTTTCATCCTTAGGGATTCATTCTTTAAGCCTTGAAGCCTTTTTTATTTTCCAGAATCTCCCAAGAAAACACAAGTTTCTTGAAAAGGGTAAAGCCTCAAGCCTGGAATGGCAGGTGGTTTTCATCTCTTAGGTCAACTCTGACCAATGGGTACTAGCCATCCATAGGCCGCATTAGAGTTTGGGGGAAAGGACACCATGATGGATGAGAGTTGTCTTTCACGTGTAAGAGGTGAGGGAGATGTGTGTAAGGAGTTTTGTTACTTCACATCTGTGCAGAGATTCATTCATCAGGCCTTTGTCTGGGATTGTAACTACTCCCGGAGCACCATTGACACACAGTCACTGTGGCTTCGTGTATTTGTCAGGGCAGGTGCCAGAAAGGTGTCTGAAGACGTGTCTTGTCTACACCCTGCAGAGCTGTCGTAGGCGCTAGTAGAGCTGCTGAAGTTGGTTTGATGGGAATAAGCCACAGGAAGCACAACGAGAGAGGCCAGCAGGAGAACTTCCCATCCCTCTCGCCCACTTGGTTATAAGCTTCTGGAGGGCAAGAGCCGTGCCGTTTGCATCATTACCTACCTGCTGCCTTCTGTGGTACCTTTTGCATTCTGTCAAAACCTGCTTAGTGACATTAAGCAGGGTTCCTAACCTCTTCTGTATCTTGCACCCTTCGCAGTCTCGTGGACTCGGAATGATGCTTAAATGCACAAAAGAAAACACATAGGATTAACAAGGTAACCTCTTGTGCTGAAAGACAGAAAAATATTAGAAAATTGCAGTAGGAAACAGATGTGCTACTTTATGATTGTATTAAATAAAATCCAGTGGCAGTTTGAATACATGGTCCAATCTCAAATTATTGATGAGCATAAGTGATATTTTGAGTTATCCCAAACAGCTATAATGTGAGGGACAAAACTGTGATTTCTTTTTTTTTTTAAGTTTATTTATTTATTTTTAGAGAGAGCAAGAGAGTGGGGGAGGAGCAGAGAGAGAGGGAGAGAGAGAATCCCAAGCAGGCCCTGCATTGTCAGCACAGAGCCCCATGCAGGGCTAGAACTCAAGAACTGTGAGATCATGACCTGAGCCAAAATCAAGAGTCAGACATTTAGCCCACTGAGCCACCCAGATGCCTCAACTGTGATTTCTACCTATGACAAAGTCATTAGTATGACATTCCTGAGGCCTGTGCTTGTGTTCATAACTAAAGATGATGGTAAATTTTAGCTAGAGGTTAGTGAAAATAACCTTTAACTGGATGCCCTGGTTTCTGACTTATCCCTAGATTCCCTAAATTCTTTCCTAATTGGGCCCCTGCATTAAAGGCTGCCTCCATTCTCTTGCCTGGCACTTGTCCTGCCAACTTCCTGGGGGCTCTTGCCTTGCAAATTTCTTCCATTTCCATCTTCCACACTCCTTTCCACCTAAACTCTCCCAGCTGGGTTATTTTTTGGTTCCTGTCTAAGTTCTCCCTGAGCTTAGCAAGAGAAGAGAAGCTTTCAGCCCCAGCTCGGGGGTTCCCTGAGCTCAAGACGAGAGAGAAAAGTGGGCACATCATAGATGCCTGTGAATGCTTGTTGAACTGAAGAGGTCGCTTTGCCAACTTTGCCTGCTGCTGTTGGATGATTGGACTGTGTTTGAGATCCGTCTACTCTTGATGCCTCCCATCTGCATGGGGAGCAGCCAGTATTTCCAGTTAGAGCATGACCTTTCGGTCTGGTTTGCCCAGTTGCTGGAGATTGACAGAGTAAGATTGTGAAGTTTTCCTCTTCAGGAAGAGACAGGGCTGGGCACCCATTGTGACTTCAAAAGCCACAGTGAGCAGTGGGAGGGGTAGGACCTTGGAGCAGCAATGAGCCCACCACCTGCGCCTGCATGAGCAGCTCTGCAGAAGCCACTCCCTTTCCCATCTCACACCTTGCTCTGGACCAGTGGGGCAAGGGGGCGTGCACTCAAACCAGGCAGCCTGGGATTGATGATTGCTCCATGAGAATTTCATAAGAAAAACAAACAAAAACGGGCCATCTCTAATTTAGTTCCCTCTCATATCAAGGGCACAAAGTTCCAAAACGTGCACCTGTGGTTTTCGCCCAGTGAATACATCTACCCAATTTGGACTACTATGGCTTCCCTGGTTCTTTTTGCGCCTGGATTGTCATAAAGGATCCGTAGTGGTTTCTAGAGCTGTCTTAAGAGAGTGCCACAGACTGGGCAGAAATGTAGTGTCTCAGAGTTCTGGAGGCTGAAAGCCTGAGATGAAGGTGTCACCAGGATTGGTGTCTTCTGCAGGCTGAGAGGGAAGGGTCTTCTCCAGGCTTCTGTCCTTGACTTGTAGATAGGCATCTCCTCTGTGTCTCTTCACATTGTCTTCTATGTGCATCTGGCTCTATGGCCAGATTTTCTCTTTTTATAAGGACACCACTCATACTGGATTAGGGCCCACCCTAATGACATAATGTTAAGTTGATTAGGTCTGTAAAGATGCTATCTCCAAATGAAGTCCTATTCTCAGGTAGTAAGGATTAGGAATTCAATATGTCTTCTTTGGGAGGACACATTTCAACCTGTAACAGGGTCTGTGTGTGGTATTAGATGGCACCTGCCTGTCACAGTGATGGCTGTTTGCATCCTACTCTGCTTCTGGCTCTTGCAGTAGAAAATGTATCCAAAGGAAATGGCCCAGGAACCCGTAAGTAATGGTTCCCATTTGCCATTAATGCCTCAAATTTCTACCCTTTTTTCACACTCACGACTTCCTTTTAGCATCCACAACCCTCAGACCTTCTGTCTCCAGTCAAAGCCTTATACCTGGAAAGGCCCAGAACAGCATTTCACACTAAGGTGTAAGGAAGAAAGCTTAAACATTCTGTCCCTGTGAAAGCCAGTTAAAAACAGGGCAAGACTATAAACTATGTCACAGGGGCTCAGAATGTCAACTCAGCCACCATCAGTGCTGTGTATGTTTTGTTCGGGACCCTGGGTTGTCCCCCTATGTCACCATAAGTAATGAAGAGAACATTCCTGGTGGGTTCACGGCTATTTAGAGTTTACAGAATTGTCTCACTTCTTTTATCTTGTTGGCGCCTCAATGAACAGGACAAGTATTATTTTCTGCATTTTATTTCAGAGGAAACAGCTCAGCTAAGCAAATGGTCCATGTGCCTTTGGGGCAACATCATCTACATCTCTATGCCAGCTCTCTTCCCACTTCCCCCAGCATACCCGTTCTGTCATCTTCCATTTCCCCTCGGGGTTCCCACAATGTGGTTCGTGAAGCCCAAGTCTCTGTCTCAGTGATCCCCTTGCTCTGCTCCAGGAGTCAATCCTGGTCCCTCGTGCTGTCCTCGAGTGGGCAAAAAGTAGCCTGCCCCTGGTCAGGGTGGCCAAGGTGAGAGTCCCAGGTTTTAAGGCCAAAGGGGTAGCACGGGCAGAGGCACCAGGCCTGTGATGGTGCAGAGCAGCATCAGGAAACCACATGGAGTTGGGTATTACGGAGCATCCCAAGAAATGAGGCTAGGACAGGAGGTGCTGGGTGACAGAAGGCCAGGTGTGCCAGGCAGGGGGCCAGGACTTGCCCCATGGGTGTTGGGAGCCACTGAAGACCCACGGTTTATCAGAGAATATTCTGGTGGCAGAGTGGAGGCAATATGAAGCAGGGAGCCACCATAGGTCCCACAGCCCCTGCCCAGGGCCCCATCACTGCCAAAGCTGGTACATTCCTGAAGGTTTCTGAGGCGGCCTCTCTGGTCCTTCCATGCAGAGGTCCTCTTTACCTTTTATAATTGCTTAAACCACTGTCTTTATACTGAAATCCAGAAGCAGCAGCTTGACCAGCTTCAGCTGAATGCCTTAGAACCCATGGAAGCCAATTTGGAGGCTGAATGTTGGAGGTTATTTCTGGACATTGTGACATCCTGCTCAACTTTCAGAGAAGCCCGGGAATAAAGGGGTGACTCAGCCTGTGAGCCTATTTTTAGGGAAAGCTGAGGATTCAGTGTGGAGCCACTCAAAATCCCCGTTGCCGGCCCGTGCAGGGTGTGCTATTGGTGAAGAGATTGCTGGGCAGATCTCTGGCCAGATTGCTGTATTTACCATCAACTGAATGTCACCCAGCATTCCCACACACCAGCAGGAGGTTTATTGATTTGAGAGGAGGGTGTGAATCCAACATAAACAAACCTTTAAATCAGAGGAACATATTTCAGGGCATTTACATGCGAGAGCTGACTTTAGAGCTAAAGAACTAATACCATAAGAGCTCCTGTTGATTGGGTTTTTCATAGGTTTACACATTATGGTAAGTGTTCTGCGAAAGTGTAACAGGAACATCGATTCACTGTGAGAGGTATGGTATTGTTAGCACCATTTTACTAGTGGGGAAATGTTAACTTCAGGAGGCTAAATACTAGCCTGGGTTAGGTAGCTGAGTCCAGATTTGACCTGAGATCTGGCTCCAAAGTTCATGCAAATGACCACTCCAGGTTTGGCAAACAAGTGGCCCCATGCTGCCATTTGCTGACTGTTTGGTCCTGGGAATCACTAACTGATCATGGAATTATTTCCTGCTCAGCTCAGATTTGCCCTCATGATTCTTCTTTTTTAAAAAAAATTTTTTTTAATGTTTATTTATTATTGAGAGACAGAGAGAGAGCATGAGCAAGGGAGGGGCAGAGGGAGAGGGAGACACAGAATCTGAAACAGGCTCCAGGGTCTGAGCTGTCAGCACAGAGCCTGAGGCAGGGCTCGAACTCATGAACCATGAGATCATGACCTGAGCTGAAGTCGGACGCTCAACCGACTGAGCCACCCAGGTGCCCCCCTCAGGATCCTTCTTAACACAGTGCTCTAGATAATCACTGTGACCAAGTGAGCAGCATTAGTACTTGAGATGAAGCCCATCTGTCATCTTATTTTTCTCATTTTGTTTGCTCAAAATAGAATCTTTAAGTCTGGAGACTTTTTTGTTGTTGATTTCTACTTATAATCTTTTGTTTCCTAAATATTTGTAAGAGAGCATTTAACACGATTTCCTTTTACAGTCAGTGGAGTCTGTTCTTTAATAGGGGATCCTACTGCCTTCGAGGGAAGATGATGTTTTAGGGCCCAAAGCCTTGGTATGGACATTTAGCTTATGTATTGGTGTCTGTGGTGATGAGTGGAAGGTGGAGAGTGAACTTCAGAAACTTGGGCCATTTATAGCAATAAATCTTTCAAGTAGCCCAGCCTGCAATAATTACAGTAGGATGGTGAAGGGGGTGGGGGATGTGGTGTGAAGGCTAGGAAAGCAAGATAATGGGGCAGACTCTGGGGGAACGCGCTCTGCTTCAGTTGCCGTGAAAAATGTCAACTCAGCGGGCAAGCTTGTTGTCCTAAAAGTATAACAACAGCTGGGGCTGGAAGTCCTAACAGGGAGAAAGGAGCTCCTTAAAGGCAAGCTCAGACAAGAGAAAGGGTAAGGGAATCTCCAGGTTGGGGGCCAAGGAAGAACCGAAGAGCCATGCAGCAGGATGAGATAGCATCCATGTAGGAGGAAGTCCATGGTCAGGATATAAAACTGGAACATTAAGAAATAATGATAGAGGGGCACCTGGGTGGTTCAGTTGTTTAAGCATCCGACTTCGGCTCAGGTCATGATCTCGCAGTGAGTTCGAGCCCCACGTCGGCCTCTGTGCTGACAGCTTGGAGCCTGGAGCGTGCTTCAGATTCTCTGTCTCCCTCTCTCTCTGCCCCTCCCCCACTCATGCTCTGTCTCTCTCTTTCTCAAAAATAAATAAACATTTAAAAAAAGAAATAACAATAGAAATATTTTGTTTAGGCTATTTATACATGGAGGCTAGCATGATCTCTTTCTGGCATGATTTCTTTAAGATTACAGATAATTGAGCTAAAACATAGTTGAACAGTTGAAATGGATGGAAGGTAGTACATATGGATAACCAACACAGGGTACGCTAAAGAAAAAAAAAGAAAAAAGAAAGGAAAACTATTTTGCTGTGCTTAAAAAAAAGAAACAACCATTGCCCCAACAAACTCAAGTCAAGAAGCAATGGAAGCCTGTTAGCAAGAGGCAGGCTCTCAGTCTTAGGCCTTGGCTGTAGAATCAGGCCCCCTGGCCCTGGGAATAGGATGGGAAGAGTATGACAAGACCCACTCTGAAATCAGATCAGGGCAGAGCTGGAACCAACACACTATTGCCTGGACTGGGTACCCCTTGGTGAACAGCAGCCCTCTCCTTGCTCATTATGTCTCATTGAGCCTTATTTTTGGGTGTGGGTATAATGCAAGCTCAGAGGTCCTTTGGATCATTTGAATCCAAACCAGAAAAAGGACTACTTTGCAGATGGTTTTACCTTACCTCTGAAAGTGCTGGTGATTTGCCCAGCAGGGATCAGAGACCTGATGGCTTCCCAAAGCTCTGATATTAGACACATCCCATCCAGTTTCTCCTGTCTTCTCATCTGCTCAATAACCTGATGGTGGTGCTAAAGGAACTATGGTGTGTCTGTGGGCTGCATAGGAAGGCTGCAGAGGCACAGACCCAGTCCCCCATCCCTCACCCTGCTTCTCCCTCCAATAGACATGGTAGGAAAAGGAGATGGAGAATGGAGATGGCGCCTTGGCATTCTTAGGGTCTGCATTTCATGGGTATGTGCTCCTTGGGAGATAAGGAAATAAATGAGGTTAATGGATATGCAAATGATGGCAATGGCCATAAGTATATTCCTTGGAAGTTGGAAGCCGGGTGGCTATGTCCCAGAACAGACCCCTAGAGTCCAAAGAAAATCAAAGGCTGTCACATAATATAACTGGCCACCCCTGAAGCCCCACCTTTTCCCAGGCAGCTTCAGAGAAAGAATACCCAGCCGGAATCTGACGGCTGAATTGGATGGCTGGGTTATGGTAATACTGTTGCCAAAACCACTTGGATTGTTTCCCCAGGGGGCTTAAGGAAGCAGCCAAGTTTCCCGCTTCTCCCCTGAGTTAAGCAGAAATCCTCACCTGCCTGGATGTTGTTATGTCTGTGTCACCTCATCACTGCAGAAAATACATTTCAACCTCCTGTGGCTTATTTCATGAAACGGAGCACGGCATCGAGGAAATAAGATAGCCAGCATGGCATCGCAGCAGGTCAGAAATAGTATCATCTACATATTTTGATTATATTTTACAATTCAGTTTACACACAATTGGAGCTCAGTTAATTAACTCCAAGCCATAATATCAGTCTGAGTTTGAATGGATCTGCATTTCAATAGCCTCTTCCTCCAAAATAATATTTACATGCCCAATAGCAGCCTATCATTCTAATGCCAAAATCATGGAACTTGGTTGTCCTCCCCTCATTTTTCAACAATTGTTATTATTTATGCAGTAGTAGTGAAATCAAGCAGTTATCATTGGACTTTTTTGTAGATGAGGTTAATTTGTCAATTTCCTGCCAGTCTTCCATGATGTCTAGTTCACATTTTTCTGGTTAGTGGACAAATCAGAATGCTAATGATGGCAGAGCAGAGAGGGCTGGCCAAGTTTACTTCTGTGGATTTTACCCAACTCATGATTGGGTGATTTTTTTTTTTTCCTTTAGATTTTCCAGGACAGAGGATTTAAAAAATTTTTTAATATTTTTTTTTTCATTCAAAAGCAAAATGTGAAATGGACAAAAAAGCAAAAAGGGTGAAATAATCTAAAAGTGTTCACTGTGGGGCCTGACAATAAATATTTTAATATTTTAAAAGAAAAAATGTGCATAATCTCAACACCAAACAAATTTGGGGGATTTTCTTTGCATAGATTGTATATATATGGTTGTAATTATACTCCATATACATGTGACTTGGAGCTGTTCCATTTAACGTTTTCATGAACATTTTCTCATGCTGTCGTAAACTCTTCATAAGTACAATTTTAATTGGTTGTGTGTTCGTTGGGAGTACATTTGGCTGTGAGTGCCAGAAATCCCAAGAAATGATAATTTGAGGGTTTTTTTAGTTTTGTGGAAGACGAAATGGGGACAGCCACGGAGGCTCCTGGGATGGTACGAGGAGCTCTTGATGCACCACCATTTTTAGGGAAGGCTGCCAATATCCAGGCATGGGGCCTTCCCAGAAGAAGCTGGAAGTTAGACCTCCTGCAGACTGAGTCTCATGATTGCCCTAGCTCAAAAAAAGTCTGGGAAGGTAAATTGATGACTTTCCAGCTTCTGCAGTGGAAGAATGTGGATTTCTTAGAACAAAGTGGCCAGAATTAGAATTACCATGTCACAGGGCAGTTGATTTTTGTGTTTTCAGAATTTCATTTGGATTGCTTGCCTGGTAAGTGGTAGGATTTAAAACCCTGTGCTCCATTTACAACCATCTAATTTGGTTCTGGAAGCACAAATGTTCAACCAGCCATGAAAGTGGCATCAAAGCTCACACCAGTGGATATTAGTTTCAGGGAGGCAGCTATTAATGCAGATAAGGAAAAATTCCTCAACGTTTAAGAGCTGGCCCAGCTTAGAACTAATTACTTCATGGGATGGTGAGCAACCTGTCCCAAGATGCAGAAACAGAACAGATACTTGGTATGGAGGTGGGTGAAGTGGACCAGGTCTCCTCTAACATCTGCATATCTCCATGCTTTTAAATTTACGGGATGTTTGGTAAAATACTTCCCCAAGCATCTAGGGTATTTGCTGTGTGGAGAGCCTGGGTCCAATGTTGCTTCAGATCAAATAATAATTACCTGAAATTATAGGATTCACCTATAAAGGTTTCACCTATAGGATTCACCTATAAAGGATTCACCTATAATGGGAAAGCTCTGCCTTGGGTTTGGAGCCAACCATTCTGTGCTCCATAAACCAGCCCTATTCAAAGTTAGACACTTTTTCCCTCATCGCCTGTTAACATGGTTCTATTGTTTTCCTTGGTGCCATGGATTTCCCCTTTTGTGCCATCACAAGTTACATGTTCCTCATGTGGACTCTATCTCTAACATTACTCAATTATAAAAACAAGGAGAAATAGAAAAACCACTGTTCCTATGATTTATTTGCAAAACTAGTTCCACTAAAATAGAAAGTTTTACTAATTAAACTCATTTTACATGAACAACTTAAAGCTCTGAAATTAAGCATAATCAATAAACAAATGAGTTTGAATTTTTGTAACTCAGTCAGCAAATACCTTTTGAACATCTTCTATTGAAGAACAAATATCTATTTGAACATCTATTTGTGGATGCTGAGGATATCATAGTAAATACAACACAGTTTCTGCCCGCATGGAGCTTGCATTCTGGGGTGGGGGGTGATGGGATGACTTGCAAATAGATGAGTGAATGTGTGTGTGTGTGTGTGTGTGTGTGTGTGTGTGTGTGTAGTAATACTTTACAAATAGACAAGTGAATATATACTATGTCAGTTGGCAGTATGGGGGCTAAGGAATGCTGGGGAGGGGATGCCTTCATAGGATGGGCAGGGAAAGCCTTACTAATAGGGCATCTGCATGACTCAGTCGGTTGAGCGAGAAGCTCTTGAATTCAGCTCAGGTCATGATCCAAGGGTCATGGGCTAAAGCCCTGTGTTGGGCTCCATGCTGAGCATGGAGCCTGCTTAAGATTCTCTTTCTCTCTTCCTCTGCCCCACTTCCCACACATGCTCTCTCTCTCTCTCCCCCTCTCTCTAAAAAAAAAAAAAAAGAGATGATTTTTGAGCCGTGACATCAAACAAAGGCATGAGCTATGTAGATAGCTGGGAAGAACACACTCTTGCAACAAGGCACATCAATGGCATTAGCCCTGATTTGAGAATGTACTTGGTGTGTTCAAGAAGCAACAAGAAAGCCAATGTGACAAGAGTACAGTGGTAGTAGATGTGACCAAAGAGGTGGTGGCCAGGTCTAGATTACAAAGGTATTTAGATACCAGGATGAAGACTTTGACTTTAAGTGAGATGAGAATTCATTGGAAGATTTGGAGCACAATCTGACCTGTTTTTTTTTAAAGGATTACTCTAGCTGCTATGATGAAACAACTTAGGAACAGGGCAAGTGTGGAAGCAGGGAGACTGGTTAGGAGGATATTATGGTAATTAAGAAGACAGATGAAACCCATCTTGGACCGAGATGGTAGCAGTGGAGGTGGTGAATGATGGGTATATTTAGATGGTACAGCTTAAGGAGTTTTCTCATTGAGTGGAAGCAGAATGTGAGTGGAAGAAAGAAGTCAAGGATACTCCAAGAGTTTCTTTTTAAAGTTTATTTTTTTTGAGAGAGAGAGAGAGAGAGAGAGAGAGAGAGAGAGAGGTGGGGGGAGTGAGTGCACACAAGTGGGGGAGGGGCGGGGGGAGTGAGAGCACACAAGTGGGGGAGGGGCAGAGAGAGAGGGAGACACGAAATCTAAAGCAGGTTCCAGCATCCAAGCTGTCATCACAGAGCCTGACGTGGGGCTCGAACCCATGAACCATGAGATCATTACCTGAGCTGAAGTCGGGTGCTTAACTGACTGAGCCACCCAGGAGCCCCAAAGATGCTCCAAGAGTTTTGGTTTATGCAACTAGTAAGATGGAGTTTCACTTTAGTGAGATGGCGACAACTACGTAAAGGCCTGTTTTCGAGGGAAAATAGGAGTTTAATCTTGGAAATGTTAAATTAGAGATGTCTATTTGATACCCGAGTGGAAATATTGAGTGGGTAGTCAGATGAATGATTCTGAAATTCAAAAGAGAGGTCTGGACTGGTGATGCAAAGGTGGGAATTATCAACATCTGCATGGCATTTCAAGCCAGGAGGTTGGATGAGATCATCAAGAGAGTAAAAGTAGATAGAGGAGAGGCCCAAAGATGGAGCCTGGGCGGTTGCCAGCAATGTTGAGGAGCCAGCAAATGAAACTAGGAAAGGGTGGTGGGTGAATTAGGAAGAGAATGAAGAGAAATGGTGACCTGGAATTTAAGAAACTACTTCTAGAAAGAAGTGATCATCTTTGTCAAATGTTGCTGATATGCCAAGAAATTTGAAGCCTGCGGATTAACCATTAGATTTAGCAGTAGAGAGGTTACTGGTGCCCTGGACTGGAGCTGTTTTGGTGGAGAGGTGGAGGTGACCACTGCATGGGGTGGATTTCAGTGAGAGTAAGACAAGAGGAAACAGCAAGAGTGTTGACTCTTTTAAGGAATTTTGCTGTAAAGGGAAAAAGAGAAAGGGAGGCTTAGATGAAGGAGAGCATGAGCTCAAAGGAGGCTGCTTTTAGAGATATCTAGTGGTAATAGAGCGTGTGTGAGGGCTGCTGAGAATGATCCAGAGACTGGGAAAAGTTGGTAAGGCAGGAGAGAAAAGAGACATCTGGAAGGACATCCTTGAGTTGGGGAGTGAGGATGCCATCCAGGGCACAAGTGGAGATTGTCTGTCCTCATCTGAGAGTGACGGCAATAGCCTGCAGGACTGACCCATGGATAGGTGGGAGTCTGTGATGGTAGGTGTGGATAAGCCCTTCTGACTGCTTCTGTTTTCTCAGTGAAATCGGAAGCAAGGTCATCTGTCTGCAATGAGGAAGGGGGAAGAGGTGTTGGAAGTTTGAGGAGATAAAAGGTAATATAATCCCCTGGGACAGTTCAAGCGCAATTAGTCTAAGGAAACGCAATTTGATTTCTAGATACCTCCAAGGCCCTTCTGCCATTTGAGGTCACAAAATAAATGCAAAACCAGATAACAAGGTCCTGTATTTCTCTCCAGCATTTTCGACACAATATGTGCGGGTACAGATACACAAAGTACTGAGTTTCATCCGGGTCAGTCTTTCAGAAAAATGTGATTATGTTTATTGATAGTGCTATCTAAAAGCTGGCCCAAGAGGGAAGGGAAAGCATGAGGTGAGTAAGAGGCACTGAAAGGATGATAGGATCAAAAAAGTAGAAAAAGAGTACTGTATTATGTTTTGAAACACTGCATTCTTTTTTATAAATCCATTGTATTTCCAATGCATGATGGAAATTAAAAAAAAAGATGCAATCTAGTGCCCCAATGGCCAAGGGAGCAGCAGGCTTGGCTGCAATAATAGAACTGGTGATCAGTGGCGTGTCTGGTCAGGGGGACAGAGGCTGCTAATAAGGAGAGGGCAGCTGGCCTTCTAGAACCAGGATCTGTCCAGTCCAGGAAAAGTAAACTGGAAAGAATGGAGGACAGTGAGCCATGGGGAAACACCACTCTGAGAAAGGAGCAGGGGAGTAGTGCTGTGTTCTAGACAGAAGTGCAGAGGAAGGATGACATGGAATCCTGATGGTTCCTCCCGAGTGGTCAGGTCTGGATATGGGGGCCAGAGTTGTCTGTGGAATCTAAGAGACAGCAGAGGCAGCCCAGGAGAAAGGGGCTCTCAGCTTCAGACACTCTCCCCGTCATGGTCTGCACTGGCTCAGGCCTTGGGTAGGATGGAGCCCAAGAGTGGGGGCACTGATGGATCCAGCTATGGAATCTGGGAAAGGCAGGGGCAGAGGAAGCCAGGAAGGTTTGACGAGAAACAGCTGCTCTCTTTCCCCAGCACAGATGGAAGGCCTAAATACCAGCACACCATTCATATCATCCATGGCCAAGTCCACATTTATTTCATCATTGCCCCATTGTCCATATTTAACATAAATCGAGACACTGTAAAGAGGAACCACAGGTCCTTCTCTTGGCCTCACTGACATTATTCTTGCCTGGGGCAGATGTGTGTGGGGGGTTAGTGTCATGAGATGGTGACTCTGCAGGGTTTGAGTCCTCATTCAAATCCAGCAGCGTCACAGCCTTGTCACAAGAGCTTCCCGTGTTTGAGTCTCCTCATCCTTGATAGGGAAATGGCATTACCTGTTGTCTCAGTAGCCCGAGATAAGAGATACGAAAGTGCTTGCAAAAGTGCGGTGTGAGGCACAGCTGGGAAGTTTCATGGTAGGTTGGGAAACAGAGGCCCAGGCCTTGCAAAATGAAGTGAGGTCAGCACAGACTAAGCAGACCAAATCAAATCTTTGATGGTTGAGTGATTTTTTAAAATGATTGCAGGTCTGCACAATTTAACAGGACTGCCCATAGTGGCTGAAAACATTTTTCAGAGCGGATCAGATAAAGCCAAGTTAGAAATTGGTCGTCACTGTAAATCAAGTGGTAGACTATCAATGACCCAGATTTCCCCAGAAGTTTTCCCACAGGAAGTGAAAGAAAAACCACTGTATGGCTGCCAAGCCTTGATTTGTTGAGAGCAAAGAGATCGGCACAGCATTAAAAGATTGCTGGTCTCTCAGTTTGCCCTCGTGAATTGGGGTCCACTTAATTCAGAACCCAGTGAGATGTGTAAATCACACCTGTAGAATAAATGGTCAGATTCCAACCCCAGTTGCCAGCAATCTATAACAGCCTCTGGCTGCATTGTTCTTCTGTTAGCTTAGCTAACGGAATGCTTGGGTCATTGCTGAAGCCACTGCTTTTCAATGCCTCACACTGTGAGGTCAGGAATTTTCCCTTTTTCTGCCTTCCCTTAAAGAGGGTAGGGATGGGAGATGGTATAAAAAGAGGGGTTGTAAGGGGGCACCTGGGTGGCTCAGTCGGTTAAAAGAGGTGTTGTTATAGGCCCTGAACTGGGAGGCCCAGAGAGCTGGTCATGAGACAAGGACCTGGATGGCTGCTCTCATTTGCACTGTAGGATACACAGCCATTGTATCCCACAGCCGTGAGAGTGGCCCAGGGCTGTGGTAGTTAGTTCAGGACATCCTGGACTTCCCAAGAGGCCCATAAGTCGTGGGAAGAACTTGGAGCCAAACTCTTCCCATCTGTCCTATGTTAGCCCTACAAAGCAGTGTAACATACCACACCCTGTATCCCAGTTGATAAAAGTCAGTCATACTCACTACAAGATGGTTCATGAGGTGGGGATCCTCCTTGATGATTCCCCACCTGCTCTTGTATCAACCTTATTACTCCCACATTCTGAACTCTTGGCAATGAAGCCTATTTTGACCCCCTTTAGCCCTTTGGATTTGTGTGTCTACTATGATTGGGCTGGCTCCCTCTCTGGCTCTCATAACCTGAGGTGGGGGAGGAGTTTAGAGTGTCCTTGGTGACAACACAGAGCTCCCAGGTCCACATCAGGACATAGTGTGTGAGCATAGTTCACACAAAAATCAGCACATGGTGCATGCTTGTACTGCCACCTAAAATCTGCACAGATCCATTGTATGGCTTATGCTGTATGCACATGAAGTGTAAACACATATGTATTTAAATGTATTCTTGACATACAAGTGTCAATGATGGACTTTTCAAGTGAAGAAAAATCTAGAAACATTGAAGTACAGGCCTAGAAGCCCTGTGTGAGTGATTGTGGGAGGATTCTAAGGCTCTGGACGCCATATCTCAAGAACTTCATAGCAGCCGGATGTAAAGATGCAATATTTGGCTCTAGGAAGAAATGAGCTGTCCCTGGAAGAATTCATTCATTCTCATCATTTACTCATCTGCAGAGTATGGATTGGTGGCCCACTGGGTGCTAGGGATTCAAGGACAGCCCTGTGGAATAGATGGACTGTGCATGTTCAAAAAGAGAGGAGCATGTGCTCTTATCCATGGTCACAAATTAGTAAGTGGCAGGGCTAGATTAGAACACGTGTCTATCTGACATTAAGACTCTTCTATCAACCATTAAACTGCATAACTTCACAAGCATTTCCCCATAACTAGATGGAAAGGTATGATTGAGGATTGGTAAGAGATGATGATAGAAAGGTGGATCAAGTTTTTGCTAGGTAAAGGGTTTGGATTTTATCCTGTGGGCAATGGGAAGCTCTCAGGGAGTGATATAATTGGGTATGCACTTTTGAAAGAGTATTCCAGTGAAGTACACAGAGTAATTTGAATTGGGAGACTGGGGGAGGGGGGCAGACAGAAAGACCACTGAGAGGTGGTTTCAGTGATCCAGTGATGAACTAGTGAGAGCCTGAAGTAGGAGAGTAGCCGTGGAGACGGTGAAGAAGGCTGGATGTGATAGTTATGGGGTTGAATTGCCAGACCTTGGAATGATTGAATAAGCTGGGAGAGGTATGGAGAGATACAGGTTCTAGACAGCTGTCTAGCAAAGGTAAGTGGATGGGTTGTTGGTGCTACTCATCAGGGTAGGGAGCACAGGGAGGGGAAGATATTTGGGGGAATAGTGATGAGTTTAGTTTGAACGTGTTAAGATCATGATACCTTTGGGACATACACGTGAGATGCCTAGGAGAACATTCCGGTGTAGAACTCAGGAAGGAGATCTCCTGCAGGGACTTTGAAGACCTGCATGTAATCGTAACTGCAGCTGCAGGAGTGATTGAAGCTACCCAGGCAGAGAATGTAGGATGTGAAGTCAACCTGATGACTCACATTTAAGGGATAAGGGTGGCCAGGGAATCAGGGTAGGCAGGAGGGTGGTGAGCAGGATGAAAGAAGGACTTTGCAAGAAGGAGGGAGTGATGCATAAGGCTGAAGGCTGATAGGTGGTAACACAATTTCTGGAAGTAACGTGATTGAACAGACCCACTGGAAGGTCACTGGTGGTCCTGACAGAAGGGAAAGGCTGGTCAGAGCGGTAGGATGTGGAGCTGGGCCAAGAGGAAGTGAATGAAAGGAATACTGAATGAAGCCTTTCTCTGCCAGAGTGGTAGGTTGTAGAAAAAAAAGGAAAGGAGTGAGAGTTTGGCCAGGAAGGATGTCAGGGTTAGATGGATTGTTTTTTGTGTTTTTTTAAAAGGACAGGAAGTCAAAATTTGGAGATGAAAGAGCAAGTTGACGATAGAGAAAGAGGTGAATGCTGCAGGTGAGTGAAAGGAATATTGATGGCACAGGATCTCTGAGAGTCATGAAATGATGGAATTCAAGGCACTGGTGATTAGCTTTTTATGTATAAACAGGAAAAAAAACCCCAAAAAACCAACAACCCACATTGAGTTCCTATACAAGCTAAACATAGGCTTGTTCCAGGGAGGAAGTATCTGCTACTGACGCTAGAGAATTGACAAAGAGCAGGTACAAAGATTGCTGGACAGTGTTGAGAGCCCACCTGAGGCTGAAGACCACAGCTGGGTGGTAGCATTCTCCTGCATGCTGTTCTGATCTTCTCCAGCATGCCGTGGCACCCTACATGGGTGTTTCATCTTGGGAAATCAGTCACCCCTGACTTGGAATTCTTCTGGCTGGATATAGATCGAGGCTATTGGAGAGGAAATTGTCAATGGACTGTGGGAATAACGGTTGGATGACTCATGCACACAGACACTGAGGTCACCCAGCACAACAGTGGGATTTGATATGGATACCGGGATCCAAGGAATGAAGTCATCAGTAGAGATGAGGAGGGTGACCAGAAGAACACTTGGTGACAGAGATGATAGGATGATAGGGTGGAACAAGGGAACAAGTGAGACTTTTTCCAGGAGGGCAGAGGAGTCACGGTCTAGAGGCAACATTAAGAAGTAAAAAAAAAATTGCTAAACCCACTTCCTGATCCTGGTACAGTCTGGTTGAAAGGAAGCCCTATTTTTAAAACTATTTTGTACTGTTCACTGAATCTGAAGCTGGACGGATGGCTACCAGTTTGCCTGGAGGTGGTACCAAACCTTAAAAAAAAAAAAAAAGAAAGAAAAGAAAGAAAGAAGGCTGTAGGAAGTAGCCCATTCTCAGCTTTATTCACCCAGATTTATTCACCTCTACTGAATTTTCCAAATCAGTAAGTCCATATTTTAAGGAATAAGTCTTAGGCATAAAAAATGGTAGGAGTCAAATGACATGCACCATAACACTTCTTTTAATCAATCAAACTATTCTCATAAATCTCTGGTTAAAATTTAGACTGCAGTGGACACTCAAAACATGAAAACATTCCAGTTGGCCCTTTTGTGGCTGTTTGACTGACACTTGGGCACAGTTGCTGGCCTTTTGGTCTGATCTGAGGCCAATTTTGATCTAGGAATAGCCCACGTGCACCCAAGGTGTCTTGTTATCTTTACCACACCTTGGCATCTGAACCTGCCTGTTATGCTAAGAATGATCAGACGGGAGAAATGTAAATACCTCTGAATCACAGAGGTGGCAAATTTAATCTAAAAAATTATCTCAGACCTTGATATTTAAAGGGTTCATAGCCTTGGTACTCAGATTTTTTTTTTTAATCTGAAAAACAAAAGCAAAAAACAAACACTGGGGTGCAAGTAGATGGTATAGGCTTGTGTACATTTGCAGTAGAAATGAGATCCTTTGGTGAGCTGTGCAGTGCATAAGGGTTGAAAAATGGAATCCAAAAAGTTGGCCGCCTCAGCCCACAGGGGTGCTCAGAACTCCTTACCATCATAGTGGTGACCACTGAAAGTTTTGTGACTTGACTTACAGTGAGGAAGGTAGCACAGCTGTAAACCAGCTGTATTTCATTTATGCTTGGAAACAGGGCCCTTTTGTCTGTTCCAAATGTTCTTGGCCCCCTCCCTCAATTTCATGGAGTTTGGTTGTTAGTGGATAAGTAGTTGTTGAAATATAGGTTCACTCTTGCTGAGCCTGCCACTCACCAGGACTTCTGGGGACCTTTGGGTATTGAATTTAAGACAGTGAATCTTGTTTATGATATGTGGCAAGGTAAAGAAGTCATTCAGTGGATTGACCGTATGTTCATCGTGGCTCCATTCATAGAAATGCATGGATTCCTGAAGTTAAGGGCTCACTTCCCAGTTGTCTGGGAACATAAAAGGATGTAGCGCCGCCTAGTGGAGGCGATTTGTTGGCATGTGTTCTGCCTCGCCTGTTTTTTGTTTTTTGGTTTTTTTTGAATGAAGCAAGATGTTTTAACAAATGAGCTAGAGAATGCATTTATGAAATGTGGGTAGCAGTAGGACAAAAAGGTACAAATAAGCCCTTCCAAAGTTTTAATTTACTACGCAATCTTTTAATGGTGAACACAATGATTTTGAAACATGGCATCTTATAACTACAGGGGCTTTGGGGTTAATAATATGGAAAGGTTCAGGATTAAAGGTAAAGGCTAAGGTTGTGGTTACTTCTGAGTGAAGGGAGTGGGGTTGAAATTGGGATGGGACACATGGAGAGGCTTCTGGAAGTGGCTGACAAGTTCCATTTATTTTAACTGGGTGGTAGTCATAAGGGTGTTTGCCTCATAAGAACTCATTTAGCTAAACATTGATTTTATGGTGTTTTCTGTGCCTGTATTTAATTTTTTTAAAAAAAGGTAAAGAATATGGAAAGTTTTGACCAACACACTACCACCTAAATGTATAACCCTTTTAAGAGGAACCTAAAAAATCCTATGGGCTGTATGGTTTTGACGCTTTATTTCATCATACTTTCAAAATAAGTCTTAGGTACTGATGAATACCTGCCTTGACAGGCTTGGTGGCATCATTCAAACTTAATAAGTTGTTTCCCTCCTTAGGTGTATGATGCTTTTGAGTACACTGTGTATTTTTGTCCTGTTGTGTATTTCAATATGAGCTTTCATATTCTGCATGACACAAATTTTCCCCTCCTCAGCTGCTCAGAGAAGTCCAAATTCAGTTATGCCCTTAGAACATCGGATTGCCATGGAAATGGCCATTTAGGTTCTAAGTTCATTTTTGTAACCAGCCAGAGAGAGAGAAACTAAGAATTACTTAGGAAAGCACCCCACCCATTAGAAAAATCCTTTGCAGAGTCCCAAATTCAGAGAAATTGCATTTTGTTTTAGAAGTGAGACATGAGCACGCCAGTGAGAGTGGCTAAAATGAACAAATCAGGAGACTATAGATGCTGGCGAGGATGTGGAGAAACGGGAACCCTCTTGCACTCTTGGTGGGAATGCAAACTGGTGCAGCTGCTCTGGAAAACGGTGTGGAGGTTCCTCAAAAAATTAAAAATAGATCTACCCTATGACCCAGCAATAGCACTGCTAGGAATTTACCCAAGGGATACAGGAGTGCTGATGCATAGGGGCACTTGTACCCCAATGTTTATAGCAGCACTTTCAACAATAGCCAAATTATGGAAAGAGCCTGAATGTCCATCAACTGATGAATGGATAAAGAAATTGTAGTTTATATACACAATGGAATACTACTTGGCAATAAGAAAGAATGAAATATGGCCTTTTGTAGCAACGTGGATGGAACTGGAGAGTGTTACGCTAAGTGAAATAAGTCATACAGAAAAGACAGATGCCATATGGTTTCACTCTTATGTGGATCCTGAGAAACTTAACAGAAGACCATGGGGGAGGGGAAGGGAAAAAAAGTTGGAGAGGGAGGGAGGCAAACCATAAGAGACTCTTAAAAACTGAGAACAAACTAAGGGTTGATGGGGGGTGGGAGGGAGGGGAAAGTGGGTGATGGGCATTGAGGAGGGCATCTGTTGGGATGAGCACTGGGTGTTGTATGGAAACCAATTTGACAATAAATTTCATATTTTAAAAAAAAGAAAAAAAAGAAGTGAGACATGAGCAGGTGCACTAGTAATGCTGAAATATTTGACTGCTTTCCCTGACAGAGCATTTTACAAGGGAAATTATTTCCAAGTGATATAAGTGATGGCAAATCAACACGGGATTGTTATGTTAAATCCAACATAGTTTAATTCTGAGTTACTCAGTCGTAACTAGATTTCTTCAGGACATTATGTGTTTAAAAATTTACCTTAAAGAAAATCTCAAAAGAAGCTTTCCTAGAACCCAGATGAGGGAGGAGAAAAAAGCAATGAAGTTGAAAGGCCCGAATTGCTTCCAGAAGCACTTGCCAAGTTTCCATAATGTCTCATCAGATGTTTGTGGGGGAGGGATGCTTGGGAAAAGCAAGGACTCTTTTCTAGGTTCTCAGGGTAGGAAGTGAGATTTTGATCTGGTCCGTCTGGTCTTGTATCCCCATTCATGTCTTTTCCCTTATCCTGGACAGATCTGGCCCCCTCAATAGATAGGCTATCATGAGAACACACATTCCAGGGACATCTCTTCTACCACATCACAGAACTGCACCAACCTCCTACTGGTTTGGATGTACACACACATGCTCAAGTGAAGACTGACTTTATACATGTGTGTGTTATGTACTTTAGGCTGGTGGTTTTGTGTGTGTTCCTTTTTTCATTCTTTTTTTAGTGTTTATCTGTTTTTGAGACAGAGAGAGACAGAGTATGAGTGGGGGAGGGGCAGAGAGAGAGGGAGATACAGAATCCGAAGCAGGCTGCAGGCTCTGAGCTGTCAGCACAGAGCTCAACGTGGGGCTCGAACTCACAGACCATGAGATCATGACCTGAGCTGCAGTCAGATGCTTAATGGACTGAGCCACCCGGGTACTCCCCTTTTTTCATTCTGGATAGCACTGCATATATAGAGATTAGCCACTGAGTTGGATACACTGTCCTAATTCGTTTGGCATTGTGAGGCCACTAACTGTCAGAAAACAAGCTTTTAAAAAACAGTACAATTGAAACGAGAGCATCTACCCAAATAAACATGAATTAGAAAGTTTTTTTTAGCATTGTTTGTAATAATAAAAGACTGGGAACAATTCAATAGGACAAAAGGAAAATGGTTAAATATATGTTCACAGTATGGAACATTATGCAGCAGCTTAAATAGTAGAGGCGATCTGTGTGTACTGACATGAGAGAAAGTCCGTATACATGCACACACCTTCCGTAAATACATAAAGAAGGGGCTAGGAATTTCAGAGAGGGTGGAGAAAAGGGACTCTGGTCTTTCCTGTATTGTTAGGATTTTTAAATATCAAAATTGTGTTCATGTATTACTAGTGTTCATTAAAAATTTAGCCAAACTTACACGTCTTTGGAATTGACTTTTTAAAAGTTATCTTACACCACCTGGGGGTAAACATATCAATGTAGTTGATGTTGTGAGGGTAACCTGAATTCTCATTGTACCTTTTAATCTAAAGACTTTTTCAAAGAGACACTTAGGGGGTGTGTGTGTCGGTGTGTGTGTCTGGGGTGCCCTAGAGGTGGATGCCGGTGCCTCAGTCTGACATGTTAGTTGTCAGCTTAGGGTTCAGTCTTATCCCCTCCTGCCCAGTGTTAGCTCAAGCCCCCTGGGTATGGAGGGGAAATAATTACAGGCCAACCCATCTCAGTGTTTTCTGGGACCTTAAAAGCAGATGCTGTCTTACTCCAACATTTTTTTTTTTGAAGATACCATCAGCCCCAGAGAGTCACTGGGAGGGACTCACCAAAGATACTGGTGATGCTAGCTGTTCTTCTGTCATTTGAACTCTGGCTTGTGGGTGGATCTTATGCCCAAGACATTGGAAATCTCAAAAGTCTCCTTCAGCTGTTGTCTTTGGGGAAAAGGAGTGGCTAGAGAAAGTGAATCCAGCCTTTTTCACGACATATACCAGTGGCTTTGTAGACCTGGGTTTCATTGCTGAAATATTCTGTTCAGGGGCCGCCACGGAAGCTGCCTGCACATTTCAATTAGAGCAGCATGCTGGAACTCATTTATTTGCTGCTTTGAGCTTGTCCAGGCTGGGCTCCCAAGGACCTCAGGAACTCCTAGATATAACATAGCATCCTGATTTTAGCCTAAGAAGTCAGTCTATGTCCATCTCCTCAACTTTCAAATTGTTTTTAAAGTACTCTCCTGTCGCCATACCAGGCATGACTAACCACTTCCAACTCCTGTCGCTGCCAATGGAGGTGGCCACCACGTGAGCTGCCAGGTGGAACCGGGCACAACCCAAAGCAGGGCCACTAGACCTTTCGGTCTGTAGACTGGGTGCTGAATAATATTCCTTGAATGGCTGAATGAACGGACATTCATATAATCTAGGGAAGTGAAAGGGCCCCCCTCCCCCACCAAACACTCTTAGTAACTGTGCTCCTAGGACCAACCTCATTTGGGAATAGCTTGGAGGTTGTTGTGTACCCGTCCATTCAACAAATGTTGATTAAGCCCATACTCAGTGCCAGATACTCTGCTAAGTGGTGGGGATATAGTAGTGGAAAAGGCCATCTTGGACTTCATAACTGAACAGAAACGTCATTCTGTGATAGACATAGGGTGTTGTATAACCCCACCAAAACGGTCATGTTGCTTCTCCTGTGCTCACCGATTAGCAAAGGACTGTTGGGGCCTGCCCAAGACCTCCAGGCCTGCTTTATCTTCTTCTCCTCCCTGGATATGACTCCTCCTGAGAGGGAGCCGATTCTTCTAGGTACCTTTGTAAACCGATCTTTTCGTGTCAAAAAATAAAATGCCTCGGATTCCATTGCTTATGATAGGCATTTGGGACCAAAGGCATTTTATTTTATTTTTTTTAATGAAAAAATAGTTTTTCATAAGTTAATGTTTTTTCTTCTGGACCTGGGTGCCCTTCTCTTATTCATCCCCTGCCCATGCAGCTAATCAGATTTGAAGGGTAAAATAACACCAGACTCATCATTGAGTGTTTCAAGAAAAATGTATTTGTTAGAAGCCTGGGGTTCTAAGAAATAGAGACCAGACTGAGCTAGCTCAAGGAAAAAGAGGTGGGAATTGTTATCATAAGGATGCAGGGGTGTCTCACAGAATCAGAAACAGAGATGTGACTGGGCCTGTGGAGAGCATTAAAGCTGGAAAGCAGAAATACACTGATGTCCTTTCTCTGTCTTCTCTCTGCCCATCTTCTTCATCCATCCATCTCCTCTTCCCTTTTCTCTTTCCTCTCCCCTTTTTTTCTCTGCCTCCCCCCAATATCTCTTTCTCCACCTAGCTTCCTCTGTTCTTCTGATGCATATGGTCAATCAAATATGGCAGCCTCACAGTTTCTAAGTTTACGTGTCACGAGCCCAGCCACATCACAGAGACTCCCTTCATATCAGGTGTGGCCAGGAGCCAGAGTCATGTTGTTGCAAAATGCTCCTGTAAGTCACTCGTCTGGATGTGAGTTAGCTTCTAGACAAGGCGCACAGATATGCCCGATGGTATCTAGTATGCCTGAGTCTACACACACAGAAACACGTCTAGACCATATGCCAAAATTCCTTTCATGATTGTTATACATTTAATAAGAGATAGTTAGATGAGTCCTGCTTTGAACCCATGTGAGAGGATATGATTCTGACTTGAGCTGCAGAATTCCCAAGGTTCTTGTGATGTTCTGGGAACAGCCCTAGGTTCCAGTCATGAGCCAGAATACTTGGGTTCCAGTCACGGATCCACCATGAAATAACTCAAGGATCTTGGACAAGTCCTTGTCCTGGCTGAACCTTCAGAGAAGTAGAATGAGCCTTTAATGATATGCTAAGCATTGAACAGATTTTTTTAAAAAAAACCCTGAAGTTCGGAGATTTGGGGCAGGATTTGAGCTGGACCACTTATTTAAACACAGAACGCCAGGATTTGTGTTTTCCTCGGCATCTACATTTGTTTGTTTCTTGATTTGTTTTGTTGTGGCAACCTAACAGGCTATCTCCTAATTAATAAGGAGATACACTGCATACATTCCCATTTTCCAAATGTGACAGACCAAAATGCTTTCTATTCCTATTCTGTGAGTTCATATGCCAGGTATGGAGTAGCCATGTGTATCTCTTCAGGACCCATCCATGCATGAAACTCCTTGAATCAGCACAGTATTGTACAACCCAGTTTTGTTTTGCTCATCAAATGTCAGTCAATGATTTATTGACAACCCAAACAAGTGGCCCGTCCGTGTGAGTTCGTGATGATTTGTGATTGATAGCACACTCTCCTGCCTAGTTTCTACCTCATTTCCAGTGGGCTCTATGATAGAAACGTGATAGAGGTATAAATAAGTCTGTTGGGGTGCAGCTGTACCATGAGCCAGAGATTTTTATTTGATGTGTACCATTATTTCACAAAAAGGGAATTCATTTCATAAAGAAAGTGAGCTCACACAGAGAAATTGCACTTTGGGTTTCTTCAGAGATGGCAAGTGTTGTGACATTGAGTTCATAGGTTCATGTTTTCTGATCCCATGGAAAGAATAATATCAGTTACGTGAATGTAACAATGGAAGGGGGTAGAGTGAGTCTTCAGAAACAGATTTAAAATGGGGCACCTGGGTGGCTCAGTCAGTTAAGCATCTGACTTTGGTTCAGGTCATGATGTCACAGTTCATGAGTTAGAGGCCTTCGTGGGGTGAGCTCCAGCCCCGCTTTGGGTGAGCCCCACTTCTCTCTCTCTCCCTCTCTCTCTGCCCCTTAGGGGATTCTCTCTCTGCCCCATGCTCATTTGTACCCTCTCTTTGAAAGAAAGAAAGAAAGGAAGGAAGGAAGGAAGGAAGGAAGGAAGGAAGGAAGGAAGGAAGGAAG
>NC_064807.1:68518125-68559108 GCF_023721935.1 Panthera uncia
AAGGAAGGAAGGAAGGAAGGAAGGAAGGAAGGAAGGAAGGAAGGAAGCGAGCTAAAATAAGTTAAATTTATTGTTATTAGAAAATGGAGCTTGAAAGAGTCCTCCTGAAAGGTGGTGATGCGGCATGTGGTGTACAGGTTTTTCTGTGAATGGATCCATTGATTCCAGTTTATCAGCTGAGGTGGAAGAAATATGATTTGTTTTATAATGCTTTAGTTATTGACTTCGTAGGAGTTTGCTTTCTGCTTCAGCTCTGTTCAGAGCCACTAAATAGCATACAGAGGAAATACTGCTTACTTATTTAAATACTTTTTTTTTTTTAAAGAAAGTGAAAATTCCCTGTGGTTACACTTAGTTATTTATGTAGGCTCTGTTCTCTCCCTGGATGCCCACCTCACTTCTCCATTGGTCTGGGGAGCACATAGCCTGTTGCATCACTCTCTCCTATGAAGCCCTACGGCCATCCTCTCCCAAGGAGCCAGCCCTTGCATTGCACCCAGGTGTGTCTTGTTATATCCATAGCACTTAGTGCATCTATTGCCTCTTCACCTGCTTTCCTCTATTAGATTGTGAGCACCTCGAGAGCTAGGAGAGTGACCTATTTATCTTGGTTTCCCCAGTACCCTGGAGCAAAGAGCACAGCATGTTGTAGGTTCTTGTGGCAAATGCAATTCAAGTCATCTTGGGGCTGCCCTGCTCCCTCTGGAGAGACGATAAAGACTCAGGTTTCTAAGTTCTCTGCCTGCCACAAAATTCCGGGCTGAAAAATATGGAGTGTCCCTTCCTGCGCACGAAAAAAGTCTTCCATTTCACAGTTTCAGGACTGAGATAACCAGTTTGGCTTGATAATCCTGTCCACTAATTAAAACCAATCCATTAGTCAATTATTAATTTTAAGAAAAGAGCCAATGCAAAATAAACCTTGATTTATAATTCAATCATGTAAAAAGTTGACGAGTTAAATTAGGCAAACAAAAAACTGGAAGAAAGACAACATTGAAAGGAGAAATAATGACCTATTTGCACTGTGTGAGTGATTCTTCACGAGCATATGTTCCGGTGGGGACGGAGTGGGAGACTGATGAATTTACTGAAATCTCTACTGGCATCTGGTTATGATTTTAGTGTTTAAAGGTTCAGTTGTTTTTCATGCCTCATGGCCCCTAAGCACAAGCCGGACTTCTTTATCTGGTGGTCAAAGACGCCAGGCTCTAGGTCACAGAAGGAGAAAGAAAGAGGTGACCGCATCAGACTCCATGGGAGACTCTGTGTTGGTGGCTTTATGGACATTTTAAGGGATTCAATGGGCAATTTTGGTGATAGATGATTTTTATCTTATACACTGACTAGAAACTGAGTGTGACTTTCTTGGAGACACAAAATTTTTAGTGCAGATAGACTTCAGGGTTGGCAGGCTTAGTGAACATGTCCTGTATTACAGTGGGGCTGAAGGGAGGGCAGGGGAGGGCCTGGTCAGCTCACCAACCCCAGAGGTGGTGCTGATGTTTGATCAACAAAACACATCTAAGCCTAGGATTCTGACCTTGGTCCAGCTGCCAGCTGGGATTGAGTAAAGGCTTTTCAAGCCTGCCTTCCCTACTTCAGTTAATGGGGGTGGGGGGTGGGGAAAGAGAGAACTGTTAAGAAAAAGGAAACAACAGCATCAGCCAAGCAGTGGTTGCATTCACTGAAGAGAATAGAGTGTGTTTATTTAATTTTAACTGAAAACTCCCAGCCAACAGTTTTAAAGCTGGCTTGGAATAACAGAATGGCCTTGGGGGAGAGGGAGAGTGAAGGGGATGCTTGGTTTTTATGTCTGCTCTACGTTGTGTGCTGTGTTTAATACTTGTGACGGTCTTCAGTGGAAGGAACAATTCTCTCCATTTTACCCATGATGCGCCTGAAGCTCATGGTCTGTGGAAGGAAGGTCACACGGTCAGCACTGACAGAGTCTAGACCAGAACCCAGGCCTGTTTCTCTTCAGAGTCTATAGCTTTCACACTGCAGACTCTTAAAATTGGCAAAGGTCGAGGGGCGCGTGGGTGGCTCAGTCGGTTAAGCGTCCCACCCTTGATCTCATGGTTTGCGTGTTCGAGCCCTGTGTTAGGCTTCACATTGATAGTGCAGAGCCTGCTTAGGATTCTCTCTCTCTCCCTCTCTCTCTCTCTCAAAATAAATAAATAAACTTAAAAATTAGCAAAGGTTGAAGGCCAGATGGAGACCCGGCATGCTACCTCAGAGGTAGTCTGAACGTCAGGTTTGGGGGTTATGTGTCAGGAGAATGGGCAGATTATGACTCTTTGGGTCCCCAGAGCCTTGGAGGACAAAACCTGCTGTTGGAATCAGGAGCTGTTCAGTTGGAGGTGAGGTGTTCAGTAGGGGGTTCCCAGGCCACCTTTTCCTTCTTGTGGACAGCTGTAACTGCCCCCTCATGCAGAGGAGTGCTTGAGCCCGCGTGCACATGTGTATGTACACACTTACATATGAGGCATTGTGTTTTCTCCCTTGTAAGGGCTCCTCTCCCTGTCCCCTCCCACCCATAGCAACGTGTGCCTCTCTGTGGCTGAACTTTGCCTTGTATTAGGGCACTGGCATGTAGGAACTCTTCACCCAGGCCCCAGAGAGTGTCCCTCTTTCATCTTGAAGCCCCCGTGGTTCCTAGCACAAGGGTGATGAAGCTGCCTGTTGGTGTGGGGTGATTTTTGGCAAGTAGCATAGGTGACCACCTAACACTCTTGTGCTACCATCTGACCCATTGTGTGGACGCATGTGAAGTGAAACTGGACAACTTGTAAAAATCACAATAAGAGGGGCACCTGGGTGGCTCAGTCGGTTGAGCGTCCAACCTCAGCTCAGGTCACGATCTCACGGTTCGTGAGTTCGAGCCCCAACAATGGGCTCGCTGCTGTCAAGCCTGTCGGTGCAGAGCCCCTGCTTTGGATCGTCTGTCCCCCTCTCTCTTCCCCTCCCCTGCTTGCGCTCTTCCAAAAATAAGTAAATTTTTTTTTTAATCACAATAAGAACATTCCTAGCACAGTCAGAAACTTCTGGGAGTTGTTTACAGACCTTTAGACAATGGTCTCCTTCTGGACTTACCCCAAAGTGACAGACGTGGTTAAAGGTACAGAGTAAAATCTAAAATTATGCAAGCCCTCTTAGTTGTTTATAACCGTTACACCCAGCATTTCTTGATGATCATTGGAAAATATTGAGGTTTGCAGTGCTTAAAATAATCAGTGCATCCCTCTAATGAGCCACCTGTCTAAGTCAGTATGGAACTCTGTCTTTTTTGATTGCGGAACTAGTATTTTTTCATCTTGCTAGAGAAAATGATCTAAAAACTCCTTGTTTTGGGTGACTTGAACTGTCAATTAAATTTTAAAAGCCAATTATTTTCAAGCAGTAGAGCCTTACAGATTCTAAAGTCGCACACTGGAAGCCAACCAAGCATCCAAAGTGTAAAGATTTCCTTTTTGGGGGAACACTCACGGATTCTTCCTGTTTCATTCCAATTCCAGTGCCCCACTCCCACCCACAGACAGGGACACGAGGGAAAGCTCACTAATTGGTTGAACAGGTGTAAAGGATTTAGTGCATGAAGAAGCAAGACCCTGGCTTTTCATGGGGACAAGCGCAGAGCATGCCTGTGTGGGGCAGTTTTGGCTACACTGAAGTTTCTGGAAGGGCTCCGGGCTTGAGGTTTGGCGAGTCTCGCTGGCTGAGTTCAAATCCCACACAGTTCAGTCACTAGCTAGTATGTAAACATGGCCAATTACTTAATGTTTCAAACCCTTGGTTTTACTCTCTGTGAAATAGTATTATGGTAGCCATACTTACTAACTTTTTTATTTTTTTAAAGTTTATTTACTTTTGAGTGAAGAGGGGTGGGTGGGAGGAGAGAGAAGGAGACACAGAATCACAGTGCCCAGCTCACACCTGATGCTTATTTGATGTCAATTATTAGCTCTTTGGAGCTTTGTTACTTCAGTCTCAGGGGCTGCATTAATCCTTCTTTCCTGCCAAACAGTAATCTGAACCCATTTTGCCATTTTCAAAAGAAATGTTATTTTTAAGTTAAGAAAAATGAACCTAGAAATCCAATATCTGATTTAGCTTTCATACCTTAACAGAGTAACCCGGATACCTTAAAAGAGTTTCATGAAAGGGGCGCCTGGGTGGCTCAAGTCAGTTAAGTGACCGACTCTTGATTTCAGCTCAGGTCATGATCTCACAGTTCATGAGTTCAAGCCCCACATCGGGCTCTGTGCTGATGGTACAGAGCCTGCTTGGGAATCTCTCTCTGCCCCTTCAGAGCTCTCTCTTTCTCTTACACACTCAAAATAAATAAATAAACTTTAAAAAAGAAAGAGTTTCATGAAATACAGATTTCTCATCTAGAAAATTCATCATCAGAATGCCAGCAAAACTATTTCCTAGTCACAGATCATCTGACACAGTTTCACTGTGGTTCCCAAATGGTTAGAATTCGTTTAAAATGCATATATCTGAGGGGTGCCTGGGTGGCTCAGTTGGTTAAGCCTCTGACTCTTGATTTCCACTCAGGTCATGATCTTGTGGCTCATGAGTTCAAGGTCACTGACAGCACGGAGTCTGCTTGGGATTCTCTCTCTCCCTCTCTCTCTGCCACCCGCCTGCTCACACACACAGACACACACACACTCTCTCTCTCTCTCCCTCTCTGAAAATACATAAACTTAAAAAAGAAAGTTACATGTATAAAAAAAGAAATTTATGAAAAAATAAATCAAATGCATATATCTGAGCCCCATCACTAGACAGGCTGATGGGGCCTGGGAATATGCACTTAACAAGTGCCAGGCTAACTCCGATGAGGCGGTTAGCAGACAACACTTTGAGATACACTGCCCTAGGCCTTCAGGTGCCTCTCACCCCTATAGCACCTGTCTCCACAGGGCAAGTGCCCTTTGGTCTTCCTCATGATGGAGGAAGACCAACCACACCATCAAAGACAAGCTGCCTCATCTTTTAAAATCGCCTTCCCGGCCTGTATTGAGCACCTATATGTGGTAGGCACCACAGCGATCCTGGAGTTTACAAAGATGAATTTAGCATGGCATGTGCTGCCATGGAGGTCACTGTCCAGCTGAGGACACCCTCAGAAAAGGGCTTCCACGTATCATAAAGGTGCTCACAAAAGATCGTGAGATCAGAGCTGGCCTGGACCACCCTGGCAACCTGAGGTCTGCTCACAGGTCGCAGTTTCTGGTCTGTGGGCTCACCTAGTTCGAAGACTGCTTGAGCATCACGGGATGTTCCAAGAATGATTTATGCGGGGAATTATTGGTATATATGGCAGGAAAATTATTCATTGTGTGGGACTGCCCAACGTAGCAGAGGATATTTAGTGTCTGTACCCTACTTCTCTTTGAAGTAAAGATTTATATCTGCTTTTGTTAATAGTTCCAGTAATTGTTCATCGATATTGCTTATTTCATCTACAAATTATCCATTTTAAATGCCCATTTAAAATGCCTATTTTATAATGTGCCTATTCTTTAAAAAAATTTTTTTATGTTTATATTTATTTCTGAGGCAGAGACAGAGCATGAGCAGGGGAGGGGCAGAGAGAGAGGGAGACACAGAATCAGAAGCAGGCTCCAGGCTCTGAGCTGTCAGCACAGAGCCCAACATGGGGCTCGAACTCACAAACCGCAAGATCATGACCTGAGCCGAAGTCGGTCGCTCAACCGACTGAGCCACCCAGGTGCCCCCCTTTTTCTTTTAATTTTTAAAAATATAATGTGCCTATTCTATAACATACACATTAGTGCAGTGGTACACATATATTAAATCTATTATTTGTGTATATGCAGATGGTACATACTAAAAATACTTCATAGGTAAAGGTGTGTGAAAAAAAATTAAAGACCACTGTGTATAATAATATATGTTCAGGACCTGGCACACAGGACGCATTCAGTAAATGTTAATTTCCATTCTCTGTCCCCCTGGACTGTAGTACTGAAGGGGGCCTTGCTGATGGAAGGAAAGGTCGGCGTGACTTCTGGAACAAGGTGCGTCTAAAGCTACCAGCTGTGCTCCCTAAGGCCTGGCCCCATCGCAGCTGCTTGTGCTGAACCAGGACAAGGCCAGCTGGGTGCCTATTAGTGCCCCTCTTCTTCACCACTGTACAGATGTCCCAGCTCTGGCATTGAACCAGACTGAATACAGATTCGGATCTGTATTTCTTGGCCCCAGCAACCACACCCAATCTTTTGGTTGGTCATACACAAAAACTACACTTTTTTTTTTTTTTTCAAATTTTGGAGTCCACTCTTCAAACTAGCTCTGGACCATTCATTTATTGGTAAATCTGAATTTGGGGTGCAACTGCTCTTCCCGTTAATAAGGGCAGATTGCAGTAGCTCACACTTGCCGAGTGGGGAGTATGTTTAGCTGGAGCTGGCACTAAGCTAACCAGAGCTAAGCACTCTTCCAGAATGATTTACTTTTCACAGTCATCCCGTGATTAGGCTTTGCTACTAACTCCATTTTATGCGTTCGCAAGTTGAGGCTCAGAGAGGTTCAGTAGTTTTACTAAAGGAAAGTACACTGAAAGTGGAAATGAGGGTCTCAGTGTCTCAATGGCCTGAGAGTCATTTTCTCTGTTTCCAAAGCCCATTTTGTTAGGACTGGAGGAGACGTTAGCATCCTACATCTTCAAATAGAAATGGCCTACATACATTGTGGTATCCTGCATCAGATTCTGAAGAGGAGATATATATATATATATATATATATATATATATATATATATATATGTCTCCACACATACTGTTTTTTGGTGCTGCCGAAGCGAGCACCATGTTAACTTGGTTTTGACAACCGCACTGTGTTATGCAAGATGCTGACATTATGGGAAGCTGGGTAGGTAAAGCTGTATGTTAACTTTCAGCAGTGTCTCTGCAACATTTTTATAAATCTAAAATTACCCCCAAGCTGAAAGTGTATTTAAAAACGGAAACACCAAGCTCCTGTGTGTATGTTTCTGGACATGCATGCTTGCACATGTGCACAGGGATGGTTGTGCGCACGCTAGGCTTTTGAAACCCACCCTGTGCACTGCTGCGCACCATCCTCTCCCTGCATGCCAGGAGATTCAAGCGGTAGAGCTTCCCCACCCGCCCAGGAGTTACAAGGGTGCCAGCTGGAGGGAAGCCTGCAAAACTCACACATGATATGCCCTGTTGCTGCCCTGTCACACCTCGCCTTGCTGCAGAAATCCTACATCATGGGTGGCAGTCTTGTCCCCCAGTATAAGTGTCAGGAAGGGGTGTGAGTGTGCTGGTAGGATATTGTGAAGTCAGTCATAAAGATGGAGGGTAGGGGATCAGAATTACCAATTTATATCTTTTTAAAAAAATGTTTATTTAGAGAGAGAGAGAGAGAGCAGGGGCAGAGAGAAAGGGAGAGAATCCCAAGATGAGGGGCTCGATCTCATGAACCATGAGATCATGACCGGAGCCGAAATAAAGAGAGATGCTTCACCGACTGAGCCACCCAGGGACCCCTGACCAATTTATATCTTAAATGCTCTTCTCAGGTAGGACCGTTTGCAGTGGCCTTCTTTTGACAAGTGCATTTGAGGATTCCTCTGTTTTATCTTTTCATCCAACTCCCGAAAGGAAGCAAAGAGCCCCTGGCAGTTCTGATCTAAAAGGCAAGCCAACTCAGCTGCTGGCCACAGACTTTTGCTTTGTTTCTTAACATGTGTTGTGTTGATGCTCCGAGAATATTTTGATTGTCATTCAGCTAATGGCTGTCTCCCGGGCAGCAGTGTAGGACTGGAATGAAGACAGTTTGCAATTTAGGCGAGAGCAATCGCTTCCCCAGATGGCTGTGAGGCAGCCATAAAAAGTGCTTGATTTGCTAAAAATTGCTCGATTGACCAGATTCAGGGATTTTCAGGGTTTCTGGGTTAGACTGTGTTCATTTGGTACTGCTGCTCAGTGTAATTGCTAGAGGCCCCCCATGAGCCGAGGAAATGGGTATTCAGGCTTTCCTGGGTGACTCTTACCATGCAGCCCCAGGGGGAGGAAGAAACCCCACTCCTCTGAAAGCTTTCCATGATGAGGCAGAAATACTGTGTGCTGAGAGCCCAGTAGGCTCAGCGTCCTTGCTGGAAATGGAGCTTGCCGGGTGTTTGTGCGCTCACTTGCTTGCTCATTTATTTATCACCTGCCGTGTGCCACACACCATTCTAGGCATTGAGAATATAGTGCAGGACAATCAGAAGGACCAGCCCGGCTTGGGTGGATCAGGATGGTGACTTTGGAGTTGAGATCTGAAAAATGAGGAGGTCCTTGATTGGACAGTGGGACCACTGCCTGCTCCCCCCAACCCAGCTCTCTGAGGCCCTGCACAGAAATTGGCAGGCTAGAGCAGCAGAGGAAGTCTTCAGGATGGGAGGACCATGTCCCCAGGCTCAGGCAGCAGCCCAGAAAATCAAGGCACCCAGATTGAGGCCTGCAGGAATAGGGACCTGCCTCTAGAGGCAGCAAAGGGGCAGATTGGTGTCAAGGCTACTACACAGATCATTCTAAAAAGCCCCCGCCTCCCACCCCTGGGGGTGGACAGCCACCTTGTCCAGAGTTCAGAATCATATGGCAAGTCTTTGGCCATTGTGGTTCTTTCTTGCCCGAATCGCACACTCCCCCCGACCCCGCCCTGACCAGTCCTGGCCAAGCTTTGTGATGTAGGATGCCGGGGTCAGAAGGGAGGAGGCCAGGCTCCTGGGTGGCTCAGTCGCTGAAGCATCTAACTCTTGATTTTGGCCCAGGTCATCATCTCATGATTTAGGAGATTGAACCCCACCCACATCAGGCTCCACTCTGGCAGGACAGAGCCTGCTTGGGATTCTTTCTCTTCTCTCTCTGCCCTCCCCCACTCTCTCTCAATTCAGTTGATCAGTCAACATTAAAAGGAGGAGGAGGAGGAGGAGGAGGAGGAGGAGGAGGAGGAGGAGGAGAGAGAAGGCACCAGTCCCAACTACCCATATTTTTCCAAAGCCTTGGCTTTGGGGAAAACACAGGGAGGGCTCCGAACAGACAGACGTCAGAATGGTGCCATCCTTCCTCCCTCCCTCTATGCCCTGGGCACTCTGCCCATTGAGCCTCAGTTCCCTCCTCTGCAGAATAGGGACAATGCAGTCTTCTTGGTATCGTGAGGTTTAAAATAACATCTGATAGTTGCAGGTGCATGGAGCACTCTGTGAGAATCCCCTCCCTTCATCCTCCCTGGCTCCCTCCTTTCCTCTGGAAGTAAGGAGTACACCAATTCAAGACTCGTGAGACGTGATGCTTTTCCTTGGCCTATGACTGATCAATGTGTGCCCAGCCAGCAGCACCGCCGCTTTCAACACATACCCACAGCTTATTGCCCAGGCTGCAGTCTCCTAGTGCTTGTGTCAATAGCAGAGCTCAGGGGTGGTAGTCAGTTCTTGACGTGGTGTGGCCGAGGTCTGCAAACTACAGCCTTCGGGCCAAATGGAGCACACCCATGTCCATTTGTTTATGTATTGTCTGTAGCTGCTTTTGTGCTACAAGGGCAGAGCTGAGGAGTTGTGGCAGAGACTGGAAAGCCAAAGATATTTACTATGTGGCTTTTTGCAGAGCAAGTTGGCCAACCCTTGCATTAGATGATAGAGGTTATAGGACAGGACACAACATGGACCCCTTATAAAGAGAGGGAGAGTGATATAGGAGAGAGAGAGCAAGAGAGAGAGATCACTCAGATTTCACAAAGTCTTTTACTTCCTGAAAATGGAATGCTCAATATCTGGGTAGTAATTATGGCACTATCAGCCCCAAGCTTGAAGGCAGGAATCTTCCAAGGATCAAATGCACGGCCTGGAGCCCCAAGATCGCAGCGTGGTGTTGCTTAATAACTTCGGGAGGCAGACATCTCAAAATGAGCCTAAACATAAGGCATCTAGCTGGGGATTTGCAGAGAGATACGTTCTCTGTCAAGAAATTACTATGTGATGTCACTTAATCTTGTTTGTTTCTTGGATAGCCCCTCCCTTTTTTTTTTTTTTTTTTTTTTTTTGTAAGTTAGTTGGCTTTCACATGTCAAAAAAGCGTATAATAGTAGGGGCGCCATTTACCAAGTTTGTGATTTCCCATTCTTGTACTGTTGTTATTCCTTTTTTTTTTTTAACGTTTATTTATTTTTGAGACAGGGAGAGACAGAGCATGAACAGGGGAGGGTCAGAGAGAGGGAGACACAGAATCTGAAGCAGGCTCCAGGCTCTGAGCTGTCAGCACAGAGCCCGACGCGGAGCTAGAACTCACGGACCGCGAGATCATGGCCTGAGCCGAAGTCGGCTGCTTAACCGACTGAGCCACCCAGGTGCCCCATTATTCTTTTAATTAGTTAGACCTTTATCAAATATCAGCCTGGGTTCTTCAGTCTTCCCCCTGATCAGGAATGTGCCTGAACTAAATGCTAAAATCATGGAAAGTGCTAGAACAAAGGAGAAGTGCTCATTATGCACCCCCAGGTGCATAGGGTACCCCCAGGGAGGCTGAGCCAGCTCAGAGAGACCCATGGATCTCATGGGCCCTCAAATAGTATGGATTCCCTCTCCTGGTCTCAGGTTGTCATCAGCCCCTCAAGGAGACCATATAGAGCATCCCATGAGGCTTTGGCGGTACACATGGGATCTACTGCTTGCTACTCAAAGCTGCGGAGGACCTGCCCAGGTCACCTTTATTGCCTTTTCTCAGCACTCACCAAATGTTATTGGTGGAGGCTGCATAGAAGGAATCCGTTCTCAGGGATGATCTTTTTCCTAACTCTGGTCTTCCTCAACTTTGAAATTTAGTGTAGCATTGAGGCATTTAAATAAATTTTCAAAGCATAAAACTTGTTTACTTTTGATCAAAGCCAAATTCAATTTGACCTGCGTTTGAGGTGTTTTCTGTGGCTCTATATTCAACCCCTTGACCTCATCTGACTTGGTTTATCATCCACGTTCTGGGGTAGGAAATAGTAATCGAAACCAATTTGAGAAGTCTCACATGAGGGGAAGAGAACTCAGACAGCAGCTGGTGAGGATGATAAATACTACAAAGAAGCAGTGTTGACTCTTGAGAGACATGGGCTCAGTACAAGCTCTGCAGCCCTTATGTCAAAACCCCCATCGACCTGTGGCTGAAACCCAGATTTTGAAGAGCAAAACACGTAAGGACTTAACTGCAAAAATAGGTGAGAGGCTGACCTAGTGCTGAGTCCTCTAAAAAAATTTAACCAAATAGCTTATTTGGAACCAATGAAGAGAAAGCTCAAACCAGCTTGAGCAGAAGGAACTGCTTATCAGCCCGAACCATGGGATTGTCACATGCTCAGCAGTGACTTTTTCCACCTCAGCTAACATTAAAACTACCTTCACTGCCTCCAGTGTCAGGACCAATAAGACAAAACTCACGGGAGGTGGGGCCTGGGCTTGGTACTTTTGAATGTTCTTCAGGCAATCTTAATGGTCATCTAGGGTTGCACACTGTGGGCAGAATTAAGGTCAAGATGTGGAGGCATCCATCTGGCTTGTGCATGTTCAGAACTGGATGAGACTGGAAGCCAGATGTTAGAATGAGGTCAGGGCACTACTTACATGGTATTAATAGCCAGAAATCTTGAGTCTTGCCCCAAACTATATCCATAACTCTGGAGGGTTCCCCAGGGAGAGATACGCCTGGGGGATAATGGCAAAGGAGAGCAAAGTACCATTTTATTCTGTGGCAGACTTAGCATAGATCCCCACCCACCCGCCTGTCCTCTGTGCCTCTCCCATGGCCAATCTGGTTAAAGCCAGTGTGGCCGGAGTGGGAAGTGAGGAGAAAGAGAGACAAGATGAGGTGCAGGAGAGCAGGAGAGAGGCAGGCAACACATCATGGATGGGCTTGCTTTGAGTTTATTCCAAGTGAAAAGGGAAGTGAGTCATTGGATGGTTTATAAGATGCCATCTTATTTAATCATTTGCTGTTTGATTCTTTTGGTGTTGCATACAGCTCTAGGTTGAAGATACTTTACAAAAATCTTTGAGCATATCAAAGATAATTTTCTCTGCATAAATTCTTTATGATAAAGTCAATCGATACTTTTGAAATGGCCTTCCAGAAAGACCATTCTTATTTATAATTCTGACAGAGATTAAAGAGAGGGTCTTTTTCCTCACACCCTCTCCAACACGGAACACGTATATTTTAAAATATATTGTGGGTGTGTAGGAAGAAGAAGAGTACATTTCCTAGTGGAAAGTGGTATCTCAGTGCCTAATTTGCATTTCTCTGGTTACCAATAATGTTGAACGTTTCTCCTATATTTTGTTCTTTTTCCTGTATTTCAGTGCTCATTATCTTTATTTACAAATCATATAGTTTTGATTTGTGTAGACTTTTATTTACTAAAGGTCTTAGCCCTTTGATGTATATATTGCAAATATTTTGTCCCAGATTGGCACTTGCCTTTGAGTTGTACGTTAGTTGGTACTATAAAAACCACGTTTTTAAGTTTTATGTAATTAAGTTACATAATGAGTTTTCATACTTTGTGGTTTCTTTCTATGCTTTATGTTTTTTAAAGTCCTTTCCCCTCCTAAAATCAGATAATCACTGTATTTTCCCATGTTTTCATTTTTTACATTGCCTGAGTCCATCTAGAAATTACTTTGGTGGATGGCAAATTTTGTACTTTTGAATCTTGGAGGACAGCAACCACAGTGGAAGAAATAATCCCTCTTCCATGATAGACAAGTGATCACAGCTTAGCCACAGGATAATTCTGACATTAGCAGTGCAAGGAAAGGGGTACAAATCTGATTCCTCCTAGAAAACCAATGGAGTCATGATAGACTTCTGTTCGTAAAGTAGAAAATCATCACTTTTTTAAACCTGAAAAATGTCTTTTTAAACCTGAAAACACAGAATAATAATCTGTGCTAAAGATAGATCACACAACTGTGTTTTAAGAACAGTTTGTGGTTTATTAACAAAGTGGTAGATATTTCCTTTCATTTAAACTCCCCCTAGATCACTAAGGATGAGGCTAATAAAGGAGAAAACTGTCAAAACCCTTATTAGTTGCCTGAGTCTTATTTTCAACTCAGATTTATATCATTTACAACATAGAGAAAATGTTTTGGGGAAGGCAGGTTGGTCCTATTAAAGTGTTAAATGCTCAAACCCTTTGACTTAGCAGTGCTACCACTGCAAATTTACCCTATGGATGTAGCCACAAAAATACATTTAAGATGTATGTAGAAAAGATTCACTACAGTTCTGTTTACAACAGCAAATAAAATGCTGGGAACCCCCTAAATAATCTAGCAGCAGCTGGCCAGTAAAATAGAGTACATCTGAGCAGCAGTTATGAAGAATGACCCCATGTGCTGCTTTAGAAAAATCCCGAAGAGACATCACTAAGAAAAAAGAAAGCTAAAAAGCAGACCGTGTATGTTATAATTCCTTTTATGTAAAGATTAAAAGATCTCTATGAGTAATAGGCTGGTATACGTGTGTGTGTGTGTGTGTGTGTGTGTGTGTGTGTGTGTGTGTGTGTTTCCCTAGTAGGATACATAGAAAATGTAAGGAATTAAATTGATGGGGGTGCACTTCTCTGAAGTGCATTGTTTGAATGTTTTCCCCATGTACATTTATTAGTTTGTTTTAGATTACATTTTTAAATGCTATATTTATCTGGGCTATTTATAGTTCCTTCTTTGTACCTCCCTGATAGCTACAGGAAGATATAGATCTGGGAAGATGGTCACCAGATATTGACATCTAAAGAAACAATAAAAGGGCGCCTGGGTGTCTCAGTCGGTTAAGCGTCTGATTCTTGATTTCAGCTCAGGTCGTGATCTCACTGTTCGTGAGTTTGAGCCCCACATCGGGCTCTGCATTGATAGCGTGGAGCCTGCTTGGGATTCTCTCTCCCCTTCTCTCTCTGTACCTCCCCTGCTCGTGCTGTCTCTCTCTCTCTCTCTCAAAATAAGTAGAAATTTTAAAAAAGAAACAAACAAAAACGTGATTGGCAAGAGTCAGAAAACGTGCGCGCGTCTCTGTTTGGAATGGCGCTCCTTTCTTGGAGTCTGCATTCCTTTGTTGTCAGAATGTCCCACATCTTGGTCACATTCTATTTTTGTGCACACTATTTTGTCTTGTATTTCCAACAGCCACAGGTCTGTTCAGTTGCATCCCAGCCCCACTGCTGTTCCATGGGCTGCTGCTCTGAGACCTGCAAGCGGCCAGTGGGAAAACTGCTTCTTGTGAGGTCCGTTCAGTGTCCACTCTTGCTTCCTGACGAGGGACATTTCCTGCAGGCCTTGCACTTCTTCCCAAGATAGGACTGTCAATTTTGCGGATGCCTCTGCCCCTTCCCCTTCCTGACATCTAATCTTAGAAAGATGTATTCTAGAACCTAGAAGCCCCGGACTCAGAGAGCTTCTCCCCTCATGAGCCCGATGTGGTAAATTGAGAGCTTTCCCAGCTGCCGCCTCATTTTGCAACTGTCCCTCTCTGATGAAAAGTTCAGATGGGAGAGACATATTTTGCATTTGCTCTCCTTATGAAATCATTCAATCCCCTGGAAGTGTCTCCTGCAGGAATTAAAGTAAATGGATATTCTGGTTCACCAGAAATTGCTGAAGATTCTAATCCAGCCTCAGCCTACTTCTGTTTGGAATTGGGAAATGGTCACAGATTTTGTAAAAGGCCTCCGGTTTGGGGGTGGGGAGGTGGGGTGGAAAGATTTGGCATCAGGATGGTTTGCATTCTCAACATCTCCTTTGTTCTGGAAGTTTGGGGCACATGCACGTGCAAGTGGTGACAGTGTGTTCCATGTGTCTTGTGTGGCGCTCTCTCAGAGTTAAGCAAATGTTCGTCGCCAAAACACATCTCTGTTCACGATAAAGTGCTCAGGAGTCAGACTGTCTGGGCTTCAACCCCTGCTGGGCCACTTCCTGGACATGACCTTGGACATGTTTATTCACTTATGCTCAGTTTTGGTGATTATCCATAAAATGGAGGATAGTAAAGGTACCTGCTTGAAAGTGCTCTGAGGATTAAATGAAAAACTGGAGGGGTCCTTAGGATAGCGCCTGGTACATAGCAAGTAGTCCACAAACGTAGTTACCATTATTATTATTGCTGCTGTTGTCATTATTGTTTTTACCACCACCAACATCGTTATTCTTAGAGATGAATGTTGGTTCCATGAGTAGATTGCAAGTGCCTAGGCAAAAGCCCAAGCCAAAAACTTCATACCACGTACAAAGGAAGCACCTTTATCTATGGAGCTCCTGCATCAAGAGATGGGCTTCGTTCCATTTTTTTATTGTACTTTACAAACACCTTAAGACAGTTATGTTTCCTTGATTCATTCTGGGTTTGAATTCCGTTTGACACTTTGTAGGCGTGTGACCTCCTCTCTTTATCTCCCTGTACCTCTGTTTTCTCCTCTGTACAATGCAGATGATGATCGTACCTAATGCAGTGGGTGGTTATGAAGGTTAGAAGTGTTAACATATATCAATCAGAACAGTGCCAGGCACATAGTAAGCACTGCTTAAATGTTTGGTAGTACGACTTTATAGATGAGGAAGGACACGTGACCATCCAGAAGTGAAGCCATCGTTCTCCTTAGAGATGAGGGAAGCTTACAACAAAGCTGGTCCAACTTGCTCATTTCACATGTGGGAAATTGGAAGCCTAGGAACAATAGACTCCTCTAAGTCACCCAGGGTTAGGGGTCGAACCTGTACCTGAAGCTGAGTCTCTCGACTCCTAGTTCAGTGCTCACATGGCTTCACAGTGGAAATAACACCGTACTTTGAGAGTGAGGATATGGAAATTACATTCTGTGGATGAATTTAATTATGTTTTTTCTGGCATTTGGGACTTTCTCAGAGTTCTCTATCATTATATCTATATAGAAAGTGCTCAATTCTTTTCTTCACAGTGGACTTATTATATGAGCTTTCTCATTAGAGCTGTGTCAGACCACCCTTCTTTTTGGTTTCCAGAAAGGACACTAAAGGGAGGCACACCTAGCAAAGAATTTGATGTTATTACCATTAAAGCAAAAATATAGCTATATGGTTAAATAATTATTTAAAGAGTAACACTGGGGGCAGACCTTAAAAATAGACTTAAGATAAAATCCATATGGGCTCTAAACTATCTACAAAAGACTTTAAACTAAAACTTTCCTGTGTTGTACATTGGTCTTGGCAGTAATAAGCTAGCTGTGTTAACTGTTCAGTGTAATTAATAACAGTTTTGCATCTAAACTCTATTTAATGTTTCTTAAGAGTTGAGGTGTTAAAGTGTCCTTTCAAAAACCCATAGTGAAGTTTGAACTAATCAATGCTTCTTTCCTACTTAAAAGTCTTTCTCTTTATAATTTCTGTAAAAAGCAGAAGGAAACAGGCAATTCCCTGTGTTACCAATAGATGGCAAGTTCAAGGCCAAATAATCAGTGGAATAAAAGATAATTACATAAATGGAAATGCTGGTCCAAACTAAGCAATGGGAATGAAATGGAGTTGTAGAATTTTCTGTTTGACGTGTTGATGTTGTGGGACGAATGGGTGCACGACTGAGCAAAATGGTGTGATTATAGGAAATGCAGTTCACTTGTCCTTTTGACCAAGACTTTGAGCTGCCTCTGGATTCTGCTCCTTAGTTTTGTGGGATCAGAACATCGCAAAGCAACTTGGCTTTCACTCGTCTACCTAAATCCGAGTGCCAGGTTACTCATTTTACAGCTGATGGACATTGCAGGGAGCTTAATAAATATTAGCCCTCCATTCACCTAACTACTTGGGAAGCCTGAATATATAATCAGAATCATGATTAGTGACCTTCAAGTCAGAGCCAGAAGAGACAGTTTTGATATCTGGTGGCACTGGGATCAGATACCCGATCTCTAGTAGGGATGTGTCCACTAAGCAAACTCAGCATTCAAGTTAGCTGGACGGGCAGTTGGACAAAGCTGAGCAGGTACCTCCTTGATTGTTTTATACGTAATCACTGGGGTTCTCAGTTTTCAGACCGACCTGCTTCTCCTTCCTCAGATATATAAATAGCATTGGTTCTGCAGCAGCATTAAACAGGTAATTATAATTCAGCCACGACTGAGATGACAGTCTGATTCCTTAATAGAAAAAGCTCATAGGGCCCCCCATTTGCAAGTTGATTTTCCATAATTTAATTCTCACAATTACTTTACTACTCAGTGTAACCCATATAAAAACTGGCACCCTGGTGATTCTGTTTCAGCAGGAAAGCACATTCAAAGAAGCACAGTGTGGAAGGAAAAGTCCAGTATCCTTACCAGAATCTTTGGGAGTGCATCCAAAAGGATCATTTTATTTTTAAAAAAAAATTTTTTTTAACGTTTATTTATTTTTGAGACAGAGAGAGACAGAGCATGAACAGGGGAGGGTAAGAGAGAGGGAGACACAGAATCTGAAACAGGCTCCAGGCTCTGAGCTGTCAGCACAGAGCCCGACGCGGGGCTCGAACCCACGGACCGCGAGATCATGACCTGAGCCGAAGTCGGACGCTTAACCGACTGAGCCACCCAGGTGCCCCCAAAAGGATCATTTTATAAGCCACAATAAAATACATCAGGATTCTCTCTTCCTGATCTTCTGATCTTAACATCTCAGCCCCCTTTCTTTTTAAATGGATGAACTTCAAGCTCTTTGAGTTCCTTTTTCTTCACTCCTTCTCTCCTTTTCTCAATCTTGTGATTTCCCCCCATCAGCCATATCCCCTGTTCCCTTTCCAAGTGCAAGCTACTTAAAACAGTGTCGGTCTGCAGTTCAGCACTCTGCCCTCTCTCTGATTCTGCACTGCAAAGCCTATGAACCAGCTGGGCCAAAGTCACTGAAAAGCCTATTGGGCTCAGAGGAGGAGCGCACAGTTCCCTTTAGCTCATGATGGTAGACGTCAAAGCAACATTCTCTACCCAGCAATAGCTGGAGGAAAGATTGCCACATTTAAATTTTAATATATTTTCTTTTTTTCCCCTTTCCAGAATCTTTTTCTAAATTCTGGCATATCTTGAAGGCAATAGTGCTCTGTGTAAGTAGGTCTTCTGGTTCCGTCCTGCACATGCTCCCTGGGGCTCTAAGTATCAGCCCAAGTCAAAGTGGGCCTCAGCAAAGGAAAGAAAACTCTGTATCTGTTTCTTACTGCCTTTCCTCCCCAGCCTCTTCCCCTCTCTCACTGTTTCTCACAGACTCCTCTGGGACTCCTTCCCCACCCATCAGCTTTCATCTCCCAATGCCTGGCTTGCAGCACAGGCAGAGGAGAGAAGAGGGAGTCTGCCTCTAGGTGCACAAGGGTGGACATAGGCTTCCTGATGACATCTCATGCTTTTTAGCCACACCTTTGAACAGACTGTGCTCCATTCCATGGGTGCTCCTTACTGTACTAAGAGTCTGCAGTTTCATAATGTTGCAATGCTTCCAGAAAATACTTGCCAAGAAAATATATAATTTACAGAAAGACAATGAAAGGGATTTGCGAGGCCTCCCAGATAGTAGAGGGATCTGGAAACCTTCCTAATGGTTTGAGATCACTTCATTCCAGATGTCTCTTGAGGCGCATTCCCCCTGAATGGTTTGCTACTGGCAGCTCATTATGCTTTCCCTGGAATTTCCCCTTACCCTAGCTTTTCTCCCCAGAATGGGCTTTCCATGGTTCTTGCCCAGAGTTAGCTTTTTCAACTCCTTTTTTATATGCATGGCAATAATGGTCTATTCCATATGGGCTAATGTCTCCAACAGAAAGACGCTCCTGGTTCTGTTGATTGATTGCTAATGTGTTTTCAGTGGACATTGCAGGGAGCTTAATAAGTATTAGCTCTGCCATTACTGCCATTGAAGTCATGAGTGCAAATTCATAATGCATTTGAGTGAGGGATTTGTACAAACCGAACATGATCAGAGGGGAGCAAGTATCTCATTCCATGCCTTCATCATGTGGTGCTCTAGGCTTTGGAGATGCCTCAGCCAAGATTTTTGTCCTCAAAGAGCACATAGTTTGGTAAAGAGGAAAGATGTGTAGAAGTTTAAATGTTTAAGTGCTAAAGCACTCAAGGACCCACGGCAAATAAAGGGAGCAGAGAAGGAGGGAGTGATGAATTCTACTTGGAGGGAGCAGAAAAGGCTTCTGTATTTGTCACTACTCTCTGAGTCGCGAGTGACAGAAGCACAACTCAAACTAGCTTAAGCAAAATGGAGAAAATTAGTGCACATAATTTAGCAAGCCCAGAGGTGGTTCTCGCTTTGTGCAAACTAGACCTGGGACCAAAGAGTGTCATTAGGATCCTTCTTTCTCTGTCTTTCAGCTCTGCTTCTCTCTGCATGTTTGACCTTTCTCCAGCATGGATGCATTTCTTCCATGTGGCTTGGGAAAATTGCCACTCAGATGTACATCATCCAGCTTGACCTTAGTGGAAAAAGAGCTTTTCTCTCCCAGTATTCATGTGTCTCTCCCTAGAAGTATTTCTTATTGGTCTTACTTGGGTCATTTAGCAGCCCTTGGACCACTCGCTGTTGCAATGAGATAAGGTAGTATGATTAGCCATACCCACCAGCTCCATTTACAGTGAGGGTGGGTGGCTTCTCCAAAGGAAAGACTAGGCAGATGGCACTCTATCTTCATTGATATTTAAGCTGTACTGTCAAAGAGAAATATGTATATAGATAGATAGATAGATAGATAGATATAGATATAGATATAGGTATAGGTATAGATATAGGTATAGATACAGATAGCCAAATGAAGCAGTGAGGGAAAACTTACTATTTGCACTGCAGGCAATGGGAGGCATTCTGGGATTTTTAAGCAAGGGATGGAGATAGACTTCGATTTTAGAGTATCACTCTGGAAGCAATGCAGAGGGGGACTTGCTCAGAGCCACGACTCAGGGTCAAGGAGGCTAGTGAGGACACCCCTGCAGCAATCCAGATGGAAATTGGGTGTAACAGTTAAGTGCTGTAGAGTGCTAAATACACTAATGTAGAATATTCTACATGTGCAGATGGTGAGATAAAGGAAGTAATAAGGTAGTAATAAAGGTTGTAGTAGGGAAGCAAAAAGATACGGAAAATGGTAAGCAGAATCAACAGGACTTGGTCTCTCAAGAAAGTGAAGTGTCTAGGATAGCTGCAGTTTCTGCCTTGAGTAACGTCATTTGCTGAGATGGAGAATGCAGAAAGAACAGATGTGAGCCTAGGGGAGGAGGGATGGCCGAGATGATGCCGGTAAGCGCTGAGTTTGAGGGACTGGATATGAACAATTGGCAGTTGGATATGGGAATTTGGAGCTCCGAAGAGAGATCTAGGCTGAAATGAGCAAGTTATCAACGCACAGGTTGTATAGTTGATGAGACTAAAGGGAATCATGTAGTCTAAATGTCTGGAGTGAGAAGAGGGCCCAAGAGTTAGTGGTTTTGCTTTGATAAAGGAAGAAGTCTAGAAAGCAGCAGGCTAGCAGGCAAGGAGCGCAGCTCAGACCTCAGCAGTCCCAGCAGGCAGCGAGTGCCTAGGACCCAATGGTGCCCTACCCGAACTTGCCAGACTTTGGCTCATAACTAATTCCATACAGAGGCTGGCTGCACATCTTACCTCTTTTGTTGGGTTAAGAGTGACTTTAGGACCTAACCCCATCACCGTGGAGGGGGATTCGACTAATCAAAGAATCCTGTTACAGCCATGGATGTACAAAGGGTCCTTATGATGAGGCCAAGCCCGAGTCTTTAGCAGACAGAACGCAGATATGAACATGCTGATGCTGGTGCCTGGTTTATATTATATATTAACAACTGTTTGCTTTTGAGCTTCAACCCAGTAAAGGGTTTCCTCAAGGAATATATGAATATGGCACAAATGGGAAAGTGTTGCTTTCCCACTGTTGCCAGTTCCCACACCAGCTTGCTTTGGTCCGCATGGCTGAAAGCTAAGACACTGCCTTGCCTGCCCCCCAAGATCCTGTTAGTTCTGAGTCTCATCAGTTTTGGTTCCTGTATTTGTCCTTTTCTTTTCATTCAGATTGGAGCAGCTTTAAGCCAGGGTGGGCTTAAGTTTACCCATCCCCACCCATACACCCCACTGCAGGGTGAATGTACCATCCTCCTAAGACATTTGGTGATTTTTTTTCATCCAGAGGTTAGCAAACTATGACTGGCAGATTCAATCTGGCCTCCCACCTCTGTTTGTAAATGAAGGTTTATTAGAACACAGCCACGCTCATTTATTTATATATTGGCTTATGTCACTTTTGCACTGCAATGGCAGCTTTGAGTAGTTGCAACAGAGATTGTATGTTCCACAAAACCTAAAATATTTGCTGTCTGGACCTTTATAGAAAAAGTATCCCGACCCCTGTTAATCCATCCTATACACTGGTGCCAGATTAGTGTTCCTAAAATGCCTTTCACCATGTCACTTTCTTGCTTAGAACCCTACAATATTATATTGTCTGTGGAATGAAATCCAAACTTCTTGGCCTGACATTCAAGGCCCTCAATGGTCTAGTCCTAGCCAATCTTTTGAATCATTAATCTCTATTCCAAAGAGCAAGCTCTACACTTCAATTAGATTTCCCTCTTCATTGTCCCTGGAATATGCAGTATATTTCTACCCTTATTCACACAATTCTCTTTGCCTGGAATGTGCTGCCCATTTGTATCTACCTAATTCCCCCCCCCCCCCATTCTAAGTGAACTAACTGAAAACCTGCATCTTTCATGATCATATCTGTTCACAGGGACCACCGATGAGTCTACAGCTTGAACATGTAGAGGTTCACTGCCTGTACCCTCTGGTGATATTTTCTCTATTCAAGGCATAGTTCACTAATCCAGTGGTGGGAAACTCTGGAGTGAGGATTTTCTATGTGAACAAAGGCACAGAGGTGGGAAAGCCTAGGTTTGCAAATGACCAGATGTGTAATTAGAACCCTGATTTAGTCCAGTCAGGTTTCTATAACAACATACCATAGACTGGGTGCCTTATACACATTAGGAATTTGTTTCTCATAGCTCTGGAGGCTGGGAAGTCCAAGATCAAGGCACTGGAAAATTCAGTGTCTGGTGGGGGCCTGCTTCCTGGTTCATAGACCATTATCTTTTCGCTGTGTCCTCACATGGTACAAGGGGCAAAAGAGCTCTCGGGTTTTTCATGTAAGGGCACTAATCCCATTCGTGAGGGCTCCACTCTCATGACCTAGTTGCCTCCGAAAGGTCCCTACCTCCTAACACCATTACTTTGAAGATTAGGTTCCAACATATGAATTTTGGGGGAGGGCGCAAATGTCCAGTCTCTAATGAATACATAGCACTCAGTTCCCATTGATGGAAGCATTGTGTCATCAGCGTCTTGTGTCCATGACGCACTATCTCTTGGTGCTGGACTTAAATTTGGGCAACTATGTATCTTGATTGCCGGTGGGAATGAATGATAAAGCACAGTAAACCTGCCCCGGAGGAATCCTAGGATATAGAGATAGTGACTGGTTCGGAAAGTCCTTGTCTTATCACGTGGTACCTCTGAGATACTGGATAAGTGTGCTCTTCTCATTAGGCCTCACTTTCCCCATCTACGGTCACATATTATACATATTTACACACACTCTGGAATGAAGCAGCATCAATAACACAGCGCTGATCAGAGTTCTTCGTAAATGGTGAGTTCCTAAAATATCCTCGGGCCTCACTTTGGCAGGAGGGTTATGTCCCTGACTTGGATATCATGTCTCCCAGTGGCTTGAGATGATAAACTAACGTTTCTTAAAAGTCTGTGCATTGCACAGAAGAATTTGGTTATAACACTAATTATTGCTATGTTGACTTGAATAGCTGTGGTGCAGGCACATCCCCAGAAACATAGCAACTACGGAAAATAAAGGCTTCCGTTAACACAGAGCCCAGCAGCCAGCCTTCCACATTATTGTCCTCTCCAGGAATTGGCTGTCGTATTGTAGAATGCCACTATGTCTGTCTAGCACGTTTCCCCCTGCATATGAGAGTAAAGGGAAATAAGCCAGTGCAGTAAATGTCTCAGCAAACCTTCCCAGTGTGCACTTTGGAAACAAAATGTGGAGCAAGTAAGCTATCATTAAAGGCAGGCCTTTTTATTCTTAAATTAGTCACATTTATATGATGTTTATTGTCTGCATTTGAGAAGTAGGGAGAAGAAAAGTATTACGTGTGCATTCCAGTGGGAAGGTTATGCTCCGAATACAGGAGAATTACATCCCTTTAAAACCAGCCTCTAGGCATTACGTACAAGTATACATGTGGCAACAATTATAATAATAAATAGCATTTATTGAGCATTTACTATGTGCCAGGCTATTGTTCCAAGTCCTTTACACGTATCGTCTCATTTCATCCCTGCCGCAGCCATAAGGTTTAGGACAAATTATGATCTCCTCTGTATGTGAGAGGAGGCTCGGACCCAGGGAAGTGAAAGAACTTGCCAGAGGTCACACAGGTAGCAGATGGCAGAGCTGGGAGTCCGATCCAGGCAGACCAACTTCAAATTTCATATTTACCGTAACCTCAGTGAGCCCCACCCACATGCAATGCTCCCCCCAAGACTAGTTTAAGCAAAGACCGCCCATCAATTTGCATTGTTTGTGATGTCCAGTGGGATGATTTGTCCTAGGAAATTGGAAATTATGTTGGATTATTTGTGTATATGATTTCCATAGAAGGAAGCTAACCCTACAGTTCCCCACTGTTACATGCTATCATATTTGCAGTTTATAACATCCTCTGTCTTTTCGGTTGAGACATTTTTATTCTTTGTCTCCAAATTAACACTGCATAGAACATGACTCTGTGAGTGTGTGTGTATGTGTGAGTGTGTAGAAACCGCCTTTTCTTCTGGATTAAATTGCTGCAGCCTGGCTGACTGAGGAGACTCTCCCACTCGCCGAGCCCACAGCAGACATGTTAGGAGAAAGCGGCTGGAGGCGGAGGGGCAGGTGACACTGTGCGTGTGCCCAGCATCTCTGGAAGTGTCTATACACATGTGTGCTGCTGCTGCTGCTGCTGCTGCTGCTTCCGGCCTTAAAATTCCTGGAGCCAACACCCACCTACTCTTACAGCCTCTCTCTCTCTCTTTTATTTTCAAGGAAAAAAGAAAGAGGCAGACTGAAATAGAAGGCAAGCGACAAGAGCTTGACGAGCAGATACTTCTGCTGCAGCATTCCAAGGTAAGAGGCTGATCCCACGAACCTGTTCCATTATTAGACATGCAGATCACACCCCAGAGAGCCGGGCAGAGGCTGCCCTGGCGTGAAGGCTTTGCCGCTGACTGCACGAGTTTTTTTTCATTCAGTCAGGAAACCATCTCTTGGCTTTTCTTGTGAATTTCTCAAACCCAGGGCATTGTTACAGCATTCCAGTGTCTGTGAGCCTGATGAGATTATAGTGTGCATGTGGACGGGTTTGGGGGCTGGTGTGTGCATGTGAAATGCGCTGGTTATATATAGAAATTGGATGAGAATTTCCACATGGTGGGTGAGGCAGTGTTCCGGGGCTGCGTCTCAGTGCATTAGGTCCTGTGTGTGTGTGTGTGTGTGTGTGTGTGTGTGTGCGTGTGTGTTCAGAGGTTCCCGAGGATACGTTGAACATCATGTTCTTGGACACATTAAACATATTAATATTTTCTTTCTTGATATGGAGAGAAGGAGAGGAAAGCACTGCGATCTGATAAAAGAGCAACGCTGTGTGTTTCGGATGATTCATTCATTTTATTTCTACTTTAACAATTTTGGAAGTGTTCTCTTAGAATGGGCAGTGGGTCAAAAGATGGCATTGCAATGATTTGACTTGGTTGGGTCTCCATCGCACCGGAGAAGAGAGAGGCGGGGGTTATTTATTTATTTTTCTTTAAAACGTATTGCACTTAAGCATCATAATTGAGTACAGCGTACGAGAAAGCTCTGTCACTGACACAAGAACTCCACGGGCTGTGGAATGCTGCTTTCTGCAGGCTTGCAGAATACTGTGAACACATTCCAGGGGCCAGCTGGAAGTTTCTGCATGCCTTCTCCTGCTCTGGGCTTTTTTTAGGGAAGTCCTTCTCCTGCTCACTCGAGTTGCCGTGACATTCATGTGCAGATGTGCATTGCTCAGGGGGCTGGTTGGGAAGGTTGGGGCTGACTCTTCAGGGTGATGCCAGGTATAGCTAATTTTGATTCTTTTAAACACGATGGGTCCTTGTGGTTGTATTTTCCATTCTTCTCTAGATTAGGGTTGTGCTAAATGAATCCTCGAGATGAGAATTATCAGCAAGCTGATTTCAAATAGCAGCATGACCTAAATCTGCTTAGCATATTTATCAGTTTACTATCAACTTTAACCAGAGAGATGTGTTTAAAAGGAAGAAAAGCAGCGTGATGCTGAGAATATTGCCCACTTCTCTTTACTCATTGTGTAAATCTGTTTATGGACCTTTCTTTGTAGAAGCTTACAGTATAACCCACATGCTGTTACTCTTTCCTTAAACCATCCCTGAGCAAGCATTGAGGGCTGAAGTTAGTATTTTCTTCTTACAGAGAGGGGGACTTAAAAGCACTTAATAGAACCGAGTGGATTTTTCAAGGTCAGTCTGGACAGAGCTGGGACTCTGGCTCACAGTGCAGTCGACTCACTCTGTACAAGAGACCAAAATGTACCAGAAGCTCAGTGAATTCTTGGTTAAAGGTAGATTTTTTATGTCTTTGACCAGACAGCCCCTCTCCTCTTTAAGCTCAGTGTGGTTCTTTGCTTTTGCATTCCTTGAATCAAAAGTCAGGCAATAAATATATCAAATCAGGTGTTTTGGGTTTTTTTTTTTTATCCCACTTCTTATCAGATACTTCTTATAAGATGTCAAGGACTCATTCATTGCTGATTTCCAGCACAGTATCCATCCATCCATCCATCCATCCATCCTTCCATCTATCCAACAACAGAAATAACAGTAAAAAGGACTTAGTATTGCATGTGGAATCAGTGAGATTCCTTCAGAGACTTGGAAACAAGGGGATCAGATATTTCTTTACAGTCATGTTGGTAAAGTTCTCACATAGTTGATGAAATTGGCTATCTAAGGGAACACCCAGCACTTTTACCTAGGTGATCTTCCTGTAACCTGGGGAGAAATGACTGAAAGTGATGGCAATTTAGTAAGTGGAGACCAATGCACTGTCATTTTCTCCCTGGGGAAAGGCCATGTAAACAGTGGGGGTGGATAACTAGCCTTGAACAATGGGGCAAAAAAAGACTCACGGGTCCCAAAGGTGGTTTAAGAAAGACTCCAGCTCTGGCAGGTACCAAGTATCTGGTGAGGCGGGGTCTGCAGTAAGGCCAGAAGAATCATCAAGCCTCACCTTGGCTCAGGTGAAACTTCCCTCATGACTCTGCCTCTCTTTGCTCTGAGCCCATCATCCCAAAATAACTGAGTTATTTTGGTGGTGCCTGACTGAGAGATATGATCACTGCAGGCACCAGAAAGGAATATGTTCTACTTTAAATCATTTAGCTGTTGACGGAACCTGATAGTGTGAGTTATCTTCCCTGTGATCATTCAGGTTTGAGCTTGGCAGCCTCACCCCTTGATGGTAGTAGGTTCATTGGGATTATAGCTCCTCTGTGAGCCTCTTGGTAGAGACCCGGCCAGCTTTCTCCTGGCGGCACGGCAGCCTTGTCATACCTTTGCCTATCCTTGATAATAGTCATGATTTTTCTGAGTCCCTAGTACTTCAGACTAGTACTGGTACTTTACATACATCCCCTCAATAATGGCCACAAAGTGTTACTTTCCCTGTCTTACAGGGGAGGAAACAAACTTGTGAGGTCAAGTAATTTGCCCAAGAACATAGAGACTATAAGTGAGGGAACCCCAGTTGAACCCTAGGGTATGTCTTTCTCCAAAACCAAGCCTTCTCTAGGACACTGTTTCCTTCAAGTGAAATGTTCCATTTTGAATAATTTGTCTAGAGAGATGCCAATTATCGTCTCTTTATTACAAATATATTTTCATGGACTCCAGAAAATTGAGAGCATATGGAGACATTATTGGTTATTAGTAGTTCCTTGAAGTACAAAATATTAAGAAATGTGTCAATAATTAATTATTTCACTAATTTATAAAATCTAAGATCCTCCCTAAGGAAAATAATATATGTGCTTGGTACAAAGTTAAATGGAAAAGCATTGGAATCAGATTTCATATTTATGAAGACATAATTCTCATTATCAAATAGTCTTTGGATACTTATTCTCATGCAATGAGGTATGAATTATTTAGATAGATTTATCGGTCTCTTGTCAAGGCAAATAAATAGAATGCAAGACAATAGTTTTGATGCTTATTTGGCTAATATTCTTGGTAATTGCAATATTTAGGGCTATGCAGTGAGTAATGCCACAAAATGGCATATTGTTACTTTATATATGGACAATAAATAAATTCTACAATGCAATGAAAGACCAAAGTGTGGAATGTTGAAATATCCACTACACCTGAGTGATTAAAAAACCTCCAGGTCCTTTGAAGTCCTCACCAAAGGAAACTCAGATTTCTTTTTAGAGGATCTTAGCTATATTTGGTATCTAATATTTGTGATGTAAGAATTTCCAAGAAGTGCTCACATATGGTACCAGTAAGCAATTTTAGTAGCTGAATTATTTTTGCTGATTCTCTTATAAAAGAGAAAGGAATGGACAATCATTGCAAAGGCAAAATTTTAAAGCACAGGAAAATATAAAGAAAAAAACATAACAACTATGTACTTGTCAACCAGATGTAACTCACACAGAGGTATATCCTTCTATGCTTTTTCTCCGATATATTTTTGTAGAGTAAGGTATGTGACCCTTGATAACAGGCCTCATGAGCTTGTGAGTAAAATAAAATGGTATTAACATTCAGGTCCAAAATACGTTAACCTTGACCTCTTTTTTGATTTTGGTAGATGGGCTGTTTTAAATTCTCATAAAAACTTTGTCATTTTTATGAAATCACATCTTAAATTCTTTTGCTTTGTCATATCTGACTTTTATATTGTCCTTGCAAAGAACATCTCCATCTCAAACACTTACCTGTGATGTTTCTTATCCTTCCAATAGTTTTAACCCATCTAGAATTTTTTTTCCATAGGAAATAAGATAGGAATAACTTTACTTTTTACTGATGGTGAGCCTCAACATGATTTATTGATTAATTCATCCTTTTTCTCACTGACTTAAATGTCTTCTTTATCATAGACATATTTCTCTCTTATGTTCAAGTCTACCATTTGCAGATTCTTTTAATTCCATGAATCTGCCACCCCTGTGCCGATTCCATCCTCATTTAATCCCTCTAGCTTTTTAATATATAATATGTATTAATAATATGTCATAAGGCAAGAGCCATCATTATTCTTCCTTTGAAGAATTGTCTTGGCTTTTTATTCCATGGAAACAATTATTTATTTTTATTGTTATTATTGTGTGACTTGCGATAATGTGAGTTTAAAAAACAAATCAACTATTATATTATACCAGACAGACTAAATTTAATATTCCTTTTTGTCTCTTGGTCGAATTACCAGAGATTTGTCTATTTTATTGGTCAGTCCAAGGCCCCAGCAAGAGTAGGCACACAGTATGTATTGCCACATGAATCCCTTTGGAACTGTCACATTTATAAAGGTTTGTATGACAGAGTCAGCACTGTCAGAATCAAATTGCTAATATCATATCTTCAATATATAAGCTGCCTTTGAATTATTTATTTATGAGCAGGGAACCCTGACTAGAGGTTTTTTTTTTCTAATCCAAGCTATGAAAATTGTCATTATATTTTAAAAACTACAGCCTTTTCTTTCAAGAAGATTGAATGAAAAAAAAAATCAAAGACTAAATTGTGACCCTGCGAGATATTTATTATAAACCCACCAAGGTCATTTGCTGCATAGCCTGAAGGTACCAGGAGCCTTGCTGCAAAGATGTTATAGTGTCTCTCGCTATTGTGAACCTTTAGCACTAATTTTAGACTTTTCTTGGTTATTAGTGTGTATGACAGGCCAGTTTAAATTTTAAAATCTTGACTAGGCAGGCAGGGCACACAGTGTAAAGGAACTCTACATCGCATCCTTTTCCCCAGCATGTCCCCATCTCCACTGGCCCTATGAACAGATTGAGTACAAGTTAGAACTGGGTTTCCTCTAGGAAGTCTTGGGTTGGCTTCTGTGTGGACTGAATCATGTAACAAAAGCTCAATACCAAACCAAGATCTTCCCAGGAGTCAATGGGGAAGAAGGGAAGTGTCCCGGGGAAGGAGAAGGAGAACAGAGAGGGGACACAGATGATCAAAAACACAACACAGCTGTCACCCCACGTTGTGTTTAAGCCATTTTCTATTAGGTGGGATTTCACCAGATTCCCAACAGCATCTGCCAACACAGCCAGTGTCAGTGTGACCCAGATGACAGGTGAATGTGAGATTTGGAATAAAAAGTAAACTCATAAAAGTGTAAAAAGAAATCACAGGTAAATATTTTCAAAGCCCTAGAATGAGGAAGCCTTATCTAATTATAAGCCAGAATTATAAAGTAAAAATATGGGTAGATATGACTTTATAAAAATTACAGTTAGAGGGCCACCTGGGTGGCTCAGTCGGTTAAGTGTCTGACTTCAGCTCAGGTCATGATCTCACGGTTTGTGGGTCGAGCCCTGTGTTGGGCTCCGTGCTGACAGCTCAGTGCCTGGAGCATGCTTCAGATTCTATATCTCCCTCTCTCTCTGCCCTTCCTCTGTTCGTGCTTTGTCTCAATCTCTCTCTCTCTTTCTCTCTCAAAAAAATAAATAAGCATTAAAAAAATTAAAAATAAATAAATAAGCATTTAAAAAAATGGGGCGCCTGGGTGGCTTAGTCACTTAAGTCACTGACTTCAGCTCAGGTAATGATCTTGTGGTCCATGGGTTCGAGCCCCATGTTGGGCTCTGTGCTGACAGCTCAGAGCCTGGAGCCTGCTTCTGATTCTGGGTCTCCCTCTCTATGCTCCTCCCCTGCTCGTGCTCTCTCTCTCAAAAATAAAAAAAAAAATTTTTTTTTAAATAATTAAAAATAAATAAATAAATAAACACACAAACACTTAAAAAATTTACAGTTAGGAAAAAAATTGGAGACTGATTAGTCTCAATTCATTTCCCACTGCCCATCTGGCCCCCCACCACCACCCAGTGATCACCCAGACATTCCTCAGTGCTTTCCTGTATCACCTTGAAAAATTGTGTCATCTCAGGTATCTTATCTGTAGATTTAAAAAGTTTGATTAATCATGTTGTATCCTTTAAATATTTCCAACTTCATTTGTCAATTGTACCTCAGTAAAGCTGGGGGAAAAGGTTTGATTAAATGATCTCTAAGGTCTTCTTTAGCCTTAATAGTCTAAGATTTTATATTTGCTAAAATACAGTGCTTGTGCATGGTTTTTTAATAATTCATTCACTCAACAAGTATTTATCATCCTCAACTATAGCCTTGTGCATCAGCCACTGTGGATGAATAGAGGATACAGCACCTAATTGTGGGAAGTCAGGGGTGAGTGGGAGAGGAGCCCACTGTCAGAGACCCTGGAGAGGGATCATCTGAGTAAGGGGGAGGTCAGCGGTGCCTGAAGGTTTTGTAAATCCTATGTGAGAAAAAGAGCGTTCCTGGGCATCTTGGACAGAGTGCACCATTTGGCTTCAAGTCTCAGAGCCGTGTCTTACTAAATGTGTGCCCAGGAGTTAGTTACTTAATGTTAGCACCTACCTTATGGGGTTTTTGTGAGAGTTTAATGAATTTATAGGTGAAGGATTTAAAACAGCAAGAGTTCTATAAGGATCATCATCATCATCATCATCATCATCACTCAGTACCATTGCTTCAAATATCACATATGTACCAATGACTCCCAAATTGATGTCTCCAGTCCCGATGGCCCCTGAACTCCAGGCTCTTGTATTCAGCTGTTTTCCTGACATATCCACTTAGATGGGTTTGCTTCCATTTTAAGCTTCTCAAGCATCATATGCCCTAAATGGAAGTTTTGGTTTTCTGCTCCTCTTGCACTTGTTCTTCCTCTAATCTCTCCAAATCCCCGGATGATGATACCACCATTACCACCATCCACCCTTTTGCTCAAACCAAATATCTATGTCACCTTTAATCCCACCCTTTCCCTCAACCCCCATGTCCAATCTGTCGGCAAGTCATGTTGACTCTACCTCTGAGATACACCTCATGCCTTCTGTAGCTTCTGCTGCTCCTCTGTTTGAAGCTAACATGCTCTGTTACCTGATGATGTAATAGAATCCAATCAGTTATACTTTGTAATCCTGTCCCTCTGAATCTGTTTTCTTCCTACAGTACTTAGGACAAATGCCAAATTCCTTAGCAAATCTGCAGTTCTCTACCTAATCTGGCCCCTTCCTTCCTCTTCATCTTCAGCTTGTTCTACCTTCCCTTCCCCACCCCCTACTCACTATGGTCCAGCCACTTGGGCGATCTTTCTGGTCCACAAACATGCTAAACTCTGTCCCATATCTGGGCTGTTACATTTGTCAGTCTCTCCACCTGAAATGCCCTTCCTTGGATCTCAGATCTCAGCTCAAATGTTCAAGTACTCACAGAGACTTCTCCCACCTAAAGTGTCCTCCATCGGTCCCTGTTTCTCACATTGTCCTACCTACTTCCTGCGATGCTGGTATCACAGTCTGAAATGGTCTTGCACCCTTGTTTATTGAGACAAAGGCTCAGCGATGTTGGGGACTTGCCTGTCTTCCAGGCAGTGTCTTCAGGAGCCGACAGAGTGCCTGGCATGTAGGGAATGGATGAGGACACCACTGCTCCTGAGATGGGGATGCAGGAGGAGAGACAGCCTGTGGGAGGACGAAGAGCTCCTCTTCGGATCAGTGTTTGGCTAGCCAGTGGCGAAGCTTACGCATTCTCCAGACATCTGGATAGTCACAGGTTCTCGTGAAGGGTGACTCAAACCAAGGTCCTTGGACCAGCAGCGTCAATGACAGCATCACGTGGGAGCCTGTTAAAATTCAAATTCCCAGACCCTATCTTGAACTTTGAGAATCAACATCGCCGGGAATGGGGTTCTGTGCAAGCTCTCCTGGTGAGCCCTACGCATACTGCAGCATGCGAGGCTCTGTTCTCCTTTTGTTTTCTGAAGCTGGACAGATGTGTGGAGGAAGAGCCAGATGAACCTCAGCGTCTCCTCCATCCTTCCCTCCAAGGAGCCCCTGTCAAGACTCTGTTTGCCCACTGCCAGCTCTCTGCCTGCCCTTTCCTTGTCTTGACTTTTCATCGTTACATCCACTTGACAAAAGTGAAGTGTTGACCGTTCTTACCACCTGTAAACTATGGTATCTGTTTTTGGTATATGCTCTTTGAACATAAGAAAGAAAAGTTTTTATTTTTAGTTTTCACTTCTGCTGTACTCTGTCACTTACTTCTGAAACACTCAGGCAGCCAGTAAAGGCCAGAACACTACAGGGAAACCAGTGCTTCCAATGGGCATGTGTGATCAGAATGGACAAGTACATTGTGTCCCAAGGCTATAACACAGCCGACCCTCAGAGACAACAGGAGGGGATCTGGTGTAGGTTAAGGGAATCTTTGGTGGTAAATGTATTTGAATTGGTGGTTTCCCAGCATTACCACTTTGGGTCCAAGTGAAAAAAATCAACTCTGCTTTTTTGTTTATTTGTTTGTTTCTAAAACATCAAAACACTTTTGTGAAACAGACTTCTCCGAGACCCACTGTCCTGTTGTTATTGTCTCTCTTCTTGGCTCCAGCTGTTGGGGATGTTTTGGTGACCTCATTGGCTTATCCAAAGAAGAGACAGATCCGAGGGCATATATGCTTTCGGTGTTCATGGTCACCAGGCTGCTCTTTCCAGAGGTGCTGACAGATGGCTAAGGCTAAATCAGCCAGAAATGAGGAGTTAGACACTTTCTTGGTGGCAGGAGGCACAGTGTGCAGAAGAGCAGAGAGAACATTCCCAGGAGCAGCCAGTGTCATGTTCCAAGAAGCCCTAGCTGTGTAACATCCCTGTTAGGGTAGAGAAAGCTGGGTCTGTCCATGGTTGCCTTTCCAGAAGGGTCCACACTCTAAGACCAAGGTTGCCAGTAGATCTCTCTCCCAAAATCCTAATAGGGATTTTACCCTCTATAAGTTGAACTAGGTGAGTGTCAAACATTTTCAGCTGAGGGAGCCCAGTGAAAGTGTGATAGCCCCCTCCCAAGGAATTAGCATGATAGAAAAATCAAGATTTTTCCACCTCACCCATTTACTCATTCATTCCCTGGAGCTAGGCTAGGGGCAGCAATGAGATGCAAAAGAGAATGAAGAATTGTCCCAGCCTTTGAGGAGCTGGGAGTCCATAGGAGGAAAGATATAAAAAGAAAGAATTTGAGAACAGTATGAAAGTGTACTGGAATATGCTGTCTGCTAGAGGAGGCAGAGAAGAGAGCCATGCATCCTACCAGCAGTAGTGGAGGAAGGTTCCTCAGGTAGCATTTTACCTGCTCTTTCTCAGATGAGGGGAGAAGAGGCCAGGGGAACAGGATGAACAGCAATAATAAACATTTCTCTAGTACTACATGTGGGTTCAGCACTTTTAGCATATGAATGCATTTAATCCCCATGACAAGCCTGAGATGGGCTCTGTCCTCACATTCACTTTACAGGTGAGGAAACTGAGGTTCGATGAGGGTGAGGAGACTATCTAAGGTCACACAGCTAGTAAGTGGCAGACTGGCTCCAGAATTCAGGCTGTTAACCACTGTTCAGCCCAGCCTCTCACCATAAGTGAGCATGATATCTGGGGAATTTTGAGTAGAGAACAATGCTTTTGAGTTTGTGTTTTTTTTTTCCTATAACCCACTTAGGAAGAGAAACCAGTTTAACCCACTCATCCCCACTTTCCAGTGGAAGAAGCATCTCTGTGATAAAGCTTCAGAGAATGTAGTAGTTGCTAGGGCTGCTGTGACAAACACCACAGACTGGGTGGCTTAAGCCACAGAAATTATTTTCTCACAATTCCGGAAGCTGCAAATCCAACCAAGATCAACGTGTCAGTAGGGCTTGCTTCTTCACGTGCTCTCTGCTTGGCTTGTAGATGGCTATCTTTCTCAGGTGTCTTTACCTGGTCTTCCTTCTGTGCATGTCCTCTTTTTATAAGGATGCCAGTCATATGGGATTAGAGCCCATCCCAATAACCTCATTTAACCTTAAAGACCCTATTTCCAAACATGGTTATGTTATGAGGTCATAGGGGTTAGGACTTCAACATAGGAATTGGTGGGGAAAGGGGGCCATAATTCAGCCCAGAAGAAAGAGCAACCAATGTCAACAAATGATACTGTGAGTTTTTTAATGTTTATTTATTTTGAGAGAGAGAGAGAGAGAGCGCGAGCTAGTGAGTGCACGAGTTGGGTGGGGGAAGAGAGGGGGAGAGAGAGAGGGAGAGGGAGAATCTTAAGCAGGCTCCATGCTGTGAGAGCAGAGCCCAACACAGGGCTCCATCCCATAAACTGTGAGACCATGACCTGAGCTGAAGTCAAGAGTCTGACGCTTAATCGACTGAGCCACCCAGCACCCTGGTACTGTGAACTTTTACACATGATTTTATATTATTAAACAATGCTCTATAAATTTTTAAAGTACTTTTTTAACACTGTCCTTGGTGGTAGTTGTAAATAAATTTGCAGGCACCAGGTTACCAATGATGTTTAGCTGTTTAAGTCTGTGGGGATGAGGGTGGTTCCTGTCTACAATCATTTAGCATATAATCATGAATCACTTGCATATGCACAGACCCATGCCTTCAATGAATGGAAAGCAATAGGTCAAGTGCTATAAATATGCTTCTTTATGCACTGTAAGAGTAATCAAACAGGCCTCCACCAACAAAGATTTATAAATAAAAAGCAAGAATCATTCAGTGAACACCATGGCTGCTTGGACACCATACTGATGTGTTGCTAAAAAAAAGTCCCTTCAGAAGTGTTGGAATTCTAAACATTGAAACTTGCTCCTATACATCCAGCAGGGTCTTCACAGCCCTGTGTGGCTGCTGGATTTCTCAATAGAATGGTGAACCAGAACCGTTACTGAATTCTAACTTACTATTACTAAATGTTGGCAATTTTTGGTAACTCATTTTATAGCTTTATAATAAGTGACTTTTATTGCTTAATCTCAAGAAAAATGAGAGCCTCCGGAATTGTCTTTTGCTAAGAGCTGTAGAAAGCAAACTGAAGTATGAATTCTGTGTCCACAATATTAGAAATATTCCACTCTTTCATTTCTGTAAATCCTATTTAATTGGCTCCAAGCTCTGCATAGCCTGGCTCTTAGCCATCAAAAGGGTTCCCTTTGTTTTACCTTGCTCAGCCTGCCTGACGAGGTCAAACCAGATTCTGATGGAAATGATGCCTGAAGCCAGGGAACTCAGTGCTTATTCTATGCATAATCTATGTTGAGTGGCTTCAAAGCCATTATAGGACCCGGGAAAAACTGGTCACATGCCCTGCTTCTGGCAGACTTGGGGGTGCACCCTTTCAGGCCTCCATTCCCAGGATTGCTGACCTGCCCAGGGGATGCTTGGCCATGATGCCCGGGGTTCAGCCTCTGCACACATCCAATAGCCACCATCTGCCTTCGAGGGACCATGTAATAGAAACCCAAATCAAAAATCTTCTCCACACCTTCCTTGCCTTGCTCTTCGTTTCAGGGAGTTTCCTCATGCCTTTCTTTTGAGCTGTTTCATTTCTCTTCTCAAAGCAGTAATCGCTCCCTCCTGAACTGTTGACCTGAGACTCAAAGCCTTTTTCTTTCACTCCACAATATATTAGTACACTGGTACAAGTGGGGTGCATTATTTTAATACCATTTGGAGACCACTGCTGGGTATGGTTGGGAATCATTAAAAAGCTTATTTCTTTTTTAAGTGTTTATTCATTTGGGGGAGGGGGAGGGGAGAGGGATAGAGAAAAAGAGAGGGAGAGAGAGAATCCCAAGCAGGCTCCCAGCTGTCAGTGCAAAGTGGGATCATGACCTGAGCAGAAATCAAGAGTTAGACGCTCAACCGACAGAGCCACCCAAGAGCCCCCATTAAAGAGTTTCTAAGAAGAGCCATAACATAAATTAACCTTTTTGAAAAAACACCCTAAGATGGACTTGATATTGGGTGATCTTAAGAAATTATATAATGGAATTGTAGTTGCACAGAAAAATGTCCTTATGTTTTAGAGATTAATACTGAAATACTTACGGGTGAAATGTCATGATGTTTGTTATTTCCTTTAAAACGCTTTGGTGATAAATATGGGAAAATGCGGCAAACTGTCTCATTGTAAAGCTAGATGAGGTACAGTGGCATTCATTATTCAGTTTCCTCTGTTAGAAAAACATGTTTTCAAAAACTTTTTATAGTAGAAAATGTAGAAATAAATCCCTCTGGTGGCTCTCTAGGGGTTGGGCCCCAGGGGAGGGAAGTAGGGAGCCAAATTAGTGAGGAGGCAAAGGCAGCAATTCAGGTGAACACAGATGAGGGGCGGAGCTAAAACCGAGGCACCGCCCACACTGAGAAGGCTGTGGACTGAAAGGTACCATCTAGTCTGTTCTCTTCCCTCATTCCCACAGTCCAAAGTGCTTCGGGAAAAATGGCTGCTGCAGGGTATCCCCGCTGGAACTGCGGAAGAGGAGGAAGCCAGGAGGCGGCAGTCTGAAGAGGATGAATTCAGAGTCAAACAACTGGAAGATAACATTCAGAGGTAGGTGGTTCCCAGCCCAGGGCACCTCTCCACCCCCGCTCCCTGCACTGTGGTGTTACAGTGCAGTAACCACTACCCTCCTCTAGGGGGCCTTTCTCAGTGCCAGCCCCCTTTCCCAGAGCTTTGGAATTCTATTCCTAAACAGAATACATTTGTATCCTTTAAACTTTTCCAGATAACCCTGAGTTATTACTCTGGGTACTAATTATTGCGTGGGGAAACTATAGCAGGGGGTTTTGGAATGGAAAGGACAGAGTATAGAAGAGCTGAATGAGGGCACCCCTGTGCTCTAAAATTGCACTTTGTGTTGCCTGCTTGCTCTGCTCAGAGGGTGAGTTGGGTTCCTTTATGGTTGTCAACCAGGTTCTGAACATTTCCATCGGGGAGATAAGTGACCCTCCTGTGGCCAGTGGTTGGACCAAGAACATAGGTTTGCACTGAAAACTGTAGTCACACCAGGTCCCAGGACACCTAGCCAGAGATATGAGACGGGGGTGGAAGGTGGTGATCAGAGATGCCTTGGAACCAAATCTCCCCCTCCATCCCATCCCACCAAACCCTGGCTCAAATATCAACTTCAAGAGCTTCCTCTGTTTCTCCTGAGGTGCAAGCTGTCTTAGAACACAAAGGGTCAGAGCTACCTGGCTACTGGCCTTTATACCGAGGAGTGAATGAGGTCTGTGAGAGTACCTGGGGACTCCAGTAATGTCGCCGGGGAAAACAGACCGGCCGTAAGCCCTGAAGGCCGAGGTCCGTACTTTGCTTGGACCCTAATGTCCCTCAAAGAGGTCTGAGAGCAGCTTAACTAAATTTTGCTTGTGGGGAAACTAGCTAAGAAGAAGCTGTATGTGATGTGCGTGTGTGCATATACATAGACACACATATGTGGGTGGGTGAATATGTGTATATACACAAACAGTTTTTTTTAGAATACACAGAGTAAAGGCTAAACTATTACCAGCCATTTTAGTTAGATAGATCGATATATGTCGTTAGAAGAAGAAAATTTTAGTCCTGAAAATGTGGCATCAAGTTTGTGAGGACAAGTACCTCCAGAATGTACGAAAGGTCTTCTTGTTGGAAGCCCGGAAGGTGGACAGGGGAGGGCCAGGATGGAGTCACTCAGAATCCCAAGCCTCGGGGGTTTCTCTCCTCAGAAGTGGCTCAGCTGGCTGTGTCTTACACAACATGAGGAAGCCAAGGATTATTGAAACTATTGACAATATAATAGGTTGGGGAGGAAAAGGCCACTCGGAGAAATGGTGTAGGAAGTCTCAAAGTGGAGAGTCTACAGTGCTGTCAGCCAGAGGGACAGTGGATACAATGCAGGAGCATCTCTTCGCCGTCGCTCTGGTTATAAGTTCCATCATTTTCCTGCCCCTTTCTTACTGGTTTTACGTCACCACAACAGATAGGTCTGGCGCAAAGCAGACACTCCACAGCTATTCGGTGAATGAAGGTTTGGGACCGGGTACCCCACATATTGGGCAGAGAAAGCCTGGGAGATTAGTCTCCAGTCTAACTTGGCAAAATCCTAGGAGCCAAGTGGCTTGGACACAGTCTGTTCACTACCTCGGATATGAAGGGAGACAGTATACACACCGATGGGCGGAAAATTTTGCTTAAAATCATTTTTTTCAGAAGCCGTGTATCTTTTCTCAGAGTCTGACAGGGTCACTTCATCTTGTAGGTGTTACAGATGGAAGGTGAAAAGGATTTGGAAAATAGGACAAAATTAGTGATATGACCTTTTCTATTTTTCTTAAATGGCATTAGAAAATGTGGTCCTCCCACCAAATTGGCAGTTTCTCTTTGGCTTGCATATGTATTAGATCACTGTTTTGGCCTCATAAGTGGTAACTCTTACCTGTGGGATGAGCCACCAGGTGGAGGGAGAGTCTCAAATCGAGACTGAGTTTTGGCTAAATCGACCATCGGAGTGAAGTGTTAGAGTTAGGGGCTAGTATATTGTTTAGGTGGGCATCACCATATTCAGAAAAATAAGGAAAATCTCTTTTTTTATCTTTTGAGTCACTAGAATAAAGAGCTCACTCAATGTATGCAGGCCATCTCTTGGAGCTCCTTGAGGAGATAGATACCCAATCCAGAAGGAAAGAAATCATAGAAGCCTAAAAGGATGGAGGTGGGCTGCTTAGGCCTTGATTTGTCAGGTTATTTCCTTCTGCCACTTTCATGGCTCTGCTGGGCATTGCATTTGCTGGGGAGTGAGCTGCATTCCCTGGAGCTGCTTTTCTGTAGGAGCAGGCCAGCTGATGGGCATCATTTCCTCCTCAGGGCCCCCGGAGGAAAGAGTGTCTTCCTACCCTGGAAGTCAGTTTCTGCTTCCCCTCATATGCCTTGCAACTTCTCTCCTGGAATGGTTAGCGTCTTTAAGTTCTCGTCTCAAGGGAAGAAGGGAGCCGTCCTGCCTCTTCCCTTAAAGGACCCTCAGCCCCTTAAGCCACTTTCCTTAGTCAGGCATGGCTTAGTTGTCTCTCACAGTCCTAGCCATTTGAACAGCCCCGAAGGCTCATTGGAAGCACAAGCATCCTGCAGCTCTTACAGTCTAAGCGGACGGGGTATCCTGGCTCTGCTTGTTTTGGCTGAGCTCAGCCAAGTGACTCCAAGACATAGGTTGGACGAGTCTACGCTTGTCCCCCCTGCACTAATGAGCTAACCATGACTGCTTCCTTTTATGGCAATGGCAGAGGAGCAAGAGGGCGGAGCAGAAACAGAACTGCCCATAAGCCATTAGCCAAAGCAAGTCATGGCCACCCCAAAACCCAGGGGAGGAGATGGTCAACCTTCAGTGGGAGGAACTTCAGAGTTGTGTGGCAAAGGGCACAGATATAGGGGAGGGTGAAAACGGGGGCTAATAGTTCACTCTAACAGCAGTGTGATTGTTCAATTGAAAACTGCAGGCATTAGAGAAAGTCCAGAAAGGTGAATCCATGAGGAACAAGATGAGCTAAAACAACTTGAGAATTCACAGGGACAGGGAGAAGAGAATGAGAGAAAATAGGAGTGGCTTCGAGATCAAATTTAGAATCTGATCTTTATAGAATAGGAATCCTGGAAATTGGCTACAGATCAAATGTAGCAGAACCACTTAATAGAGGGATTGTAAAAGAAACTTTCTCTGTTTGAGACAGATTATCACTCTTTAGGTCTTTAGATCTGGGTCTGCTTATCTAAGTCACTCCGGAACAGTAAGTTAGATTCTCCTAAAGAGATATGCAAACTGTCTTCAAATGACAAAGTATGTTAGTACAGTTGTGCCTTGAAGGTATTTCAGTCCCTGCTGGTGAACCAGGAGTCGTTTGAAGAACCTGAAGGAACAATAGAGAATAGTAATCAAAGAGCAGGGAGAATGCCTACAAGGAGAGATGAATGGAAATTTGTGTCATTTAGTTTGCAAAAAGAAAAGGTGATGGCAACCTAATTCAGAACTTCAGTGTGTGTAGGATTTAGGCCATGTCTTAATTCTGTATGTATGGGCCATTCTGAATTTGATAAAGACTTCAAATAAAGCATGAGAATTTGCACTTAAACCTGTCTCTTTCCTTAGATATCTTCAAGAAGAACATCGCCATCTTTCCATTTGAGTCTAAAATTCTTTATAGTGCCAGTGATCGATCATACAGCAACCTCCAGGTTTACAGACATGTTTTTTCACCAAAGTGTTATTTGTAAATTGGTGGTTGTTTGGAGCTAAGAGTGTTGTCTGTCTTCCAAGACTGTAATATGTGGTGCTTAGATTTTGAGGGCAGCCCATAAGGAGGGAGGGAGAGATGAAGGAAGGAAGGAAGAAATGGTGGGAGGAAAGAAGGAAGGAAGGGAGGGAGGAAGGAACTAGACTCTTAAATCCTGGGTATTAGAATCACCTGGGAAGCTTTTTAAAAAAATACAGATTCCCAGGCCTTATTCCAGGGAATTTGGATTCAGTGACCCAGCTGAGGAGCCCTGTTTTTTAAAGAGTGCTCCAGATAATCTGTGCAAATCACAGTTCAAGAAAGGTTGCTGTAGGGGCGCCTGGGTGGCTCAGTTGTTTGAGCGTCGGGCTTCAGCTCGGGTCCTGATTTCACAGTTCGTGAGTTCAAGCCCCA